>NW_015090873.1:1656314-1868147 GCF_001431845.1 Calidris pugnax | reverse complement strand
CCCCGCGCGCCTCAGGGGGTCCCGCGCGCCTCAGCGCCTCAGGAGGCCCCGCTCCCCTCAGCGCCCCGCTCCCCTCAGCGCCCCTCAGCGCCCCGATCTCCGCCAGGCCCCGCTCCCCTCAGCGCCGGAGGGATCCGGGCCCCTGTTGGACGCTGGGCCCGGCCCTGCCCCGCTCCCCTCAGCCCCGCGCCCCGAGGGGCGGCCGGGCCCTGTCCCCAGCCCCCCGCACTGACCCGCCGCTCGCCGGCCATCGGTCACACGCACCAACCTAGCACCGACTCTCGACCAGCTCTCCTCCCATTGGCTAGCAGCGCCGGAAGGCGGGACCTTCAGCGCCGTCTAGCCAATGGGCGACGGGAATGAGCCGCGGAGCGGGGTTGGTTGAGCGGTCAGCGCCGGGGCCTGTTGGCTGGAGGGCGGGCCCCACTTAAAGGGCCCGCGCCCCCGTCCCGGGCGGGACCTCCCGGAGCGCTGGGGGGAACGGTGGGACAATACACGTGTGCGGGTGGTACCGTCCTAATTAGATACCTTATACTGGGGTCACACACGGCTATAATAAAGCTTCGGGTATCACACTGTCAGCGTGTTGATCACACACACACGGATGTATCCCATCCATAGGCAACTTGGCCCAGTGTTGGGAGCGCGAGGCGCTGCTGGGAGTGGGGAGTCCTTCCCTTTCCCTTTTCCTTTTTTCCCTTTTCCTTTTCCTTCTTTTCCTTTTCTTTTTCCTTCCCCTTCCCTTCCCTTCCCTTCCCTTCCCCGGTGCCTGTGGAGCGGCTGCCGGAGCTGTCGAGGGGCATTCTGCACTGGTATGTTTTCCTTGGCCCCTCCTGACTCGTGGCTTATGTTTAAAAAACAAACTCGGGACAAGCCTTTAACAAGTTCCACATGCAAAGCTCTGCTGGGGCGGGGGGAGAGGGGAAATATTTCCTCATGGCCGGCTGGAGGAATTAACCGGGCACCGCTCGCCCCAAGGGCTGGCGTGAAGGTCTCTCGTGAGGGACAAACCTAGCACTTGGCTCAGCAGCAGGAAGGCCTGGTGGATGGTCTTTGCCCCAAAGGAGATGGACAAACCTACTTCTAAATTAAATGCAAGCTGAGCGCCGTTGCTGGCTATCCCTTCTCCTTCTCTCCTGCAATCTGGGTGCCGGAGGCAGGGAAGGCAAGAGGGGAGAGTATTTCCTCTCCAGCCCTTTGGTCAGATGCAACATCAGTTGGGAAGTGTCACACACTCCAGAGGAAGGAAGGCTCCCCCAGCTTGGACGTTATTTTTTTAAGCAACAGCCGTTGCTTCCTCATGGCTCTCGCTTGCCCACACGTCTTTGTGGGGCTGAGTGATGTCAGGAGGGCTGGAAGGGCGGTGGGAGAGTGGCCAGGCAGGACTGTGGCTGAGCCCAGCAGCCAGCAACCCATCCCCATGCAGGTATTATCATTTCCATCCCTCCAGCCCTGGGCCAGATTGTCTTCTCCTGAGCAGACGATTTTGGGGCTCAGCCAGCTTACGTACATTTCTGACCCAACAGACGATGGATTTACTGTGCTGGAGAGGGCTCTCCAAGCGTGGGGACTAGATGAGACGTGCCAAAATACCTTCCCTGAGCCACTTATAATCTCTCTGTGACTATTGAGGTTCAAAAGTTACAAGCAATAATCACACTTTGTCAAACAAATACAGGTTACTCAGGGTAACCTGCTCAAACCTGGAAAATACTGCTAAGGTGATGTGGAAACGTGGGGGAAACAACCAGACTTTGCTGACAGAGCTAAGTCTGGGTTGGCTTACTTTACCTAATTGTCATTTACTGCTTATTATTCTTCTAACTTTTAAATTATCAGGAAGAATTATTAATTAATCTCATAGGAAGATACCAGGAAATGCAGATAGGAAATTGCTTCATCCTCCAGCTGAAAGATCCTTACAGAATCCTTACGAAAAGGCGGTTTCCCCCCCCAATGTTGGGATGAAACAGCTGGTAAGAAAATCAAGCAAAAAAAGTTTTTAACAGTCAGACTCACAATCATTTCCCTTCTCGGATCTGTCTACACAAGTCGTGAGCATGAAGTACTCGACTGGCATCAGTTGATCAGGAATGGGCAATCTGTCACCAAGATTTAAACATCCCTGAACAGACAAATCTGCAGGTTTCTCTCTGACACGTGCTGACCTCCTTCCTGTCTGTCCAGAAAGTCTTCCAGCTGATCCTAATGGAGAAAGAATTAAAGCCTTAGAACAAAACCCGCCAATTCAGAGCCTTCCAGGCCTTCATTATCAAGTGGAAAGGGCAGAAGAAAGGCCTGTTTCAGTTCTTTTTTTTTCCCTTAATGGGCATTTACACTGCCAATTTGCTTCCTGCCTTTCATGGGAAATTTAAACAGCTCAGGACTTTTTTCTAACCGTCTGTAGAAGATTGTGCAGGGAACAAGTCTGCAGCACTTCATGGAAAGGCCCTTTACCTTCCTTACTTCCAGGAGCCTGACATAAAACTCTAGTGGTGCCTAAATAGGACCTGAATGGATCTTGACAAATTCACTTCAGGTAGGTCCCAGTCTATTTTCTGGTGGTTTCTAGACTTAAGGCATTACATGGACATAAACCACCCCAGCACTGTTTGCCTGAAGCAGCAGGACCCCAGGAACCTGCTGCTGTTGTGGTCCCATGAAATGTTTCTCCTCTCCCTCCCAGCAGTGTGTCTGCAATAAATCTGTGCTGCAAAAGGATCACAGTCCCTGTGAGATGTACACTTTAAATATGTATCATTCTTGAGCTATAGGGCTTTAGAAGATTCCCTTTATCTTAGCCTACAATTGAAGTGGACAATGTGATACGTTTTAACAGGAAAAACAATAGGGAAATGATGGAATTAGTGTCCATTCACTGAGTGAAGCCCTGCTCCTTCTGCCCTCTGGGACATTCAAAACATCATCTTTTACCTTAAAATATTAAACTTGTTCTCAGTTCAGCAAGAAATGTGCTTCTAACAGAGTGGGGTAATTTTACTATTAGGCAGTTAATCCAACAAGGATTTAATACATTGGAAAAAAGCACCACAATAGGAAGCTTTTCAAAATGTTTTAGGTACCTATCTGCTTTTTCCAGGCTTTTCCAGTGTGAGCATCCCCTGCGGATCTTTCCAGTTGCAACAGCTGAAGTTCAGCCTTGTGTCACTTCCCAGCAGCTTTTGCTGACTCCCTGGCCTTTCCTGAACCACTTCCTCAACTCCACACCTCCGAACAGCTTATCCCTCCTGGTCCTCCAAGCTCAACTGCCAGGTTTGTTCAAACCAGAGACACGCGGGTGGCACGTGAGTGATCAGCAGATAACATCATTTCAGACCTGGTCCCCCCATGGACTGAGGGACACGTCTCCTGAGTGGCTTTGTTACTGCAAATGTTACTCCTTTCCAGTGGCTTTGCCATGCTGCAGCTCCACTGATGCAAACTCTGGTCAGGACGAAGAATATGAGAATTCTTAACTAGAAATAAATGTCAGTTTTGTAGGGGAGCTGACGTTGGCTCTGGGCCAGCTGCATGGATGATGTAAACATTCCAAATAATAAGCATATTTTTGTTGTTAGCAGATAAATTGTGAGAGCTGCAGAGCCCCAAACAACTGAAGTCTGTCTGGGAGCTGAATGGTTCAGTCATCACATACACTCAACCAACATCAGGGTCATACGTCCTCTGAATTTCAGGAAGAAGTCCTCCTAACCCTGACTTAACATCAACGCAGAGGGCAACAGAAATGAGAAAATCCGTTCATTTTTGCATAATCCAAAGTAGCAATGTGTCCAGTCAGCATTCACAGTGATGCAAACTCCTTCCCAGGGAACGTCAGAGTCAATCAATTTGGGATAAAGAGACAAAACTTGAATGAAGGTCTTGGTTGGGGCTTTCCAAAGACAGCATAATCTAGAACAGGGCTCTCCTCTTCTGTCCCTGTGAATCCTGTAAACTCTTGCTCAGACCCAGAATTGCTGTTCTCTTCATCACTTTGGTTTTGTCCCTCTTTTTTCAGGCTCACTTCAGAAGAGTTGCAAGTGCCAGACACATATTCCTTGTGCCTTTCTTTGCGTCTCTCTAAGCAGCCTTCTAAGCTCTGCAGTAAAATCTGTTAGTTGGATTTCTGATCACTCAGTGATAGTCTGCCTTCCACCCTTGGGAAACTAATAACTTCATGTGCAACTCACAGAAAGCATTTCCAGTCTCTCTTGCACTGGTATTCAATTAACTCCCCTGCCCAGAGATGGGCTGGTTTCCACATCCACGCACACGTTGCTCGTCGGTGCTAACTGATGCTCAGGCTACAGCTGCTCAGGCTGGAATCTGATGGTTCCCAACTCTCCAGGAACTAGCAGGAGTAAAAATTGCAATTCATAAATCACCAGGGCCATCATTAATTGTGACTTGATCCATGACCTGGGATTAATAAAAGCAAGACAGAGTAAAATCATTCACCTGTTTCCTTCACCATATGGGCTATTAACAATAAAAATGTAGAATGTACGGTCAATAAAAGATGAAGAAGGGGACCCTCACAAGTAGCGAACTGCCATCCTGACACTACGTACAGCACAAGTTAAAAAAATACTTCCTGAGCATCTGCTTCTTAGACCAGCTAATTACGCCTGTCTAATTTAGCAAATACAGGGGAAGGCTCACTGCCATCCTGACACTACGTACAGCACAAGCTAAAAAAATACTTCTTGAGCATCTGTTTCTTAGACCAACTAATTATGCTTGTCTAATTTAGCAAATAACAGGGGAAGGCTTCTAAGCACTGTGAGGCAACAGGAATCTGCTGATTTTTCTGATATTGCTGAATTATATAAAAAAAAAAAAAAGAAAAGAAAAAAGATGAGTATTCCTTTAAAAAAAAAAAAAAAAAAAAGAAAAAAGATGAGTATTCCTTTCTATCTTTATTTCGGTGTTTCCTAGTGGGAGACTGGGAAGGCAGCTGTAGCAAACTACATCCATGTTCAGGACATGGCATTATAGAAATTGCCTCTATTGCAAATAATTTATAAATGCTGGGCTTTGCTCTGGTTTTTGGACTAATGTAGCATAACCAATTTCAGTGAAGTTACCCCCTGTGCTAAGGCAGAAGTATGAGCCAAATATAACAAAATAATACTCTCGCTGGTGTCTGGAGTGACTAATCTTATGTGGGTACTGTGTGTACATTTGATTGAATTATATACACAGCAATAAGTTTAAGAGGTTGATACAGCAGGCACACAACGTGGGGAAGAAAGCCTCAGTTAAATTAAATTAATTATAGGCATATACTTAATATAGTTAATTGAGCTATGGAGGTTACTCTGAGTGCACGTTGGGTAGCATTGGGTTACACCTTGCCACTTCTAATGGTTTCTCCTGCTGGAAGCAGGATTGTCTGGCTCAGCAAGTTCCAAACTCAGCCATGGGCAACTTCACAGAGGAGATCTACCTGGCTGCTCTGGAAGGGTTTTGGGCTGAAACTTAACACTCTCAGGAATGAGCGTACGGTTTAGGTGGTCGCGTCTGGGAAGAAGCACAAAGGAGCAGCCCTGAGACCCACCTGACAGCCAGCTTCTGAGTCAGGGTGTGAGGTGCTGGGTACCCTGTACCCCTGACTTCTTCCACGGCAGAAGCACAGCTCTCACCTCCACCCTCACAAGCTTTTTCTCCTGTTTGTAACACATCAGGTGTTATAATAAAAATCCCAGCTTCATCATTCGTCTCCAGCTCAGACATCAAATTACTCCCACCTACGAGGACTACATTTGCAACGCTCTCACGTACGCTGCCACTCTTGGGAATGAGACTTTTATCTCAGGAACCAGCATGCAGATCTGAGCAGCACTGCTGTCTCCTGGAGGAGATAACGTGTCTTTGCTCAGAGACCTAGTTCTGTGCTTGCCTTCTATCACGCAGCACCATTTGGCAGAGGCTGCCTGGTTTCTGCGATAGCAGACACTGAATTACTTCAGAAAAAACAGAGACTTATTCTTTATATAAAAACGAATGACTAATTAAAAGTGGTTTTAATTTTGCAGTTCACATTTTCTTGGGATTGTGCCAAATTCTGGAGTCCATACTCCACACCCTGTCCTTCTGGAGGAATTTGGCTGGGGAAAGCACTGTAAGATTTGCTCCCTTTCCTCTCCCTTACTCTTAAAATCCCTCCCCCTGCCTTCTCCCTTCCTGCAACTGGTAAATTGTGAAGAACAGGAATGTTCCTGGGAAGAAACCCAGGCAGAATCGCATTCAGAACAAGTCAAAGATTTCTTGCATAGCTGAAGCATGTGTTTGCAATCCCCAATTGCCAGAGCACGTAAGCCCTGCCAGCGCATGTTGTTCCCTTCAGATGTTCTCAGAGAGCTCCAGGCAGTGTCCAGGGCACTCTGTGGACAATGTTTAGCTGAGGCATTGCTCCTTGACCCATCTGCTAATGGTGCCAGGGCCAAAAAGGCTCTTGGTGAAAGGACAGCAAACACCCAACCCTACCTTTCCAAGAAGCTGTGTTGGTGGTGTTCACAGCCACTGCTCTGCACAACCCCCCTGAGCCACAATCTCCATTTGGGCCAGGGAGAGTTTGGCTGCTGCTACCAACCTATCACTCCAGGCATCAGGCAGCTTCCAGGATTGATGAACTCCAGAATAATTAGCATGTGCAGCCCCAAGAAAGTACTGCCCAACCAGTATGTCCAAAAGGTAAATTATAACTGTTGGGAAGCAGTAGATACAGTAACTACAGCCTGTTCTCCCTTCTGCTGGAGAGATGCCACTGACCTGGAGGGAATGTAACTCTTGCAAAAGGTGTCATTTAATGGTTCAAAACTGGAACCTGACAGGGCCAAGAAGGATGGGCATTGGGAGCTGAGATACTGGTTGGAAAAACACAGTTTCCATGTATTTGTGAGGAAGCTTTTGTCCTTGGCACCATGCGGAGCACAGTACATTACAGGAGCACAAAGTGAGCTCTTGCTCAAGCTGGTGCTGATACCGGGGAAAGGCAGGTTGATGAAAGCATCACTTGTCTTTCCAATGACCTTATCATGTGACCTCAGCCTGCCAAGAGCTGTCTTTTGCTCTTCGTGCTCCTCGTGGCCTGAGCCAACAAGGCTGAACGCGCTGTGCTGATATCTGATATCGCTCAGCGTTGCATGGCAGCCTCCGAGCGCTGCAGACGCATCCTTTCGGAGCGGGACGATGACGCCTCTGTGCTTTGCTGCGCATCGCGTGCCTCCATGCCGTCTCCAGCTTGTCTCACTTCCAAACATGTCCAACCTGAACGTGCAATTTTTTGAATATAAGGTGCCCCAGGGAAGGCCCTGAGCTCGAGGGAGGATCAGAAGAGCCAGAAGGGTCTTCCAATGCGAGATCTTTGACCTCAGTAGCGGAGATGTCGTGCTGTGCTTGGCCTGGCTCTCCTGATCAGAAGAGCCAGAAGGGTCTTCCAATGCAAGATCTTTGACCTCAGTAGTGGAGATGCCGTGCTGTGCTTGGCCTGGCTCTCCTACACTCCCAAATAGGGCTCCCACATCTTCACCGGTGCCTGGCAACAATAATGAGCAATAACACATGGGGGCAGCAGCAGGCTTTCCTTTCTTGTCAATCTGGGAGCCTGTGGTTGTAGCATCCTTGCAAAGGTCCTGCAGAACTGAGGTGCTCCAAGATTTGAGGGTCACTGCGCTGGGCACAAGCCCAGAGTGACAGCTACAGCTGATCAAACTGCAGGAAAAGCACGTCGTAGGAGAGAGGGGGCTTTGGGGCCCCGTGGGACAGGATGTCAGCCCTGAAACCTGTGCTTTTGTCATCGCATCTGGTCCTTCTCCAGTTCCTGCAGTCCCAGCCTAAGCAGTTCTGCGCTCATGTTACAAAGCCCATTAAACAGGCAGACAGTTAGAGCATTGTCTGCGATGGCAAATATGGCTGGAGTGAAAATCCCAGGTCTCAGCTCAGGTTCCACTGCATCCCACTAGACCAGCCTCGCTGCGCTTGATGCGCTACGGGCAGGATGGAGCCCTGCATGTCCCTGGCAGCGAGGGGAAACCAAAAAAGATGCTCTTATCTGACTGAACCATGAAGAAAGATGCAGGATTCATCTAATACCATTTATTCTCTTGGAGACTCTGAATGTTCAGGTAGTGGGAAAAAGCCTTGATATCTTGGCTGTGAAGGTCTTAAAAGCTAAGTTTTCAGAGTAGGAACATTTCAGTCAGGGAAGTGGCCATAATTTACATAGCAAGGCTCTGGGATTTTCTGGCAGGGCTATTTCCAGAACAGGGTGTCTTTTTTCCTGCTCTGGGTGAGCTAAATTTCAGGAGTTGCTTGTGTACCTGATATTTGCCTGGTCACTCACATCCATGCTCTCCATTGTGTGAATAATGTGGCATCTGAGTGGTATTGGCCCAAGTTGATGCTGGAAATGGCAAGAAATAAAAAAAAAGCCAGCACAGTCACCAGCAATGATGATGGATTAATTATAATAAGAGATGGAAAACAAAACAGCCCTGTGCTCCATGAGTAATTAAAGAAAAAAAAAAACAAAAACAGATAAATGCCCAGATAGGAAAGGGATTTTTCTGTAACTGAGGCTGCTACTTTAATTGGAAAGTGCTGTTAACACAACTGCCTGACCGAGGCGAGTGCAATAGCACAGCAGGGCTGTTGCAGATCTGCAAGTAAACAGCCGAATTGCATCTCCCAGCTTCAATCTGTGGATTTCTGAAGCCAAAAGAACAGCTTTAAATTTAAAACTTCTGTTGGAGCTCATGCTTCAAGTGGGCCATGTGCCAGAACATGCAAAGTCTTAGGGCATTAAGAGTCTCATGTAGATGAAAAGACAGTGGGGAGTCATTTGAGTTGGCTGGTAATGTACTAATCTATAGCAGGATCTGCCTTCATCCCCTTTAAACCAACTTGTGGGGAGGAAAATTGGAAAAACTGACATTTTGTCACTTGTAATTGTTACAGCAAAAGCTAAGGCTAATCATGGCCCTGACAGAACACCTGTGTCCTGCACACAGCCCAAGCTGGCTCTGCCCTTTCAGTAATTGGGCTGCGAAGTAGCTCCTGAAAATTCCCAAACCCACTAACTGACCACCATTAAGGACATCCAAGCTGCTCTCTTGGCTGTAGTTTTCCATTCACTTCAAACCATAATCTCAGGCAACCTTTAACCATGGGAAAACAGGACAGGTTTGCACTTAACCTTGTTCTTCCAAGGACCTTCCAAGAGTTTTATAAAGCTGTAGGCAAGCAAGGCCATAATGGTACCTCTGTTCCACCACAGTTGTTCCCCAAGTTACAGGGAAATGAACTGGTTCACCCAAGGCTGCACAATGTGTTGGCATGTTCACCACAGCTCAGAATCCCAGCTTTCTGGGGTGAGCACGCATTAAGCAAAGAAAGATGTGTCTGGCTGTCAATAAAGACTTAAAAAAGCTGCAATTGCCAACTGTGAACAGTAGCAAAGTGACACAAACACTAGGAGCATAATCACCAGGTACCAAACAAAGCACAACTAGCCAATTCGGTTTCTTGTAAGGAAAAGAAAGAAGAGCAGAACAATGTCTTTTACTATGTGGGTTGTGTCCCTGCTGGTTAATGCTGCAGCTCCCTGTGCAGGCAGGCCTTAGATGGACAGGCTGAGAATAATTACCAGGAGTCTATGCAATTCTTTGCTGGGACTCTTCAATGCCAGAAGCTGCTTTACAATATTCCCAGACGTTTCCCCAAGTATCCGACAGATTTGACAAAATTAAAGAAACATGGGGCTTGGGCTTCAGGGCCACTGGGAAGTCCTAATTGGGCTCCCAGCTGAGCTGAACAAGGACGAACATTGTCAGCAATAAACACAGACAAATCTTCTTGAATTGGAGCCACGGAATGGGTAAGGGGAACCTTCGCCGTCCCTCTGGATCATGTTCACCACGAGGAGAAGGGCCCCAGTGGGCAGTGGGGGCTTTTATCATAGCGTCAAGGAGGACAGAGCTGGCCCTTGGAGGCTGTGGGAGCCCTTGCCCTCTGCATGCCCACACAGGTGGTGGGCAGGCAGCCTGAGGAGCTGCAAAGGTGGAGGCCAGGCTCATGGGCCCATGGACCGGTCTCACCATGTAGACACCAACCTCGAAGGGAAGACTTTGTAGGTCCACGGGCTAGATGTAAGAAGGGAGTTTCACCATGGTCTCCTTCATGAGAAGTTGATTCTGGGGTCACGCCCATGAGGAGACTTTCAACGTGGTATGTAGGTGCATGGGAGCATGTTGGCCACAATGCACGGCCTTTAAATCTGCCAGGGTCCTGGGGGAGCTGTGCCAGGACCTTGTGCTGCCTCTTGGAGTGCTAAAATCTGCAACAGAAAAGAAAATAAAAAGAAGGGGAAGAGGAACTATTAGTAGAATTAAAGTGACAAATGAGCAGATGAAAGCTACAAAGTGTTGTAGCTTTCACAGACAACCAGGTGGCAGTGGATCAGGTAACCCCCCTTGCCCCACTCCTTAAAATTCAAAACACCCGAATGCTGAGGTCTTGCTAAAAGCAACTGACTGTCCCCTTATCTCATCGTTCCGTGTAACCCAGAGCCTGTGGATAGCAGCCACAGTGAATTAACATGAGCAAAAGTAGCTGGTTTGAATTTGCTCACAGGGTAAAAAAATTACAGGCATATCGTTAAGAAAGAATGAGCACTAATTCTCTCTGTTTATTCTGATTCATTTTGTTTGATTGTGTTTGTCCTAGGAAACATGAGAGCCGGTGGGGATCATATTAGCCAAGAAAATAGAAGAGGAACAAGTTGATAGTTTAGAGTTCATGCAAACATTGTGCCAGTCACTGAACCAGAAAAAAGAAGTTGGCTCAGAGGGAGTCACTAAGTTAAGAAAGGATCTATTGATGAGATACTCTTGGGGAACACTCTGAGAATGATGTGAAAGATAGATGGGAAATGGTGCTGCAGAGCTCAGTTAAGCAATCAGGAGAGAATACTGCATCGTTTGGGTCATCTTCTTTGCTTTCATCCCCATTCTTCCCCCTTTATTACTAGAAAAAAGAGTATTTTTGCTTATAAAAGTCTTTGTGCCTAAAGAGATAACATTGGAGTGCACCCCTGCACCAGTGCTCAACTATCTGGATAGTTTTGCTTCAACTTGCTGGAGAAAATAATAGTAAAACTATTAGCTATGAACCTCTATTTAATCAACATTATCTTGACTTTAAGCATCTACACTTACAAACTCCTTGCTTGTGGGAAAAAAATATGTCACAATGGTTTCAATTTACCAGAAAGCTGCCCCCACCAGCTACTCTTCGTGGAAATGTCAAAGGAAGGAGACCAAGTTGCAGATGGCCAGAGAATACAAGCTATGGCTAGCCAGGAGGAGCAGATGCTGTCAAACGTGGCATCTGGCGAGGTGAGAAAAGCCAGGGCAGTGTCTTGGTCCAGGAGAGAAACCTTCATGCCTTTTTTTTTATAGATGTGATGTGTTTATAGATATTCCCAGAAAGGGGCAGTAGAGACCAAACCCATGAATAGCAAGAGACGTCCTGATCAGGGAGAAATATAAGTAACAAGTAAGAATTGTTTGCAATGTTTCTTTTCCTTGGCATACAGAGGCTCCACAATGTGTCCATTCAGATAAAAACAACGGGACCTGTATAGGCCAGAATGGGGCTGCTTGGTATAGCCCAGTTATCTCAGTCCACTCTGAGATGACTTCCTTCACCTGCTTTTCAGAGGAAGGCACTAACCCTGCCCAAACGTGGACACTGTGTGAGTTGCAAGAGCTGGCACAAGGGTGTGTAATGCATCGGGGAGCACTATATCACACACTACTGAACACTTGTGTCACTACAGCAGTGTGTCGACCTTCAAGTTGGCTTATTAGCAAGGGGAACAATAATAATTTGGGCAAGGTTTACTATCAGGCTCATGAGTACCTAAACCACAGCTTACAATAAACAATTTGGCTTCCATCTAACCTTGGAAGAGAGGAGACAAGAGAAAAAGGGGTGCTTATAGCGTCAAGATTTTCAACAGTTCATGTTGGTATTAGGGTGTACAGCAGGGAAGACCACCTTTACAATCTCTTCAGGCTTTCTTGAACCACACAGAGCTAATCCTAGAGCTGATTCAAGCTGCTGCCTGAAGGAAAAGGCACAGTTATTTACCTGGAGCAAATCCCATGTGCTTTACTTCATTTAAACCACTTATCCCAGCCCTGTGCTTTATACCATTCTCTTGTACTCTCAATAATCCACAATGAAGGGGATGATTTTGCTCGTGGGGATGTCCAGGAGCTCCAGTCATGGGACAATACAACAGGCATAAACCGTGCAGCCAGTCTCTTCCTCAAAGAGTTTCTGGCCTAAGAATAAGCTTTGAAAATATGAAAGCAATGAGGGGGCAATGTGAGGTGAGAAAACAGCTCTCTGCAGCAGAGGTGCTGAGGCAGTAACAGCTTTATCAGGAAACCAAGAACCCTTTCTGGTCCTGCTCTCAGCATAGCTCAACACACCAGCAAATCTGGCTGCAGAGTGAAATCTTGGCTTCCCCTGAAGCCAATGGCAAACATCCCACTGGCTTCAATGGGAGCAGGACTTCATGCCAGATCTCGTGCTTCCCATTCCTTTGCTGTAGCCATGAGAGCAAGCTTCCCTTCCAAGGCTGTGTCTGCAGCTAGGGCCTTCAGGAGCAGAAGAATGGCTCTCCTTGCAACCTGAGAAGTATCAATGGGAAATGAAAGGCTTCTTTTTAACAGAAATGGCGATTGCCCTGGTGAACAACTTGCTCAGAGTTATGGGGCTCTCTGGACCCCCATTTCTTTCTCTCTGAAATCTTTCCTTTAGGCTTTAACTGCCCACCGGGTGCACAGCAGCTCAAGCACACAGCTTTTGGCTGTGATGAAATCACAGGTAAAGAGAAATGCTTTGAGCTGGCACAGCAGCTCAAGCACACAGCTTTTGGCTGTCATGAAATCACAGGTAAGAGAAATGGTTTGAGCTGGGTTATGCAGCAACACTCATCTTTCCCAGTCTTAACATCCCTCATTCCATACCTGCTCATGTAGCAGGACCTATACATAGCGTGACTTACCATAACACAGCAAACAGGCAGGAGAAGACTTCGTTGTCCCACTTCTGCTTTTATCACAACGGAGCTGATGTCTGTTGGAGGAGATAAAGAAAGGGATGCTGGAAGAGCTGTGCACTGACCACACAGGGCTCGACGTTTGCTCTGGCACGAGTATCTCTGCTGAGATGAGCATCTTGAGATCTCCAAGCTATTTGTGAGGTGGTAAGGTCATGGCTCTCATTTCCTTCAAATCTTTGCTTTCCTTGGCAAAAAATGAGAATTTTGTTAGGGAAGTCTTGGTGAGTGTTTTGTGATCAGTCAAGCACAGCAGATTACATTACTGGAGGGTGTATACAGGACCTCCCGTCTTCTAGACATAGTAAAATGAGTCTGTTTGCTCCAGAAATTCAGGAGTCACCAGCATGGTGCTGACCACCTGTATTATTTCTTAGCTCACATAGCATGTCTACTGGACAGATTGATGTCTGTACAGCTGACTGTTTGCATATCAATTCTAGAGGCAAAGGAAATTCTTCAAATCCCAGAGCACAAATGTGCACTGCTACAGAAAAGCAGGTGGAGATGTGCCAAGTTACAGCTCCTCAGTTGCTACCCCTGTAAAGAATGCCCTGCAAGGAAAACTGGAAAATATTTCATGAAAGAGCAAAGATAACACAAGACTATCTGGCAAAGGGTAGAATTTAATATTAATGGCTTTCCTTTAGTCACTCTATTTCCTGTTCCTAACTTAACCCTCTAAAATCAGCAATGGTCAGAGAAGGGCTATAAACCATTGCACATCTACAAGGCCTTTCACTGAAAGATCTCAGAGCACTTTGCAAATATTAGGGACTGTTGAGGGATGGCTATCCCCTGAGGACACAGCACATGTAGCCAATGGGCAGATGCTCCTTTGGCTGCAGAGGCCAAATACTGAAATTTGGCTTCTGCCCACCTCTGCAGGAACACCTTCCTTCTTTGTCTGCCACTTCATCACAGGAACTCACAAAATGGTAGGAGCTGGGCTCCCCTGGAATTCACACTCCAGACTCGGTGTGAAAAAGCCCTTCCCCATGGACAGATGGGTAACAGACGCACAGCACTGATGTGACTGGTGTAATTTCAGCCCTTCAGCCACTTCAGGATCTTGTCCCTGGAGGTCCTCAGGGTTGCATGGAGACTGCTCATGGCTGTGCGTGGCTCAGCTGGTGGTGTATCGCAACATCTCCACTAAACAACAGCCCACTGAAGCTCACTTTGAAAGTGAGCTGGACTAGCCCATTTTCCCCACCCTTCCCTGCCAACTGGGAACCTGGAGGGGTCCAAATATTAGCCAACATGGAAAAGAGATCCACAACATGGCTCCTCTGAGTCCCACGGTCCTTTGGTCAGAGGAGATCCTTCTGTGCCACCCACATCTTCCCTTAACCTGGCAACGTACCTGAATTGCTGAGCTGACTTGCCAAGAGAGATTTAGGCTGGAAACATCTCTAGAAAGATGGCTCTCATTAAGGGCTGAGGCCTACAAAAACAATGCTGGCGGGGGCACACATTAAGGGCTGAGGCCTACAAAAACAATGCTGGCGGGTGCACGGAGCTGGGGAGAGAAGCATTAGTCATCGCCTGCCTCGCGTTCGGCCCTTTGGACAGTCTCCTCTTCTGGAAGATGCACTGTTTTGCCCGTGTGACTGTTAGCAGAAACTAAACGAGCAGAGCTGGTTGAAAATTTTCCATCAAAACAATATTTCTGTTTTGCCAGAAGATAGTTTAAAAATTAAGTGGAAAAATTAGAGAAAAGAACCTGGGTTTTGGCTGACATTGTTGGTCAAAAAAATCCCAAACTTGAGATTTTTCAGCCAAAAATGGAAGTATTCGGGGTGAAGCAGAAGAGGAGTCTGGCAAGTCTTAGCAATACCCTGACAAACATCTAAGAAAATAAAATTTTGACAAATATGATGATGTTCTTGTCAATTTTTTTCCATAGTGAAAGACACTTCTGCTTTTGGAACCATTCTACAGAGAGCCTGGAAAACAAACAAGCAAATATGCTTTTTCTTTCTTATACGTATGGTTATAGATAATCCATAGCTTGTAGTCCAAGCATAGGCAGTAATTCCTCTAGAGATACCTAAGAAAGACCTGATCTCTTGTAGGATCTGCCCACAAACCTACTACCCAAAAAGTGTAATTCTTAGAAAGGGACACACACAGAGCTGATTCTGCTGTGAGTTTGTACAGCTGATGGAAAGTCTCGATAACCTCGCAGTTGCCCTGCATACAAATAAACCTGAGCCATGGGGACAGCCAGGGAAAAGGCATTGCTTGTGAAGGAAGGTACTGTGCACACAGCTGTTGCAAAACCATCCTCACTCAATAGTCAGCCAGCCACAGGCAGTGTTGTTGCTAATAACGTTGCAGAGAGAATGGCACATAAATACCTGGGAACCCGCAGAAAGCTGTTTTCCATCTCGCTTACACAATAACGTGGTTTTTTCTTTTTCCCCTTTAAAATTGTTTCTTCAGCAAAACATGGTTGGGAAAATAAACAGCTGGAATCTTCCTTACCCTGTGGGAAATGTTACTGACAGCATTTCTTGGGCTCAGTGTCACAGACCCCTCCTCAAGGTATTGTTGGCTGGTATTGTGAAACGATGCAGGGAAGAAGCTGTGAGTAAGAGCTTGCCAACGTCTGGAGAGAGCAGCAGTCTGTTAGCTCGAGCAGGGCCCTCCTTCCTTGACACAAAACTGGGCATCAAGCAGATCTGATGGTGCTGAAGCCAACGCTGCGCAAACGGCACCGGAGGTGAATCAGCTCTGTGAGAAAACCGAGATGCGACACGATGTTATTAGGCAGTGGGGAGCAGGGTAGGTTGGAATTATAGTGATTTCCTAAGGAATTAGACCACGATTCTGGACAGGATTTATATTTGAGACAACACTTAATTTTTTTTAAAGGTCGAATTCAGTCTAGATGTGGATTTCATACCTTTTCCTTAACGAGAGCAGCACCAGGGGAAGCACGCTCAGAAGTACTGACGTGTCCTGGCAGGGGCTCCGACTGCTGCAACTCGCCTTGCTGACAGCCCCAGCTTGACTCTCGTCCCACGACAGCCCGGGGTTACAGTCCCGGCGACTTCCACCACAAGCAGCTCTGGCTCAGAGCCCCCCAAGTGATAAAAGACTTCTTGTGCGATCATCTCAGGAGGAAAGTTCGGTGCCAAACAAAGCTGCAGTCTGGTTGGGTCTTTTTTGCCATTAGAGAAAGAATCAAGGGGAAAAATGCAGAGCTGGGGAAATAGATGGAAGCTGCAAAATGTTCAAATAATGTCTTTTCCAAGAAAATGAAAAAAAAAACAACAACGCCACCCAAGAATGGCTTGTCTGGCTTTGCTGGCCAGGCCGTGGTTGCACTGATATTTGTGCAACCTAAAGGTCCTGTTAGAGGATACCCCCTTTTCAAGGGTTCATCGACAGCCTGAATAGTCTCAGTGCCTGTCTCCAGGACGGCTGCACAATGGTGCTGGAGTGTGCAGTGACCTTATAGAAACTGTGGGTCATCCTTCAGCAGCTGATGCTTTTTGGGGCAGTGGAGCCAGCCCTACAGACTGGTGACCTACTATCGGTGCTCTCCTCTTGCTGAACAAATGAGCATTTCCCTCTCTGCCAGCCCACACTTTGAGCAGTATCCAGGCTTGGGGCTGGATCTTGCAGCCCCATTTCTGCAAGAGGCATCTCTGAAGTGATGTGAATTTTACCCTTTGCTACTTCCAATAACAAAAAGTGTGTATGAGGATATAAAACCAGTGGGGAATATCCCCTTCCCTCCCCTGCCAGTGCTGTAACCACAGTACAGGCTCACTTACTCGATTCAGAAGCAGCCTCTGCTCATCTCCATTGCTGTTGCCAATAAACCTCGCAGTAACCAGCTTTTTCCCCAGGACCACCTCTGGTCTGCAAGCTCCTGAGAGAAGGACCATTTCTTTGGGCACGGCTTTCCAGCATCCTCATGTCTAGGTGTAGCTCCTAAGTGCTGCTGCACAAAGAACATCAAATCATTATAAAAGACCTCAGAAAAAAAACCAGCCAGAAAGCAACAGTGAGTGGAGACATGAGGCTACTACAGGAGTATGATGGGAAAAATAGTTTTCTTCAGAGGGCTGAGGGAGGAGGTGAAATGTGCTTGAACAGATGAGGGGAGGTATTTCGTATAGACTGCAAAGGTGGTGATGTTTCTGGGGGGTGCAAAGCAAGTTTGTGGGAGAGAAAGCAGCTGCAAGCAGAGCAAGAAGGGAAAGGGACCACGATCATGCAGGGAAGGGAAGGCCACGAAGCGTGACCTTGGGGAAGAAAGGAGGAAGGACGAGGCAAGTTACACTGAGACTGCTATAAAACCCTGAGGCTTGGGAGAGGCTGGAGATGCCAAGGATGCAAGGGCTCACCTGGAGACTGAGTCGTGCCAGCAGCCAGCCCCACACACAGACGTCCTGTAGGTTCCACCATGGTGAGCGTGCAGAGTAGCTCTCTCCAGAGGTTGAAGAGGATGCCAAGGCCTGTGCCATGACCCAGACAAGTCACACTGGAGGCTCCAACTCCACCCAGGCCACAGAGGGATCAAAGGATGAAACACCCAAACAGGAGCCTTTCACAGCCAAACAAGAGGAGCCGAGGGAAACCACAGCTTTCAAGAAAGCCCAGCTGCTTCTCTCCAGCCCAGCGGCCGAGGTGGATACCTACCCCAGGCCATGTGGAGCCGGCCAGCATCTCGGCTGTGGTAACAGGCAGGGAAAACACATGCAAGCCCCAGACATCAGCTGCAGGACTCTGCTAATTGGGAAAGTCTGTCTGAGTGTCTGGCCACCATTTGGCAGACACGGCAGCTCTGACAAAATAATGAATGTGGTACAGTGCAGCCTCCAGGCACTCTTCGTGGGGTCTGTCACATGAAAGTGGCATGAAAGGAGACGAGGCGATGCAAGACACATGGAGGTCAGCTTTGGAGACTCTCCAACTACCTTCTGGGTAGTTACTGCTAAGGGGAGTTTGTGGTCCCTCTCTGCTTACTCTCCTGCTTAATCTCTCCTTTTACAGACAGACAGTTCTCCCCATGCAAAGTGAAGATGCTTCAGTCCTGCTTGTCCAAGGAGTTATGCTGTTAGAAAGTCTCTCTCCAGGCAGACCAGCCCATTTCTAAAGAGTGTGAAGAGAAGCCAGAAACATCATAAAAGGACAAAAAACCCCAAAAAACTGCACACAGTAAAGATAACTGGTCTTTGTGCATAAGCAGTGTGTGAGGAACTCCTGTCTTCCTACTGACCTGCATCCAAATCAAGACAAACAGAAGGATGCTGAAGTGCAAGTTATATGGAGAAGTATTATCAAGTGTGTTCAGCACAGGTCCAAGTACTTGCAGAAGAAATACTGGTCAGGAGCAGTTCCCATAGCCTGCCTGTTTCTGGGAGCACTATATTCATACAACAGCAGGACAACAAGTGAAGAAAGGAACTTGCCAGCAAGGTAAGGGCTTCCTTTCTTACACCATCAGAAGAGT
Source organism: Calidris pugnax (assembly GCF_001431845.1). Taxonomy (NCBI): domain Eukaryota; kingdom Metazoa; phylum Chordata; class Aves; order Charadriiformes; family Scolopacidae; genus Calidris; species Calidris pugnax. Next base: position 1,849,539 of record NW_015090873.1, on the reverse strand, counting down.
GAGTGCATTGAAGGTGACTGCATCTGGCACGATTCTTCTCTGCCTGGAGCTCCACAGCATATTGGTGCTTGTGCTGACACTCTTCAATAAGAAGAAAACATACTTTTCTTAGTGGACCATGTGGTGTTTGGGAAAGCACAAAGTAACTTGCAGTTTTCACTCCACCAAGAGAGCAAGGTCCTCCAACATGGTGATGGCATGGGGTTGACACTGGGGTACGGTAATCCATATTGAGCTTTTTTGGAAAGAAATTTCCTTCCAGAGAAATCAGGGTCCTACTAGTTTGCTGCATGGGACCAAGAGACAGCTAAGGCTGGTGTGTACATCAGGACTTGCAAGAGAGCGAAGGAAGCAGGTGGAGATGGTGGAGGCAGAACTGAACTCCAAGCGCTGAGGAGAGATTATACTTTCCTTCTGGTACTTCTACGTCAGAGCACCAGAGCCATCTGACCCCACCTGGCTTTAACCATCTTGGCTGAGGTGTCTTGAATAAAAAGACAACTCAGATGACAGGGAAGGACAACAGCTTCAAACCATCTAGTTTCTTGGTTAGAAGATGGGGATTGGGAATAAGAGAAAACCAGCAAATTGCTACATGCAAAATAGGCAAACTAAGTATATAAGCCTACTGGATTTATAGAAGAGATATTGGAACATACCAGGAAAATTTCAAGCCAAATGTATGACAACATTCCTTACACCCCTCCCACCCATTGCCATATCCCAGCTTAATGTAAAGCCTTTTGGCTTCCAAAGGCTTACAGCTATGTTTTATTGTTTAAACAGGTCAACAATTGCAATCATATGTCGACTCCAGGCAAAACACAAACACGATGATGTGTTAATACACAGCAACACTTGGATGGAGTTTCTACAATCTTGCCGCTGTTAACGGTACGATGGCAGCTGGGCTGGTATCTCCTAAGGCTGCCTCTGAAAACTAGGAAGCCTATCAGTATTGTGCCATTACCAGAAGCCAGCATGAGACCAGTAAATGAGCTCTATTTTTAGGATAAACTCCCTTTCTGGAAATCATTTGGAGAGGAGGACTCTCCCACCAACCATACTTAAGGCTGCTTTAGAAAGGTGCTGCTCCCATCTCCAGGAAGTGTCCTTTTAACAAGAATTGAGCTGGAATGGGATACGGATGAAGGCATCTTTGTAAGACAGGATGGGAGAGGATCCTACAGGCATTTCTGCAAAAAACAGCTTCACCATGCTGGAAGGGGAAATTAAATAGTACAAAGAATCTGGCTAGTGCCTACAACAAAGACATCCAAAACACTTGGCTCTGAAGTAATTCTGTTTATTTCACACCAGGGAGGTGTGCAGCTAGGTTATGTCGATACCTTTCCAATGGATGGGAAAATTGTGCTCCAATATAAATTCCCACATGCTCAGCAGCCTTCATTGTCAGGTTGGGCCTGTGGAGCAGCTCCCATTAAACATACAGCAAGCTGCCACTTCAGCTCAGCTCCAACATACATTGAAAGCAACCTTTCTCAAAAGCACTTGCAAAATGTCCCTCCTGCCATGCATAAGCATTTCTTCCCCTCAAACAGAGACGGGCTCACATTTTCCAGACAGGCATTTTCTACTGTTGTGTCACTGACCACAGACCTTGCAAGGCATTAATCAGGTATTAACATTCTCTGCGCTTTATTTTGCAACCCGACCGGGACAAGACCCATCATTTCTTGATTTGTTAGCACACTGGGAACTGTGAGATGCCAGAATTTTAGTGACAAATGACCCTTTACACCTACCACAGCTATCAAACAGTTGGCCTAGGCTTAACCGAATCCCAGTCTCAGTCCAGTATTAGACAGATGCATAATGTACTACTTACAGCTTCACTCCTTTCTCTTAGTTTTCAAACTAGCTATTTTGTCTTTTCTATTTTTTTTCAAGTTCAGAAACCTTATTAAAGTTGTAATGGAAAAAATAAATTTATTATTCAACATACTCAATTTTTTCAAAATGGAATGATCCTCTTTTCTTTTTTTTTTTTTTTTTTTGTATTAACATTCTCTGCGCTTTATTTTGCAACCCGACCGGGACAAGACCCATCATTTCTTGATTTGTTAGCACACTGGGAACTGTGAGATGCCAGAATTTTAGTGACAAATGACCCTTTACACCTACCACAGCTATCAAACAGTTGGCCTAGGCTTAACCGAATCCCAGTCTCAGTCCAGTATTAGACAGATGCATAATGTACTACTTACAGCTTCACTCCTTTCTCTTAGTTTTCAAACTAGCTATTTTGTCTTTTCTATTTTTTTTCAAGTTCAGAAACCTTATTAAAGTTGTAATGGAAAAAATAAATTTATTATTCAACATACTCAATTTTTTCAAAATGGAATGATCCTCTTTTTTTTTTTTTTTTTTTTTTTTGGGTTTTCATGTACAACTGGTTCCATTCAGTTTGACTGTTTTTATCTTTTCTATTTATAACCAGCACCAAAAAGAAAATTACCATGGATACAGTACATATGCAAATTAGCTAATGGAAAAATATATACATTTCACTCTGTAATGAAAAACTTAAATGATATTATTGCCATGGAGAATATATCCCTGTATTATAATAAAATATCAAGCAATAATCGACTGCTAAGATTCTTTTCCACCAACAAAAAATAGCACCATACATGAGATAGTGAGAATCTACACTCAATAACACCATTGTGCAACTAGAAATGTACAGTACTTTAGTAACAGTACAGAGTATTGTTTACAATATGGAAATACCACCACTGTAATCAAAAGAGCGTCAATCTCTTACGAACAACTAAAAGAAGTATTGTCATAGATACATGGAAACAAACAGCTTTCTTTTCACCAGTATGTAGTAACTGAGGGCAGAGCATAGCTGTAAATTCATAGTAAAGCTCCTATAAAATAAAACAGAAGTGCAGGAGTATTGAACAGAATTAAACTTTTTTTATTATTGTTATTTTTCTGGCTATTATAAAATGGGAAGATTGTCACCATATGAAGTAAGAGAATGTAATAAAGTGGAGCTGTGTTGTGCCATCAGTTTTTAATTAATGTTGGTTTCTGATTATAAAAAAGAAAAAGGATGATGCACGCTAATCTGTGGGCTGTGAGAGCAAGTGAAGGCTTTTTTTCAGTGCTCAGACATTTCAAAGAATTCCTTGTAAATTCGTTTTCTTAGGTAGGACCGAGAACTTGGACTCAAGTGTCTTTAAGTCCATGACCTAGCATACTGGGACAGGCCACAGGTCTAGCTACCCTAGTATCCTGTTCTGGACAGTGGCCAGTAGTGAATTATTAGTGAAAACCATAAGAATTAAAATCCTTCCTCTCCTATGCACCTTTCTAGGAGCCCACATTTTGCCTAGAGAGGGTGACAGATCAGCACCGGGAGGAAAAACGAGCCCTGCTATTTAAAAGCACCTTTGATTCCCATTAATAATAAATGCACATACTAGTCTTCCAAGATAAGAGAGAAGGGCGACGGCAAATCCTTCAACAGCCCAACGTGAGTATTAGTAATGCCAAAAATGATCAGGAAGGGGGTGGCATTTCATCAGGCCGGGCCACTTCATGGGCAAGAGTTGCCCGTTAAAAGAAAAACAGTGAACTCCAAACAAGCGAAGGACTAAGGGGACCCATCTCAGTCAAACTGCTGGGAGGTGGTGTGGTGGCAGCAAGGACAGTCGCAGCCCTGCTGTACAGGGTATCACTGTGGCATTGGCTACATCTTCCCTGTCCCCCCTGCCAGCAGCATTTTCCACTGATTACTTGCTAAGTAATTACACAACCTCCGCGTTTGGGCTACAGGGTGGTAATAACAGAAGAAGGAGGTCTGATCCTGACTACAAGATGCCAAAAGAACAGCCAGTATAACAAAAAAAAACCAAGTTGGAATCATTTCCCTGATAGAGAAAATCATCTGGGGCACTGGAAAGCAGATCCGTTTGAGACAGGCACTTGAGAAAAAAATTGTGTGCAAATGTGCCTTTGTGCACACAGGCCAGCCCTTGTGTGCACACGCGCCCATTTGCACTACCATTCACAGATTGAGTGTGAAGCCCACACAGTCTGTTGATGAACATTAGCTCCTTGTGCTTGGAAAAACTTAGCCCTTAATAAAATGCTAATGAGTTATTCCAGTGGGGTTCTGGATATTGAAAGGATTGTAATAAGGAAGAAAAAATTGCTTTAAAGATATGTTAGGTACTAAGAGTCTTTATTCCTCCTTGCGTTGCCAAAAAAGAGGCAACAGCAACAAAGACGACTTGAGGACAGGTATGAGCTGGGACCCAGACTGGCCCAGGGGCTGGGGGCAGTACCTGGGGTTCGTTCCGTGCTCATCTCCAAAGAATAAAACAGTAACGCGCAGGTCTAGAGCGAGTACAAAGCTGCAATTCATCCAAACGGCTCTGTTCGTGTCATGAGGAGTGGGCTGTAACTTAACCACTGCACAACTGGCCTTGGACCCTGGCAAGGAAAACGATCCGTGTTGGAGCAAGATATGATAGAGAGACATTGATCTGTAGGACTAACGGAGGGGACAAACTCTGCCCTGGGTAGAGCTCCCGTTTCAAGTCTCACATCTCGGAGAGGAGTTTGGTTTAAAGTGCAGAGACGTGGAAGGGAGGATCATGTACGCAGCACTTGCTAAGTGCTCTGATAGCACCAATCTGATAGCACCAAACCTGATAGCACCACTGAAGTAAGACAGGAAACATTAAAATACAGTCAGTAAAATCCTAACCCTTACTGAAGGCAATGACAGGCTTAGCCTTATGGCTTCAACAAGCTCAAGATAACACCTTGAATGTCTTGTATCCCTGACTACTTTTGACTCAAAAGGCTACATAACCTCAGATGTATGCAGGAGCCAAGAGATAGGAAACCCCTGTTCTGCTCTCCACTCCGTCCTTCACTCAAAGGCTCTTCCAAATCCTGTTTCTGTACCAGCCCTATCCAGTTTCATGGTCCTCTTAAATAAACCACATTCAGTCTCATTATCTGATTGACTTCTAAAAACTGGAGAGAGATTAGGCTGAACAATCCCTCAGTAAGCTCTACTGGATGAAATGATTTCTGGCTTCTCACATCTCATGTAAATGGTTCTTGCTTAAAAATAACTATCTACTGCTGTTAATAAGCTTCCATTTCATTAAGCTCAGATAAAAATTAAGTTTCATAAAAGAAACGATATTATTCTGGGGAAAAGAGAGAGAAGATCATTATTTTAAATCAGAAAGAAGAGCAGTCCCTATTAGTTGCTCTAAAAGTATGACTTGGAATGTTGGATATAATTGTACTGAGTTTTCTGCAGGAATTTCAGAGATGTCCATTCTCTGCTATCAGTTTTCACAAGCTTTTACAGCAAATCCTCTCTTTAAATTAAGCCTTTCATTTATGTGTCACTCCAAGCCCACTCCACAGTGGGATAACTGCTGGGAATTGAAAACACCAGATGAAAGCCAAGATTAAAAGATTAAGTAATGTCTCTACCTTTGCTGAATTATTTTGCCAGAGGCCTTCCTCCATGGAGGTACCCATAACCTTAGTCACTGTAATCACTTTGCAACTCTTGTCCTGTAATGGTAGCAAGCCATCCAGTGGCTGGTGATTTAATATATTAAAGTAAAAAGCATTAATGAAAAACGTAAGGATGTCAAAATATGATAAAATGATTTGCTCCTTGAGATGACTCTTTCTGTTTGGTTTTTTTTTTGTTTGCTTTTTTTTTTTTTTAAGGTGGATGAGTGGATTACTTTGGTATCCAGTCTGTAGAATTAGTTTCAAGTCTTATTAGGTATGCTTTGGAATCCACCACATTGTAGCAACTCATGAAGTTCCAGTACTCAGACCTACTAGTCCGTGATTTACATACAAATAGCTGTAATACCCTAGAGAAGTAGCACAGGTTCATTAACTCTTCTGCTGCATCTTGTTTGCATAAAAGTCTCTGCAAGTCTGGCAACAGCGCTGATACCACCGCATGTCTTGGCACAGATTCTTCTCCCGGATCACCCTGCAGTACACTGTCCACTGGTCTCCTGTGCACTTGTACGTGAGAGCAGCTTTGGAGGAGAAAAGAAAGGAGAAACTAGCAGATTAGCCAGAGAACAGCATCGCGGGTGCGATCAAAATCACTGCATGTGAGGGAAGCAATGGCCAATCTTGCTGGAAGCACTGGAGATCAGATGATGTCCTTCCTACCGAAAATACCAGGCTCTTGGAAGTGCTTTCTGCAAGGGTGTAGCTGGACATGGCTGGGGAGCACAAATCTCCTCATGTTGTATTTTGTCTCAGTGACACAGAGGCCCAGATGAATAAAATCTCTAAGGTGTGGGCCTCGATTTAAGCACGTGAACAGCTCTCAGCAAGCAATGGGAAGCTGCGCGCTCCCAGGGAGAGCACTCGAGCTGTGCTAGGGAGTAGCAATCATCCTCTGGGGGGAAAAGGCTTTTACAGAGGAGCAAAATCAAAGCCAGTTTGATGGAGGTAAAGCTAAATTAATAGTAAAAATAATACTTCTTAGTGTAGCAAAAAGAGTAGGACAAGAGTTAGTTATTGGGAGGGAGGAATGGACAGCAGAAGCTGCCTCAGACTGACAAAAGGTTTGTGCAGGGTGAGAAAGCAGCACGAAGACACCGGTGCTGAATTTGTTGACAACAACATTAAAGGTCACAAATGCTTTTATAAAAAGCCATGGTAGTGAAACTGTGCACTTGATAAAAATGCACACACATAGTAAGTGTTTTTTATGGTATGTGATTTATAAATTGTACACAGGATTCTTAGAAATGCTGTGATAACTGGAAAATCTTTTCAATTAATATTGTGAACTCTGAGTTTGGGAAAAACGGTCTAATTAAAGAACATCAAAAGGTGCTGGCCCAGCAGCATCTTGAGTCCCTTGTTCTTCATCTCTGCCTGATGAAACTGGGAAAGGCTCTTATCCTGTGTTTAGCTGTGAGTCTCAGTGCCAAGCACCAGAAAATGATGGCAGCAAAACCGGTAGGTTTGTCACTTGGTTCAGTTGGACAAGAAACAAAAGTTTGATAGAATCTGATGAAATGAAGTTGCACTGTCCCAGGAAAAAAAAGGGAACATTAAGCCAATTTAAAAAAACTGATAGTGAGAAAAAAGCCTTTGAGTGGAAGTGACCATCCTAAATGGGAGGAGGGTAGACCTACTGCTGAGTCTGCCAGCAGTGCAGGGGTTATTTGAGGGGGTCAGATCTGCAGCACCCCCCACTAGCAATGGTTCCAGCCAGGCACAGCATTCAGAAAACATGATGCATCTGAATAAATCAAATATCTTGCAAGAACAGCTAAGATAGACCTTATGAATCTGAAATGAGAGGCTTTATATATTAGAAAGACACTGAGCCACAGCCACGGCTAGGCCTCCAGTATTGCAGAGGTCCAAGGTTGCTCATGGGTTGTGAAGTAAGACATGTAGGAGTAAGACATGTAGACTTACATGAAGTAAGCATGTCTAGAAAGCAACATGGGTCAGGTGCCTGAGGAACAGAATAAACCCTCTCTGAATTTGTCATCACTGAGGGACACTGGACACAGATGTACAAGCCAGTTGAGGTGAACCCCACACTTAGATACTTCTGAAAATGTTACCTGGGATGAAAAACATGTCCATGGAGTGGACAAGGCAGCATGGGTTTTGTAGATTACTGGAATTTTTTTCTGTATAATTTTTTTTTTTTTGGTGAGGTTTCCATTGCAGAAAACAGAAAATTTTGTTTAGAGATAATCCAATGAGAATTTGTTTATAAGCAGGAAGAACAAAACACTCAATGATACATCTTTCTGCTAATATTAAATATCATTGTTTCAGGCCCTGGTGATTCCAAGCCCAGTTTAGAAACAAAAGCATCCCAAATTACTTGCAGATTACTTTCAGCAGGGACTTGAGCCTCCTCAGTCTTCTAAACACGTGAGCTTTTTATTGCTTTGTCCTAAAATGTGAATTAGGATGGATTTCTTGTCTCATCAGTGTATCAAGGGCTTACAACTCAAATGAAATGTTTTCCTTCCACTATGCTCTTAGTGCTAAAATATCTGGGAAGTACTCTCATATGTTCTTTAAACAAAAGGGGTTAGGAGCTCCCCAGTACGACTGCATTTGCAAGAATAAAATTTCCCATATTCTTCTAAACATTTGTTACACTTTTGGGAAACATATTTCAGTTCAGAAGCTTCAAGTCCAGTCCTAGTTTGAGTGTTATTTAATACTGGACAGTGCTATTAGAAAACAGTTCTCCATTACTTAGCAGCTCTGCCTTTTCACATGTATTAGAGGCTTCTTAGTCTACAAGACTGGCTCTACTGGGAGGGTGGAGGCTGTTCTTTCTGCTAAGCTCTTAGCAGCATTGTTTACAACCCAGTCTCTTGTACTGGAAAGTAATGGGAGGCACCAATGAGGCTGTCAGTGTAGCTGATGGCTTAGTTTAGCTTCATCTTACTGGTGATGATGTGTGAAATGTAAAGAAACCAGCTTGGTTCTTGGAGCTGTGGCTGAAAACGCAGGACTGAAGTTTGGAAAAATGTATTTTTATCCCCTTATAAACTTATGTGCCCCTTATGAACATAATCCCCTTATGAACAAATATGATGTGGAAAATCATGGATTCCCACAATTTTGTATTAACAGGAGCATTCTTAACTAGAGCCATTTCTTAAATGCAGTGTTAAGGTGTTTCAGGAAACAGATGGCTTATCACCATACTCTCATCTCAGCCAGGTACACAGGGGATGCAGGGAGGGTGAGGAGAAGGACAGTGACAGAAAATCAAAGGTTCACAGAGAGATGCTCTCTTGCCTCCCTGGGCAAACTAATTTATCAAACCACATTCTTGTCGCAGCAAATGAAAAGGAAAAAAAAAAAAACAACAGTGATGCTCTGTTCGTCAAGGTCGTGTACTTTTCTTGGGGCACGGATGAATAAATTATCACTTTACATTCACCACAGTGAAAACAGGGTGTGAAGGTGTTTGTGACAGCAGAAGATAGGCCTGGCAGCTCCCTCACCTCGCTGATCAATCAATCAATTACCCACCCACCATTTGTGTGCTCCTGTTGGTCTCTCAGGTCTAATCCACTGCTGCGTGCTCCAGCTTGGACAGCCCGAGGCAGAGACTGATGGATAAAAGAGGACCTATCCACACTAGACTTTTAGTCTAGAGTCTGACTCGGGAGGGGTAGGTCTCCTAATTTCTGGCCCTGGGCAATGCTCTGAAGCCCCTCTTTTATCACACTGGGCACATTGGGACCCTGGGCTTTGCCTGGTCCTTCGCAGGTGGCATCTTCCCCCTCCCACCCCCCTGACACCCCTCACTCACCAAGTCTGGGCGAGGTAATTGTGTTGACGTTTATCTTCTCATTGCAGACCTCTTGGTGGCACTGCCTGTAGGCCGCTGGCTTGGACAGGACAGGACACTCATTGCCGTGGCGCCCGGTGACTTTGTGCATACACTGGACCACGCGTGACTGGAGGCCCTTCCCACAGGTTGAGGAGCACTAGAGGAGAGAAGGCACTGAGATGTGGTCCAAGCAGAGTAGTTTCAAAATCACATACAAACATACACCTGAAAAATTACTGCTGGAGCCGAAGTCTGCAGCAGGCTGGCAGCTCCTGTGGGGCTGAGGAATCAACAACAGGCACATCATATCAGCCAGGGACCCTTCATACAGCTGTTGCACTTGTCCATGATGATTTTGCTGTGAGCAGAGGAACTGTCCTGTTGTCTTTCTGTCTGGACTTGCCCCGAGTCCATCTACACTGACTGTCCTTGTGGATATCCATGAGGTTCAAGCAGGCAAAAATGCAATTCCCTCCACAAGGAGGCAAAGCTGGAAATCGTATACTGCTTAATTACGGAGGAGCAGCTTCCACCTCCCTTTATATGAGGGACCCAGTGGTACTGGTTGCCTTGTTTTAAAAGCTCTCTCCAAGTCTTGGATGGTTTAACGAGGCTTCCTCCACAGACAAGATGACCACTGCCAGGCACTGATATAAGATAAAACAAAAGATTACAGCAGAGGCAGGCAGCTTCTACTGTATGCCCAGACCTCTAGGGAAGCTCTTGTTCCAGTATTCGGGAGAACACATCAGGTATTCAAGTACTCACTCTCATCTATCCCTGCTAACTGTCTGGCACTTGTCTGTCCTCCTGGGAGCAATTGCAAATCGTACTCCACGAGTTTTGGCTTCTATTAGCCAGGAGGCCCTGCCTGTTTATATGCTCTCTTTGTTGTCATACAATTGGAGTCCCTACTTCTCCCTCCCTCTTCCTCTGGCCCAGTCACTTGTGATTTACAATGTCCTACTTGCACGCTGTTCAGTTTTAATAAAGCAAACACAGTGAGGTTTACCAGCTGGAGTTAATAAAAGAACCTTGTATTTAAAATAAAGAAACAATGGGTTGCAGGACTTTGGTAAGGTTCCTATTTCTTGCTAAAGCCACACACAAGCTTGTGTGTGGGGAGAGGAGGAGGTGGAGGAAAACTCAGGAGATATAATTAGGATGATGTCAAAAAGATCATGTTTTCTCTCCTCTGCTGTTCCTGAATAAAGTCAGGGCAGTGGAGTCCTCTCCCTGAAAAACACTCTACAAAGGATGTGTATGTAGTGTGGATGCTTGTAAGACTGGGACCCAGTGGCAGAAGAACTCATGGATGTACATAGGCCTCCACCTCTCCCATTTATGGTTGAAAGCACAGTGAAGCTGTAGTCATTTTGTTCTGGAAGTCACAAAAGAACCTGCTGCTTCTCAAAGATCATCTCATACAAGTATAGCTTCTTCTGGGCTGGAGCTTCCAGTGGGAATCATTGAAAGGCCTGATAAAAAATGGCCTCAGATTAACAGGACCATGTAAAATTGAGCTGATGGAGTCCTGCTTCAGACAACCCAGTGCAGAAATACACCTGCACAATGTGAACTCTGTTTCTGTGTAGCAGGAGTTGTACGATCAGTGAAGCCTGTTGTCAAAAGTAACAACTCTTTATCTAATTTCCTTCTTTAGTCACTCACATTAATGACTGTTTAATAAACAGATTTCTTGCATTTGGTGTACTCATCAAATTTCTATTTGCTTTTCTTTCAGTTTCCCACCTATATTCCACCTGCTCTGTATTCCTATTCTTTCTCTTCGTGCCTTTCTCTAGGAATTCTCCGTTCAGATCAATCTCTGGATCAGATTCCTTCTGGACTTTGCCACTAAGCCACCCTGCTGTGCAGTTTACCTCTGTGTTTCCAGCTACGCAGCCCCTCCCAGACCCCATTATTGTATTCTGAAGGTAGCAGTCATGCTAAATTAATATTTTACATGTATTTTGGAACTTCTTTTTTTCAAATAAATAAGTGGGGTTTTCCTTTACATCCTTCTTATTTCAATTTAGGGTCAACACACTAGTTTACGACAGATTTTCTGTACTTTTTCAGATGCTGACTTTACACCAAAATTTGGTCACTGTCTGTTAATACCTCACAATGGTTATGGTATTTAGGACTATGCTGAACAAGCCCTTCCCTTGTATTCCCTCCAGTGAGCTATTTCAAAAAGTCCCTTATTTAAACCCCCTTCATAACTTGAGCTCCTGCAGTGAGATGTAGGCATTTCATTAGTCTTGGGTGTCCCTCTGCTCTTCCCAGAACTGTGTGCCCCCAGTGACTTCTACCAGCCTGGAAACCAGTCAGGCATGGCCAGTACATTTGGATTTAAAGTTAACAATTTTTATCCTGATAAATGCAACTATTAGGCCCTTCCACCTCAGTAGTCATATGCAACCTCTAATCCTCAGGATTTCAACGGCACTTTTAGTCTTTGGAGTGCTTTACTAATCTTAATCCTCACAAAACTCCTTGCAAGGGGACTGAATTGTACATCCATTTCACGAACAGAACAGCTCTTATCACATAGACATAAACCAATCCATTCAGACCATGGGGTTCCTTCACGTGATTGTCATATAGTGAGTCTGAAACCTCTGCCTTTTAGGCACTCCTTCTGCTTATGAATGCTCTTAAGAGAGAGGAAAAAATAATAAAAAAAAAAAGAAGAAAAGAAAGAAAAAAGCATTTTTCTCATAAGGCGAATAAGGTTTTCAGATACCAATATACAAACACTCACCTACCTTTGTCTGTGTTCCTGTCTCTGCATTTGTTAACCAGCAAGGAGGGCAAGCAATGAAACTTTTTCCACAGACACTGCCAACTCCAATCCTTAGACAAATAACAGCAGAGTTTTTGCCCGAAGCAGTTTTATTCCTTCTCCTGGGAGACTGGGATCATCACCTATGCTATGCAATTAGTTTTTCACAGCCAGGAAGACAGATTTTAACATCTTTCTTGAACTCTTTTGGGCTTGGCAGCTAAAGGAAGGTTGGACATCTGGCTTATTTTAAGATGAAATTTTCAACTCTGTACTTGGATAGCCTCTTTCCTAGGAATTTCAATAGGAAATAGGAATAGATACAAAATACATACAAAGGGGGAATTGTTACTCATGCTGCACTATGAAGAAAGGACATCATTAAAAGAGGCATAAAAATCAAACTCCAACTGAACAGTAAATTCCCATAAATACCTTTCCTCCTGCTCTGGATAGCTAAATGCATTGCTATGGCCTCTCTGCTCCCAAATATTTATGGAGCAAGTAAGTATATCTACGGAACAATTTTCAGGGCTAGGTTCACTCTGTGCCCTCTGATACAGGACCCTCAGACTTGGACCCAGGTTATGAGTAGTTTCAGTAAGGAAAGGTGCTGGGGTCTTCTTGCAAACAGAGGAACTTCCAGGCAGCCAACACTGCCAGGGGGAACATATCGCTTGTGGCAGAGTGTGGCCTGGGCTGTGGGGGCAAAAATAGTGTTACAGCCCAGCACCTCATCCAGCTTCTCTACAGCTGGTACAGCTCCACTGCACAGAACACCAGGAGGCTCCAGGGCCACATGGTGAAACTGCGCTGGTTGTATTTGAAATGGTGTTGATGGACAACGGACTTTTTTTGGGCAAATATTCAGTTGTTGCACTCCTATTAACAAAAATACTCTGAAAATCAGAAAAGCCTTTACAAGCATTGATGTAACTCTCAAGATACGCCCATGGTTTGATGCCACCCTGGGGTAAAGTGATCTGGGAATGTGGAGGACTGGGTTTGGGACCTGGTTTGGAGCTGCATGGATCTCTGCCTGCCACCAGAGCCACAGGCCTACTTTTGGGGAGCTTCTCCGAGCTGGGGACTCGAAGAAGTTGGAGAAGCTCAGAGAAGGTGGTTCAATAGAGATGCTGGTGTCAAACAAAGAAGTGGTTTTTTTCCCCTTCCACCTGGCATTGCCAGTGATATCACTATCAGAAAAACGCATACGCAAAATTCATGTAGTTTAACTATAATGCACTAAACTGACAATAAAGCCATTGTATATTGGAAATCCACCCCCATGCATAGATCAAAGGATTGTTCAGCACTGTAAAAAAGAGGGGGTTAATGAACAGTTTCAAAAAGTGAACCTAATGAGAGCCTTTGTAACTCCCAGTTCAAACACTGCTTGAGAAGGCAAAAGGAAGACAAAAATGCCTCCATTCACATTCTTTGGCAGTAACATGCAAGCCGGTGGGGATATCCAGAAGGAAATAAACTCACAAATTGTCAAGGCAGCAGCTGCATTCATCAGCTTAAAGAAGATTTACTTATTGAAAAACTCCAACCTTAAGACCAAGCTATGATTTTTCAACTGGAATGCTATTTCCACCTTAGGATACTGATAGGAAAGCTTGAAATCTACCAAAGGTGCTGACAGATGTCTAATTGCTTTGAAAGCAAATGCCTCAGGAGAATATAAGGTATTAAAATAGAATGAATTTACAGTAAGTGCTGAGATCTGTCAGGGTCTTCATCAACTCCTGATTTACAAAAGATAGCCAGACAAGGAGAGGGGAATAAGAATGAATGAAGCCAGGGCAGGGCTGCTGTTGGGCAGCAGGAAAAATGCATGAGAGAGATCAATCCAAAGAATCCCTGCATTGAGGGCTAAATGGGGACAGAAAAAGGTACAGATTTACCACTGCAGACGACAGGCTGTGATCTGTACAGGACTGAATGGGATAATGAAGCATTGCTTTTGCTTTAGCTGAGGGTTGCTGCCTGGGCACGGGTGCATTCAGACCACATCACCTTTAAAAATGTCACTTTTCTAACCTCTAAGAGATAGATGTTAGTCTTTTTTGTAAGAACTTGATTTTTGCAGCAGGAGGTCATAGCATCCCTTCAGCCAATCCTGAAAGTACTCCAATATTTAGAAGGCTGATCTGTTGGAGGGAGATATAGTTCAAGATGACTGTCGTAACTAAGCTGAAGGCAAGATGTTTTTTTCTTGATTCATTGGCCTGCAGTCATCTGATGTTTAAAGATACTGGTTTGTCCCCAGTTTGCTGAAAGTTGCTGAAGCCAAGGACAACACTATGGCTAAAGCTCCAATATTCAGAGACAGAGTCATGCTTTACTGACTTCAGAGTTCAAGTATTTCAAGGCGTTAGGATAGGGTAGAGTGGTTTTCCCCCCCCAGGGGTCTTATTTCTTGCCTCTATGAAACTCAGAAAGAAAGCAAGATAAGCTCCTATTAATAACACTCTAACGCAGCATCTGAGATGAATGACAAATGTCCTGTAATTGCTCTGTTCCTGAGACCTTAATAGCATACATGTGTGTGCGCTGAAAGTCAGTGCTCCACACACCTTAACATCAGGCTTTTTATGAGTATCACTAATTTAAACTCTATAGCTCTAGCTGAAAAGCAGCATGCAATATGCTTTCACAAACACCAGGTCAATTTTCACCATGGCATCATGCTAAAGAAAGAAATTTCTGTCTTTTCACTGATAAGATCTAATTAGCCCAAAGCAAACCATAGGCTGTTTTTCAAGCTTTCTTGTTCTTTTATTTTCTTTTCTTTCTTTTTCTTTTTTTTTTTTTTTTCCCTTTTTTCTTCTTTTTGAACCCCAGATCTGTAAAGAGAACATATCTGGTCTTGCTTACAACGATCTTTCATTTGGAAACTTTTGTGAAATGACTGATTTGTTTAATTTGGCCAAGAAAAAATGCATACCCTTCTGACTCAGTATGGGAAGAAACAATAAATTACAGCAGAAAATGCTCATGGCTGATGTGACAGTATCTTAGAAGGAAAAGAGAAAAGCAATCCTTGCAAACTGCCTACAGCTGTGCTTTCAAACAGCATGACCCTAAGAAACAAGACCTGACCAGTACATCCAGCATGTCTCACTGCATAATTAAGCTTGACTTTGCTATTCTGAAAAGTTCCATTGTGTACAGAGAGTTCAGAGATTAAGAGCTGAATACATGAATATTCTGGGTAGTGACAGTACCCCTAAGTACTTGTGCAATGCAGCCCAGGTGGATGCTAATGAAGAAATGTCATTTAATTCATTATACCAATCAGGCAGAATTTACTTCTCACAAGCTTTCGAACTGGATTTCAAGAATAGGATCAACCAGAGACATGAAATGATACAGTATTTCATATAGGGTATGATACTCTAGCATGGCGCCTATAGCACATGAGCAATGTTTTCATCTGTGGCAGGTACAAAATGGAAATACTCTATATTATTTACCCCACCCAAAAAACTGCATGGAAATGATACTGACTCCTGTTGCAGATGAAAGAGTATCTTGGGAACTGAAGCTCCACTGAACACGTATTTTAGTTATTCATCAGTTAACGATCAATGCTACCTAAATGCAATTTATTAAAAAAAGTAATTAAACTAAGGACTCCATTAGGATTAATTAACTTCAGCAAGAGGCTGCTCATCTCCATTATCTCAGTCCTGACTGAGCCTTCTCTAGACAGGGAGATACTCAGCTTTGAAATGTATGATGCTGAAATAACACTGCATTTCATCTCTGCACAGTCAAACAAGGGATCACCAAAAAGCTGATACTAATTGCTCTTTAAAGATGTGCTGGAAAATTGTCACCTTAACGTCTCAGTAGTCATTATAAATCTCAAAAAGGCCATTGGAAAAACTGCAAAATTATAGCAGTCCCGGCTAGTGATACAGATTGCATGTCGTAAGGATTCAAGGGGCTAAAGCCTCTTCAGATGAGTAGTACAAACTTGAAATGGTGAATTAGCTACTGTTAATATTTTTAAAAACATGATCCTAGACACTGTAACATCTCAGAGTAACTCAGAGAAAATGATGCCAATATTTGAACAGGCTTGTCTTCTGTGCTTTCTTCTTTTTCACATTAAAAAAAAAAAAAAGAGTAAAATAGTCACGATGGAATTCCATTTCCAATCCACTGATCTTGGTGGGAGGCTTTAATTCTCCATCAAAAAACCCCTGCACTTAATGAACTAGGCTTTTAAATAAAAAATATCAAAAAGGAAAAGTTATTCTTCCAATTAATAGGATCACTGGAGGCTGTATTGGAACATGAGACAATAACACTGTGACAGAACATGCTCCACTTCAAACAAAACACTGATGAATATGGTCTTTTTGCAGCACATTCTCCTCTACTAAGGAACCATCAAAGTAACTTGCACTATGGAAGTTCCCAGAAACTCCAGCAGAGATGAGCTGTGCAAGTTGTTGTGCAAACAAGGAGCAGTCATTGCCTCAAAGGCATGAGCAGGACTTGGTTTCTGTAGCTTACAGTCCCCAGGGACTGCAGTCAGCATCTCTTCACTTTCCATGCCTCAGTTTCCAACTACAGCTACATCGAGCAGGGCTGGCAGTTACCACAAGTCTAGGTAGAGGCTCAACCTTGTTTTAGTGCCATTAAACAATATTTACACCTCTGACCAAAGCCAAAGACATTTCACAGATGGGACAGAGACTCAAAAGGGATGGGATTCATCTGACCAAACTAGCCCTGTTCAGGTTCTCTTTGCAGTCAGCAGAGAGAGATCACCACTTCAAAGGCAATTCAGCCTTTCCTAAGGAAAGGACGTAAAACTACTACCTGGAGCTGCCTGTGTTACAGTAACTATAAATGGAGCCTAACAACCACCTCAAACAAGGCACCTCCCTGGCAGATGGTGAGGACTCACTGAGGCGAATTCAATTAAGTAATGGACCCATAACCAGACAGAAGCCAGTAGTTAGCACGAGCTGAACTCATATGAATTTTCCTTTCTTTCCTAAAATGCGTATTTCCAGTGGAGGTATGAAAACTCTATTTCTAAGTTTGTCTACAACAGAGCGATCAGTTCAACTTGGCGGTGGCAAGACCATCCATGACTTAGCCCAGGGAACTCTTTGATTGTAACTCTTGAAGGATGCACTACCCTGGCAGATTTTCACTATTAAATCTATAATTACCTTAAAGACATGGAGATTCCACACAAAAAAAAAAAAAGATATGCAGTTCTCAGCTCAGGAAATGGTTAGCATTTCAGTTAATTAAGAGACCACATTCCTAAAAAACTCTTATGTAAAAGCTGTACTTAAAGCATACATTTAAGAGTAAGGGATTACCTAAAAGTGATGCCCTGAGTATAAAAAATATTCCTAGAAGCATTCAACCTCTTTTTGACATGCCACTTCATCAGCAAGGCAGTAGAAGGGTCTTGGGCTGGACTTTAAGTAGCCCAAGGTGATAGATTTGGCAGCAGGAACATAGAGATGTTTCTTCCCATGTTTCCTCTTCTGAGGCTTTTACTTCAATGATCCAAGTCTTTTTCTCAGAACCCTCATTCTGGATTTAGGATAGGTCATTTCTCTTTCACTTCAGTTTGTGGAATAAAATCATAGAGGGAACAGAGAAAACTCCAGGATGCCTTGCAATGACAGTGAAGATGACACAAAAACAACCAATAGCCTTGGAGCTCTGTCATGTGTAAATTGCAAGCCATGTGCAAGAATCTTCATTTTATGCTGAGATCCTTAACTCACTGAAGTCATTGGGAGTTGGCCATTGACTTTGGTGGGTCAGTGATTTGGCCCATAGTATTATAAACAAAATTCATTTTGCTGCAGCAGAAGAGAGGGGTGGTTTCTGCTTCGTGAAACAAACACAAGCTTTTTCTCACACAGAGATCTACTTTATTCCATGCATTTCCTCACTGGAGATTAAACTAAAGGTGATGGTTTTAGGTCATCGTAACTCAGGAGGGCACAATTCTACTTCAGAAATGCAGGGCCATGACTTTTTATCTTCCTTTCGAAAGGCCTGCATAAAATTTTTACTGGGATACTGGCAACAACTTTGCCAAATTGAGGAGTGTGCCTGGCTCACATAACCAATTTTGCGCCATTTGTTCTCATCCTCTGTAGCCAGGGGTATTTTGAGATTAACTGTTGACAAGAAAGGCTGTGGTTTGCACACTAGTGATCATGCACCAGAGGAACAAGCCATGGAGAACCACAACTATTAGTACAACTTAGAGCAGTCCATAGGGGCAGTAGTTAATTTTAGGACACTCTGATGCTCCGACTCCAGGTAATGCCCAGGACCAGAGAAGCAGAGGGTTTGAATACTAAAGCTTGTTGGGTCCTCTCCGTCACATCCAGCTCTGTCACCTTTGGGAGAACAACTGACTTGCATCAGTGAGGCCTGTAGACAATCTTCCAACATCAGTTTCCAGCTACGGTGCTGAATGCACACGAGCAGCCATAAATCACAAAGCTGTTGGCTGAGCCAAAGGGAGAAAGAGGCAGGAAAGGGTCTGTCAGCTGTGATGTGCGACTCCAGTCTTAAGCGACCATCCCTCCCGCAGAGTTTTCTCTCAAATCAAGAAAAAAAAAATTATTTTCTCCAAGGTAGAAGAAGATGAACTTAGTTATGACCTTTATGAAGAATTAACAAGTTGTCTATATTTTATCATAAACAGATGGCGGGTCAAGCCATGAATTTGTAATGAATGTTAGAACAAAGGACAGTTTGCTTCTATATTTATAACAGCTCTGAGTATACCTCTCAAACCACAGCTGTCCTTGATTTACTCTTCTTATCATGTAATGTGAATTAATCATTAAAACTGAGGCGTATAAAGGATTTTGTTGATGTTCCCAAACATTTGGAACTCGGAAAACATACCTTCCTGGCACTGGAAGATTATAGTGTGTTTTTTGAAAAAAAACCCCACAACTAAACCCCAAAAAACAACCCCAACAATCTGCTGTAATGCTGCCAAAACAATTAATTTGCAATTACAAAATCCTGGTTACCACC
The DNA here is from genome assembly GCF_001431845.1 of Calidris pugnax. Classification (NCBI taxonomy): domain Eukaryota; kingdom Metazoa; phylum Chordata; class Aves; order Charadriiformes; family Scolopacidae; genus Calidris; species Calidris pugnax. The sequence continues at coordinate 1,830,322 of NW_015090873.1, read as the reverse complement.
CATTGTGATGAATGACTGCTGATCTTCAGTATGAAACACCTCAATGTCTGGCACAAACCCAGTATTTTTCTTGTAGGAAATTAGATTTTTTCCTCCCCATTGTTAATATTCTCCTGGGATGAGGACCCATAGCCAGCACTTCATAGGCTGAACGAAAGACTGTAAAAAAATTGGCAACTCTCGATGTCCAGGGAGGGCAGGTGGCTATAGGTAATTTTTCAGATGTGCTTTATCACTACTGACAGTACTTGGCAACAAGAATATTGTTTAACATCACACTTTGCCAAGCTGATCCTTACGAGTACTTTCCAGTTCCTGGAGTGTACAATCTTTCTGGATCCAGTGAAAGTTGTGCCAGGTGGTTATACAAGATATAAAATGATAGAAAAAGATTTCTCCTCTACTTTCTCTCCCAGTTGAAGCACAGATTGACACGTCATATATTTCTGTTTTCACCTGAGAACATGAATCTGTGATGGTTCCTCCACAAGACCCAAAGATCTTGCGCAGTCCGGCAGGTCAGATTCTGATCTGCATGGCATTGGCATAAGCCTGCATTAACTTAAGTGGCTGAATTAATCTGGATTTACACTAATGTAAGAGAGACTGATACCCGACCCACTGTGCTGAGTGAGATCCTTGGCTTGTGGCCAGTGGGTTGTAGGGAAGAATGAAAGACAGTTACCCCGGCTTTACGCTGGGTTATCCGAGATTAATATAGGCCTTAGTATTTACAGAGCATCTACTGTAACTGCAAAGAAAAAATATGGCAAAGCCAATATATTACAAAGCTTCTATGTATCTTTCTTCTTCTAAAAATCTTTTCATGGGGCAATGTAATATAATAGGTTAATGAGCTAAATTGTTGCCTGAGGGACAGAAGTTGCATGTTTAAACTTCTACCCAGAAAGCTGAAAATGCACCCTTCTGAAAATCAGCACTAACGATGGAGCTAGTGTATCTGGCTTGTAATTCTACCTTCCTTGATATAATACCAGTTAAAAGGAGAATAGTGAAAAAGAAATGAAACTGGGAACTCTGAACTGTGCTATTGGCTAGAAATACGGTACTTCAGTCACAGGACAGAAATACAGTGTGTCAAGGCATATAAATAGTGAAACAATTAAGTAAAACTGGAAGTGAAGAAAGATCCATAAAAACCTTGTGGAGAAATGCTCCTTGCCTCTTCAGTTACACTCTAGAAGAGTCCAAAAGCCAGCTGGAGAGAAGGAACTCAAACAATACGGCCTTGGCCATATTTTGCACCTGAGTGCTTTCCCTGCTGGATTAATAGTAGAGCAGAAGGGGAGAGAGCTGAGGACGTGGAGGGAACCGTGGGTAGCTACAAAGCAGTCCCCAGTGCTGTTCACCTTCTGTTCACATCTGATCTCCGTCACCACCACAGGTAGCCCATACATTAAGCCTGTGTGTCCCTGCAGCAGGCCCACAGTGCACCCCCCATCTTTTTGGCCATATGTTTTCACCTGTTTGAGTCATGGCAGACTTCAGGGGAGAGCTGGAGTCCCTCAGTTTTCCTGCAGCCGGTCCCTCCAGGCGCAGCCCAGAGAGGGCCCATGGTGAGGACTCGGGCTGCTGTCCTGGAACCCTCCCGGGGAGCCACACACATAAAGACACATTCTGTTCACAAGCTGGCCAGATTCTTCACAGAAATGTAATCCTTGACATGAAGTTTGTCAGCAAAATACAATTCGTCATGAAAGAATGAACTACTGTCTTGCTACAGCATCAAGAGGCGCATTTTCAGCAGCCTAGGAGTCTGAGGCAAGTGTCGGGAAACTGAGCGACCTGTGTTTGTTCTTTCCACCAGCACAACTACAACAAAAAATGTAAAAATGTTTCCAGTGCTAGAACGTTTAACAGCTCAGATTTCAAACACGGAGGAATTATTTTCAAAGTACAAAGAGTGTACGAGATGTTTGTTTCTTTAACTGAATGCAAACTGGATGTGGAATTTCCTTTTGGAAGAAAGGACTGAATGGGAGACGGCTTGGATTCCCATTTGTATCTTGCATCATATATAAAAAAGGATGATATAATCAGTTGCAATTCTCAAGAATCCAGGCAACAATAAAATAGGATTTGAGGTTAACACACCTTGAGTGGGTCTCTCGCTGTGCAATCTTTTTTTCTACAAGGTTGGAAGACTCCTGGGCCAGGAATAGCTTAGTTATGTATCTCGTAACACCAATGCTGCGTTGGTGGTAAATGCTAAAAATAATAATTACATCCCTTTAAGATAAGGGCTTTAAAAGAGAAATTGCAGTAGTGCAGAGAGGTTGCAAGTTTAACAGTGGTGGTAACAGAGGTTCCACACGGTTACGAGTAACAGAACAATACTCTGTCTTTAGAATTACAGTACAAAGTCTGTTAAACTCAAGCACTGGACTAACAAAGGTAAATTAAAAGACTTTTAAAATAACTTTAAAGACCTGGCCCTATGTGTTTGCAAAGTGAATTAGATAGATCCGTTCCTCACGCAACACTTGAAATATGCTGCAAATACATTGGGAATACAGAAATATCACAGCCAAGACTACTCAATTAGCTCCAAATGCTTCCCACAGCTACAATATGCAGTAAGGAGCATCTGCAACTAAACTTGACAGAAAATGGAACAAAATCCCACTTCTTCAGAGTGTGGAGATGCAATGGGCAGCCATTTCTAAGGCCAGTAGATGAGGTTTTGGCTGGTAGGTGCGGGCTGAAGATCAGACACAGAGGCCATGTGTCCAGCCCTCACCTCTTCTACACAGAGGTGGATCCAGGGTCTGAGAATATAGAACCACAGCTTGACTGGCACAGATTTGGAGCTTTTACTGCTGCCCACACTTGCACGTTCTGAATGCAACAGGATCCAAGATCTTATCTAGGATAACCGTGTACATTGCTGTCAGATGCAAGGTGAGTTATTTATATAGGGCTGGGAGCTTTTTAGGGATGTGATCTCTGTCTTCTCATGCACAGAGTCCACATATTCCATAAATACTGCTACTAAGAATATAAACTATTACCACCCAAACAGCCTGTTCTATTTATGAGTTGTATCTGGAACTTGGCTTTTTAAATGAGGTTTTGCCTCTTTCTTACATGATTTCCTGGTATCTTCAGACGATCTTGGTTTGGGAAACTAAGGATTGGAGGCCAAGTCACCATGCAAGCTGTTTGCACATAAAGCATCAAACCCCCTTGTTTTAATCTGTGATAATTACTACCGTTGGTTAAATCTTGGTTCCCTGATGATTCTCAACAATAAGTAACAAATGTACAATGCATTAATTGCAAAATGTTGTTGCTTGTTCTGAGATCAATTTGCATTAATAGGAAAAGTTTCCACCTTAGTCAGCATAAGGCTCTCTCAAAGGGATTTTTACAGCACCAGCAACAAATGTTTTACAATGGAATTTTACCCTGGAAGTATGAATTTTAAAAGAGTTCACTATAATCTAACTGCCGCAGACTTCATGTTTCTGCTTAAAGGAGGAACTGTTTAAAGCTGGACACCACCAAAGAGTAGCTGCTGATAGCTGTAAAGGCTCTCCACCTAAGCCTAAGCCTTGCATTAAGGCTTCTGCATTCTCATGATGAAAATCCTTTGCTCAAGATTTGTGAAGAATTGAATTCCACACCAGACATTTAAGCTATCTGGGCTCCTGAGACACTACATTTTCTTCTAAAAATTGTATCTGCCCATACCCTTTTCTAGCATTCCAGTGGTGTTTTTTGCTTACCCCCATCTACTCAGAGAATAGGAATCTAATTGTGTGATCTAAGGGTCCAGTCAGAATTAACCAATATGTCTAGAATTTTAAATGCTCATTATAAACCAAATCTAAGTCCAAGAACATCCTTCTGGACTTGCATAGGGTGAAATTCCTGGGAAGCAGAGCGCTGGCACAAGCTCTCTGCAGACAGAAGCAGGCCACATACACAGCACACAAGCTTTTGTGCCCTTCTGCACAGGGAGGATCCTGAGCCCGAGTTAAGAATTGCAAATAACAAGTGATTTTGCACTGATCCCATCCTGCTCACATGCAGACACTAAATCCATCAACAACACTATTTATTGTGGCCAGTGTATGATCGCAGCCTTTCTAGCAGGGAGCCAACATCTTTATCAGATTGGAACCATTCACACAATACTGAACTTTCAATCCATGTAATCAGCGAATACACAATTATTTCATATTCCTCCCTATAATGAGAATCCGGGTCAATTTGCATGCCAAAATGTTTTAAAATTCCACAAATAAATAAATAATGTTATTTCACCTGTTAACACACGGCAATTGTTTGTTTTGGCCAGCTTGTGTGGACTCTATGTGCCAGGTTATGAATAAAATAATGTTCAATACTCTAAACATTCTGTGATACAAATTCCTGGCTCAGCTTAAATACAGACCTTTTGTATGTGGCAGGTTCTTAATGCATTCCCCAGCACTGACACCATTAAATTCATGTATCTATGACAGAGTATATCTATAAATATTTGTAATTCCTAATCACAATGTAAAAAAAAAAATAAAATTCAATCCCAGATAAGCCAATTTGCCCATTATGGGCCTCTATTTCACTGGTTTTTGCTTGCTGGAGTTTGGGTTTTTGGAAAGCAAAATGCAACTACCGTATCCCAGTGGTTTCTGCACATGCCGTACATTCCAGGACACAAAGTAGGCTTTCTGTTTAAAGCACAGTACAGTTACAAAGATAAGATAAAACTAAACTGGAATATAATATTCCTGGGAAATTTTAGTTCTTTATGCAAACATGAAGTCAGTAATGTAAAGGATGCTTTATGAACAACACTGCCAAAGACTGAGTTTCTCACACTGCCAAGCCTCCTTCCCAAGCAAAACTACCTGTTACTTTAAGATCAGAATGCAAATACAGAGCAGACTCTGCTCTGGTTTAATCCACTGCGCTCGGGAATTAATTCCACTGATGTCACTGGAGAAATGAAGTTCAGACAGACCTAAGTGAAGGTAAAATCCAGCCCAGAGGAAGGGACTGATGGTTTTGGCTCTGCTTTTAAATTCATGACTTGCTTTCCTTTCAGGTGGTTGGAATAAGTCTAGGAGAGCACTATGCTGTGTAGGTCTCAGGCTAGCATGAAATTCAGCTGCACAGCTCTAGTCTTACATCTGTGGTAAGAGAACAGTGCACTGTCAGGCTCTGCATGCAGGACCTGCACGAGGCAGAGGAACTGAATTCAGCTGTGAGTGCTCTCAATTACCCTCAGTTTCTGTGAGAGTCTGTTCGGGCTTCCCCGCACTTTCCCCCCCGGTAGTATTCAGTTTAACAGCAGTTCTCCCAAACCTTCAGATTTATCACCTGTGGGATAAGAGGACCAAGGTCCAGCTCTCTTCTCACCTCCATACTGATGCATTGAGGGAGACAAAACTCTCACCACAGCCTTCTTGTGAGATTTCCCTTTTTCTCAGTGGTTAGGATCCTAACTCGAAGTGCAAATTTTTAACACATATTTACTCTCAAGGAAAAAAATCTCCTGCTATTTTCTTTTTAGCTTGCCCAGGCTGTGCATGGGACACTTTCTTAGTCCTCTGCACTCCTGGGAGACACTGCTAATGAACTTTTTTCTGTAGAATCCAACCTGCTAGCTAGAACTGTTCAGAGTCTGCTTTTTGAAATATGGGAAGCAGCTTCAGCATCGTTTAAAAAGTAGCTTTTTGACAACAAGAGTCCACCCGTGGTGGGAATCTTGTGTAGGTTTTGCCTTTGGATGGTTAAGCTGTCAATTAATACTCATTTCTATCCTGTTTGGAATACACTTCTCTAAAACTTGCTGGGTCATATCCATAAGCCTGTGTTGAAATGTTTGGGTTATAAACGGTACAAGGGGAGTTTAAATCCCAGCAACAACCCCAGTCAAAACCAGTTAAACCCTTCCTTTCCAAATATCAAAACTGCAAAGTAACACAGACAGCAGAGAGAAGCACAGGACTCTGAACATCTTTCACTTAGAAAGAAAACACCGCGTAGCGTTCACTCTTACCTTCGACCAATCGCCCGTTTTCCATTCGTAACAGCCTGTGTGATCCTCACACTCTTCCTCATCTCTTGGCCTGGTGGCTGCATCACATTTTCCTTGAGAATTTGTGCACGTCACTGTTCTTTTCTGAATCCCCTTGCCACAGTCTGCTGAGCACTGCAACACAACAGGGAGTTGTTTTCTGTTACACGGTGCCTAGAAATGATAACTTCTATCGTGGTAACATACCTAAAAGGAAAAGCTGGTTTTATGAACACAGAGGAAAACTGATAACCCTAAGATTTTCTCCCAATAATTTAAGCCCCTTTCAAACATGAAAGAGTAATTTGAAAAGCATGGTATTTGCTTGTGAAATATTCTACTTACAAAAAATGGCAATTCTGAAAATTAACCTTCTTTGAAAAATATCAGCTGGCATTTTGCTAGAATTGGTGTTATAGATGAAAAAAATACTTACTCTTGTATTTAAGAGCTCATCCTTCGTACTGAAAAAGGACAGACTGACATTCACAACACAGAACTGCCACATGCCTTGATGCATCATGGGAGTAAAATAGTGGCGATAAATGCATTTTTTCATCCCAGTTACAAACACATTTCTGCAGGGCAGTTTGCACGTACCATGGCAAGGTCACAGTTCTCACACATGTTCTCATGTGAAACACATACATGACCCTCCCTCTTTGTTTTGCTGTATCCTCATCACTATGTTAGTTCTGAAGAACTTCCAATGCACAAAGGGGACAGCTCAGGAGAGGCAGTATTCAGTGAGCCACGGTGGTGTGATCAGCTTCCAGCCACGGCCATCAGCAGGGATGAAACTCAGACTTCTCAACACCAAAAGCATAAGCAGGGAGTGTCTGAAGTCCTGTGAGGAAGCAGCAGGCTGCTGGAGCTGCTAGAATCAGTCGCCGAAGGAAGACTTGATTCAAACACTTGGGTGATCTAACAAATGTTCATGCAAGTGAGCACAAATTGTCCACAAATGTTTTTCTGCCTGGGGACTATGAAGGTATCTTCTAAAGAGTAGGGGTATCTGGTCACCTGTTTGTTATCTCTACCCATGGTTGACTAGAAATTCCATTTTACTGGAGAATTTGTCCGGATTTCATTGACTGTACTAGGTGGGAAAGGGACACTGGCACGAACTGAAATAACATTTCTGTTTTAAATAACTAGTTCAGTAAAAGAGTACCAGGTCTGCTGATGCTGTCATTAAATAACTAGTTCAGTAAAAGAGTACCAGATCTGCTGATGCAGCCACCTAAGTGCGTGCCACTACACAACAGCATAGTTAGTCTCTCTCTGCTCTTCATTTTCATGCCATTGCAGTGGTTAAGAATGAGAAATTTTCTTGAAGAGCCACTGGGGACAGGTGGGTGGAAAAATGATATATGTACCAACTGAGATAAAAACTAACCTCCTCTAGCATGTCAAGTTCTCCCCTTCAGGGGATCAGCGTGCAAAAGACAGTTGATTTGACACTGAATAAATAGAGAAGATATGAGATATTCTGTGAGGTCTTTTGAACGTATTCCAAGAAGCTTCTCCATCCAGGGGGTCTATGCTGGAAACAAGCGTCAGCTTGATATAAATTACATCAAATGGACAAATCTCAGCATGCCTGTCTAACTGTCTTAAAAGCACAATCCAGGCAGTTCTGACCTGCTGGCCTTGTTAAGGACATGAATGACAAGCGTTTATGAGCTGGCAAGCAAACAGACATGCCTTTAAATACTTCAGAGCACTACAAAGTGACTTCTTGAAAATCTGGGAAACCTTCCACTTAATTTACTATGTGCTGCTCATGGCGTGACCTCCTTACGGATGTAACATCTTTGTAACAAGCACAATTGTATAGTTCTGCTAGATACGGGGATGAATTCTTCCAGGCTTTGCAGAACTCCAGAAACTGCTTTGCTGGACTCCTCAGAGCACAAGACTTGCCAGAGATCCCAGGCTGGAGCTCCCTAAATGGTACCTAAAAGCCATGAATTTGCCCCAAGTTGCATAGACTTTCCCAAATTATATATCATTTTCCTCAGTCCTCCGGGTGGACTCCTCAGGGCTGCACTTGTTCATTTCAAACTACAAAGCACAATATATAAAATCTTTCAAACAGTCCAATTTACTCAAAGTAAATCAAACTGAAGTGGGAGTATTTTTCACAGTAGGAGAAATCTCTAGGTGGGTTTTACAAGCAAGTCTGGGAAAAACACCAACTGTTTGTTCTTCCCACAAGCTTTCAAGTCATTCACAGATTAATACTGCATATACTTTCCTAGACAAAACAGCATTTGCAAAAGTTTTCCAACAGATCTTTGGTGGTCACATATAAATCACCCTCTCTAAGAGTTTTTATTCTTTCCTCAAGTCCTCTGTTTTCATGAAGAATTTCTTAACACATAGATTTTACAGAGATTCCACAACAAAGCAGTCTGCTAAATAATATGCGCATTCCCTCAGTGTCCAGCTGAGATCATTAGGTCTTATTTTATTAACGAATTACTTAGTCAAATCCCACACAGTTTTGTAAAGGAGCAACACAACGTTGCAGTTAAGATACAGCTCCTTTATTTGAAGGAAATCCATATTTTTTTCTACTCTAGTTCCCCAACAGTAGAAACATTCACCTTTTGCTGACAGTCTCTATTTTTGCCTTTAAAAATGGGTTGAGCAGTACTTTGTTCAAAACAATCTCAAGTGTTTGGCAATAAAAGGGGAACTTAATTTTTTCCACAATGAAGACTGTATTGGAATTTGCTTTGAAAACACACATTTTTGATTGGGGACCAGACATCAATGTGGTCAACTGTTTTTTGTTGTATAACAAAAAAGTTGAAAAACATACACGAGAAAATTGATTTATAAAATGATATCACTACTGTGATATTTATTCCACAACATGAGATTAAAATGCTGAGGATTAAAGTGATTACCAGTAAAGAAAATCCTAGTTATGAGCAGTGTTCAAACTGGCAGAGCATCAATGTGTCCTGGAGTCAACTGTGCTACATAATAGCAGAAATGTGCCAGAACAAGAATGAATTTAAAATCACGAGTGGGCAATTACAGACACGACAAAAGGTAAATAAATTTATCAAAGGAAAAGTAAACCAGTTATTGAAAATATATTATGTATTTGTAAATGAGTTATGTGGTCACAGATACGGAAAATTTCCACTCTGGAAAAAGTTTTCTGTAACTTGACTTACTCCTTTCCATAAAAAGGAGAGAGAAGTACTTGGGATTGTTAACAAAAGACCCCATGTAAAACTTTCCTGTGCTAAACAGGTAGGAATTGCATCATAAGACAGCCTCAGCTGTAAAGAGTTCAGCTAGTGCAGCTATAAGAAATAAAGAGGCCATCATCTGAAAGGGTTATTTCTATGATAAACAAAAGATCTGTCAGACAACTTATGAAAACTTTAGTGTGTTTCTCCACACCTTTTGAAATGAAAGAACTCAGAAAAAGAATCTCATGCAGTAGTGAACAGACACAGTGTCCTACTGAAAGGAAACACGACTCTCACTTAACTGTCATCTCACTTGCCAAAGATTTCCTGTTCAAAAGGCAGACAATGGAATCACTTTGTGTTTGTTAAGAGACTCTGTTCCTCAGTGCAAGATCCTTTGTATCCTGAGCTGCTGGGACTTTTAAGCACATTTCTAACAATAATATTTTGCAAAAGCTCTTCACCAATGTTTTAAACAGGAGCTCACTGTTTCAAAATAGAGATGAATAACAAGGAAAGATCCTTCCTACAGAAATGACTGTGGCTGGACAGTCCTGTAACACAGCCAGTCTGCAGTGAGACTGGTAGGGCTGTAAGCACTGCACCAAGAGTGAAAGGATCATCATTCAGGTGAGCCCAGAAGATACAATATCAAAACCAACACGGGGATCCTATTAGGACTGCTACTCACAAGGTACAGACAAAGTTGCCCTGCATTAGCTGGTCGTGAACTGTGGGCATATTCCCACTTTACTCTGTCGCTAAACAAAATGCAGGCTGTCTAGACCACACATCATTCATATCTGAAATGCATTTATAAATCTGAGAATAGTTTCTTAACTCTCTGCGACTACGTGGAGATGACCTTTTATACAAAGTATAACCAGCTTTTCCATATTCCTGGAATTACACAAAAGAAGGCTGGACAAGGCCCAAAGACTGTACATTCTCTGTAACATGCAGATGCTTGATAAATCTGGTATTTGTTTCATACTGCATTTAAATGGAGCCAGAAGCCCTGGTGGGTTACGCTTCTGGCCTCAGGTCACTGAAATGTTTTTCCTTGCTGGTCAGAGATTGCAGATGGAAAGATACAGTTTCTATAGCATGATATCTGAAACACGCCTTAATTACTCATCTGGTATGGAATACAAACCTCAGTTTTAAACTGATTATCTCAACAAATGACAGTCCAACCCAGTGGCACGGAGTATGCTGACAACATTCTTAATTTTAAGCATTTAGCTGCATAAGGGAAAGTGTATCCAGAGCTGTGTGCAGTCTTGAATCAAGTTCCTACCTTTGACCACTCTGATGCTTCCCAGATAGAAAGGCAGTCCCGTCCTTCACAGCTTTGCACCGTTGTTGGTTTGTTGCCAAGGCAGTAGAGGTCTCTTGTGTTAACGTAGGTGCCATTTTGCAGCTGATAAACACAAGTCACTTCCCGGTGCTGGACACCTTTCTCACAAGTAGCAGAGCAGGGACTCCAATGGCCAGTCACCCACCTGGGAAGGAGGCAGAGAAGGAACGTTAAAAAACTGGTGAGATAAAACATTAGGCTTCATTTAACTGCCAAGGCTCAAGTACTTAAGAAAGACAAGATTTCCCCTACAGAACAGATTCTACAATGTCTTAAAGCTGCCGTAGCTCACAAGGATGTGCCATAACCAAGTCTGGATGGGGTCAGGGGGTATGTCCCTACACCCACCGTTCCTCTGTGCCTTTGGGATTCATTCACTTTGTAAGCACATTTCAGTTGCCATTTCCTTCCCCTTTGATCAAAGTGTGCTGGGAACACGTACGTGGCCTTTTTTGCTGTTGTTTGCTTTGCTAAGTCTTTAAAGGCTCTTTGGCAAATACCCAGCACAACGTTGTTCCTCCAAAGCAAGGAACCCATTGCTGCTGTGAGCAGTCCCCGGCTGTGGACAGGCAAGGGAAATGAAGCAACCTCACCCCACTGTCTTCTAGCTCAGTGTAAGGCCAACTGAGGGGCTCCTCCTGACTCCAGCAAGTTTGGGAAGCACCTCTGTGGTCAGAGCTGGGCTACAAAGCAGTGAATAAAAAGTCTTAAGAAGAATCTGAAGGAGGAGGTATGCAGGGAGAGACATTTATTTTTTCCTACAGACAAACTGCATCAGTCTTTATGCTTCCTGAAATCTGTCAATGAGGAACATGTTCTCTGTAATTACAGGCATTCCTGGATGGAGTGAAAGACTGGAACAATAACTGTGTAGGCGCTGTGCACCGGAAGGCTCTCATGCCTTTCTCACCAGGTAATTGACCTTTTAGCCTGTTATTTAGGACTATCATTTAGATCAGTATCCTTATACCATGAATCTTTTCCTTGTCACCCAATCCTGGGTTGTCTATTGTGATAAGTGGCTCAAATAAGACTTCTCAAAACCAAGTCTGCTCAGAAATACTATTTCCTTTTGCTGAAGGCTCCCATGGTCCAGGCAGAGCACCGCACACGCCAACTTATTAACCACATTTCTTTTGAAGTTGCTGTGTAATTCTCCTAAACAAATCAAACAACTGTTTCCCATCCATCTTCCCATTCCTGACCAGGGAAAAAGCAGTTCAGCACAATTTGGAGGAACATCTTCACTCGGTGCAATTGTCACAAATTCATTTGCCAAATGCTTTGTCGGGTGACCTGGTGTGACAGCACTGATGACTGCGTTGACAGTGAAGGCAGAAGCCAGTTGGTTTGAGTGGGACGGGATGGGGCAGGCTGGCCACCTGTCTTTTGTGAAACAAGGCCCTGCTCAAATGCTTCTGTGCATTAAAGCAGTTGACACATCTGTGAATTTCCGTTGGCTAAAACAGCTGGCAGGACACCAAACCTGTTTCTCTAGACAGTAGTTTTGGTGCATCTCTGTGGCTGAGGGCTTGGTATTTTGCTTATGGAATGGGAGAATGCCAGCTGGGTAATCGAATACTGGGACTGAACGGGTGACAAAAATAGCCTTGAAGTGCAGAAATCAGTGTTCATGAAAATTAATAGCCGGGCTCCCTTGATATCAGCTGGGCTCTGCCCTGTCAGAGCAAATGGAGCGAGTTATCTATCTGGGTGAAGGAATTGCTCAACAAGGGCACAGAGGCACAAAGGGTGACTTTGCTTTATGAGCTGAATCTGAGTCACAGGGCCAGGAATGGTTTCTGTACAGGCTCTGCTGAACTAATATTCACTTCAGCACTGTACTCTCACTGTGATCTACAGCTACTGGCAAGAGAAAAAGGGAAAGGGACTAAAAGCAAAGGAAAAAGATAAAAATACATTCTTGGCAGAGGCTATCTGTGAGCCTGCATTTAGGATGGGCAGCACTCAACGTGCCAACTGTTTCCAAGATGCCTTAAGAAGTAAGGCTTAACTTTCCTTTTAGGAAGGAAAATTCCTTTTTTTTTTTGGTTGCTCTTGTGGAGGGGAGAAATCACCTAATTTCTACACTGCTTGGTGGTCTCTAGTTAGTGCCAGCACTGATAGGACAGAGTGTAACTGGAACACTGGCACAGAAAAAAGTATAACTATCATCATCATGAGAAGAATGATTGGACAGGACATGAGCCAAAACCCAGGGAATCAACACAAAGTGGTGCCTGTGATGAAAACACAGTCTCCAGCTTTTTTGTCAGAGTGGCATCTGTATGGCCAGCTTCAGCTACCAACCCACTACATCCACCCCTGATCCGAGCCCAATGGTGAAAATAAGCTGGGGCTACGCTGTAAGGGATCTCTGAAACCTCACAGCCCACTCTCTCCAATTTCTGACAACTGCTGCTAACATGGATCCAAAATACTTAGAAATTAAAGGCTATTTGTGGTAGTTTTAATTTCATAGCTGAGAGACAAGCGATAGATTAAATGATTGAATAATAATAATAATAATAATATCCGTAAAGTACGATACTTCAAAGGTGTGTAGGAGGATAATTGCTTTGACCACAAAACTTTGTCCTTTCAGGGAAGTCTCTGCTTGGTTCAATGACTCGTTAAAATGATCTGGCAAACAAGTAAATGTGAGTGCAATACTGGCAGTGCCCTGATCTATCCCCTCTTCTGAACCCCCCTTACTAGGCAGCTGTAAGACACTGAATCTGCAACTATATTTCAACAAAAGAATTCACAACCCAAGTGGAAAGACAAAGGATTTATGGATAAAGTGATTAAATATGAAAATTTCTGCCAGTTCCATATTTGGTAATGTGCAGGAGGTATTAGCATAATTACTATCTGTAAGTAATATACACACAGGGAAGAAAAATGTGTTGCACAAATAGTATCACATTAAGGTTACCATTAAATTACACTACAGACAAATTCTACTCTACACTGTCATCACACCTTTTGAAAACACCTGGATGTGTTTAGGAATGAGACTTAATTTTTTTTTTAATGGTAAGTATTTTTCTTGTGACAATATAAAAAATAACGCCAGTGTTCTAACTCAAAACCCCAAGCTAGCTCTGTATTATTAACTAAGCCAATTAACTGTTGTACACTAAGCCCTGTGTATATCATATAGAGCATTTGGCTTCCAGTTATGTTTTAAGCCTGTAAACTGATCGTAGGGATTGCTTGACACCACAGTTCTTTTCAGTTTGGTCTTTGCCTCCCAGGTTATAACCCATCTTCTGCTGGCCAATGTGAGAGCTTTAGCTGGAGTCCCTGGAGAGCCTCTCATTTCTCCAACAAGTCCTGATTTATGTGACAAACACACTCATCTTTCTCACAACCACAGGGATGGCTTTATCCATGGTATTATTTTTTTGTAATCTTACCTCTATAGAAGATTCAAGAGCTAGATGATCCCTGCTGGCGGTAAGATTTAGGAAGAAAGTGATGAGATTTTAAGCACAGATTTTTTTAACCCAATCAGTGGCTGTCTTTCCAGCTACAAAATGCCCAGAAGGGTCTATTTTTCTGTAGCCTCAAAAAGCTGGGATGGGCAGCACATGCAATCTGAGAGGGCTGTTTTAAATCTTTGTCTTCTGAGTCTTCCTCAACCTCTGACCTCTCAGTATCTCTGCTGAGGAATTGGGAGTTCTTCTTCTAATCTTCTTTGGCAACACTCATCTGGCAGGCCCCTGGAGCAAACTTGCAATATCTTTCAGAGGTTCAGTTCATCATTTGATCTTTCTATGGTCTGGATTAGTCATTAACCTTGAATTATCCACTCTACCTACTTGCTTAAGACTCCCACATTTTCTAGGAAAAAAATGGTCTACAGCACTATGTACATAAACCCAGGGGAGATGAATGTCTGCAAATGAAGACTTGTAGCTAAGGATTTGGGAAAAAATGCTACAAAGATAAAATGGGTCAAGGCTGAAGGATGGGGTGGAGGAGTGCAATCAAAAGACATGAGGTCACTTTTCAGAGATTTGTAGTCTCTTATAACATAAAGCCATTACACGTTCTAGGGTAAATACTGCAGCCCATTAAATTTCACCTGGTTATTTCTGCCTTGAGCCCTGCAGAAGATCGGTGCCTGCAGGTTGGTTCTGTTCCACTAATTAAACGTCCATGACATAGCCACTATCTACAGGCCCTTTTGTTCCCTTCCCAATGCTACAGTGAAATTAATTTCCCTGCTTTCACAATAATAGCTTGGATGTGACCAAAGACACATTTGTAACAACTGAAATTTTTCTGTTCTTATTAAACCTGTTTTTTTTAGAACTGGCTCTTAACTACAACTAGTTATGAGGCTGTACTACCGCTGAATAAAGTATCAGAGGAAATTTGCTACTAAACAAGACGCTGCCAGTCTGAATAAAGCACTTCTGACAGAAACTTACCTAAAGCAGTATAATCTGGGGGTTCTGTTTCTAACAGATTGTATTGCATGCCATCTGGTTTAACATACATTGATGCAGTAATATACAGGTGAGGATAACTCCATATCTAGTTACCACTGGTTGTCTTTAGCACCAGTTTGTGATGCAAAGTCATGTCAAAATTGCTCTGGGTTTTCAGAGGCACCTGGGTGAAAACCATGGCTCTACCCACGTTAGGCAAAACTCACAGCAACTTGCAGAGGGGCCAAGACTTCACATTGGATAATTTTAGCAAGGAGAACTGGAAAAGATTTCTGAGAATCAGTCGCGTGGAATTGACAGTCAGATAACTCTTGCTTACAGCTATCAAACTAAGTTCATGCTTGAATACGTAGAAGCAAGAAAATGCTGTTTACAAATGGACTCCTGATTCCCATGAAATCCCCACACTCTGCTATCCTTACCTTTCCCTCCGTACACACTTCTGAAACTCTCCGCCATACCTCTGCCGTGCTGGGGTCAAAATAATCAGGTGAATCTTGGCTTTTGGGAACAGGTTATGCCACACCCAGTCACTAGAAGGTGGGTTTCTTTTTTTTGAAAATAGTACAAGGAATCTAGTAGAATAATACAGCTGCTGATGTCGAAAGTCGGACTCCAAGACTAACATTCCTGTCTGATTGCCTTTATAAACAGTGCTCAGTAATTTTCCAGTACAGTAGTCATTCTGCTAACAGACTTGCCAACTTTCACTCACACAGGTTTCTTTTTCTCTTTAGTGATTATCATTTTGACAGCTTTATTTTTTTTCATTTCCCACCAATTACAAGATCAACCACAGGACACTGTTTTAGAATTTACACGCAACTTGGGAAGTTTTTTTTTCAAATGGATAACTTTGTATTTTCCCTCCTCCCTCCCCCAAATTGAGCAGATGACTCTGTTTTGGAGGACTCGGTGTGGTGTCGGTGTGAGTAGGTGTCCTTCTTGCTGGCAGCTGCCTCACTACACTATGGCACAGAATATCAGCACCCTCAGAGCCCTTTTGCAGCAAGTTACCCCTACCCTGATCCACGGCTGGTGGATCTTTGATGAGGCAACTGGAGTCCAGCTCCGTTCCCTGCCTTTCAAGGAAGGCAGTGTCTTTTCCTCAGCTCACACCATAGGATGCAAAGAGTGTGAAGGGCATTACAGCAGGGAGCAGTAAGAGTGAATTTCATGATTAAATATTTTGCTAGATTATCCTGCTAATCCTTCTTTGTGGTTAAAGAACTGCACTTGGCCTGAAGAACCTCAAACCAAAGAAGCACAGATCATTTAACATTTTAAAACAAGGAAATGTCCAACCATAAGGTTGTTGAGTCAAATATTATAATGGGAAGAACTGTGATTTAAGCCGGCCTGGGGGATCACACCAAAGCTAAGAAACCTGTGTCATGACTTCATGTGAAAACTAATGCCAAATTAGCTTCTGCTTTAGCAAGTCATCTTGAATTATTTGCCGCAAATGCATTTAGCAGTAGCCAGTAAGACCTCTTCATTCTATTCTCTGCCCATTCCGAAACCTCGTACTTATCTTCCAGAATTGCTTCATCGAGTTGAGTTGCTGGGTTTGCTTGAAAATATCTTTTTGTCTTCCAGTAGCTAATTACCTACTGACTGCCTGGTGCTGTCCTTGATGAACTGCCTACAACCTGGAATGCGTGTGATTTTGTCTCCTTCTAGTGGATGGTGATAACCAGACGTGCCCACAGCAGGACGTGGCAAAGGTTGTCCAGAAGAGTCGCAGACCTCCTGGTCTACAGCATTTGGCTTCTTACTCCTTCAAGACCTGCCGGGGACCTGCTGCAGCCACCCATGGCCGGCAGCCCGGGTTGAAGAGCAGCCACCAGGGCGCAGCATTGCCCGCTGGCTCGGCCGCCTGCAGTCCCCGCGTCTCGCACAGTGTCCAGCACGGTCCTGGCAAATTCATTAAGCTCAAACTGATTCGAGAGATCCCAACTCCAGTTTTGGGAAGTACTTCAAAATGAGCTCTTACGTGGTGCCTCCTTGGATCCGAGGGTGCTAACATTGCTATTTATGCCAGATTTCCAGACTAAAATGATTTGAAACCCTCCCCATGGCTGTTCCTTCTTTTCTTTTTTTTTTCATGTAACCAAATTCAAAACACACCAAAGGAGATGTTTCTTAGCACAAGGCACAGATAAGGTTTTGAACTCGTTGCCATTGGACCTTATGGATGACAAACATTCGTACAGGTTCCAAAGGAGTCTGACTGCATTAATGAAAGAACATACCCATTTGGAACCATTAAACCTCTAGCTCAGTGCCTTCAGTTAGCAGACACTCCCAATACATCCCTCCAGTTTAGTACAATTTCCATACAGCCCTGCAAGTAATTTGCTAACATTCTTAAGGAGTTTTCCATCATACTGCTCCCCCTCAAATTCTACTATTCGCAAGACTTCCACCTCACAAAATAAATTCAAAACTGTTCTGCTCCTTATCTCCCTGTGATGATAACGCAAATAAACATGGTGCAAACAGAGCAGAATTAGGGAGACAGACTGATTTCTGTATTCTTGGACCGTTCAACAGAGCACGGTCACAGGTCTGTGGTGGAGTCTAAAGGGAGAGGTGGACTCTCAGACAGCAAGGGTCATAGAGACAAGCACCATGAGCCTACATCAGACCAGGAACCAAAGCAATGGGCACTACCAACCTTCGCACGCTGAGGCACCGTGCTTTGAGTGGTCACCAGCCTTTTGGGCAGGCCTGCAAGGTGTCGAGCCAGCTGGGGCCTTGCCTGACTCTTACAACTGCCTTGATTTTCTCCCCAGTGGGAATTACTGTGGTGTGTGAGCCCCTGGAGAGCACAGTGTTAGGTTCCAGTCCACGGATGGAAAAGTGAAAGCAGAATAGAAGAATGGAAGAAAGAAGCAATCCAGGTAACCACAGACCTGACCTCAGCAGCGTGCCAGTTTTTAGAACAGATTTGGAAGGAGACAATAATCAAGGACATAGTGGTAAATGGATGCAACATAGGTTTCCTCCAGGCAAAACTCATTGGCTGTATTTCTTTGATTAAAATAACTGCTTTTCCAGACAAAGTAAATGTGGTAGATTTAATCTATTTGGTTATTAGTAAAGAGCTCCTTTTGCTGCACTGGAAAAATGTAAGTTGGAGAAACTGGTAATATGCTGGGAAACAAGGGTATCAATACATAAATTGTGTGGTAGGCAAGAGCTGGCCACAGTTAGTGCTGTAAAGGACCATCAGGTATGAACAGAATGTAGGTTGGTTAGTGGTGGACTTCCTGAAAGATCTGTCTTGCATTTGGTCTAATTTAGTATTTTCATTAATAACCTTGGCACAAAAAGAAAAAAAAAACTGCTGAAAAATCAGGAAAAATTCTGACAATACAAAGTCTAAAAGCATTGTCAATGCAATGAAGGATTAGGATGTCATCCAGGAAGAGCTGAATAACCTCGAGTACTGCAATAACAGAGATAGGATAAAAACTAATAGCATGCAGTGCAAGGTTGGGTGCTTGGGGACTAATAACAAGCATTTCTGTTTTAAAGTAGGATTCATATGTTGAAACAAATGGGGAGGAAAACATCTAGCATGACTGTAAGCCACAAATACAATGCAGCCTTTAAAAAAGCAAAGCACGTATTTGGAGAGTTACTGCCAATGAAGATGGAAGAGTATGAGCCCAGAGAAACTGGGTTTCTCCATAAAATTCTGGTCACCTATGCACTCAAATTATGAATTTAAATAACATAAATTAAGAGCACCGGTAGAGAAGGAGACCAAGGGAATGAAAAATTGATGCACAATCTCTGATCCAATAAAAAGTTAAAGAAAAGCAATGGATTTAGCCCAGCAAAATGATGGAAGGAGGAGATACATTGGTTTGCTGTATCATATGGCACTTAGCCCAAGGCAAAGAGCTAGGGAGGGAAAATACTGTATAAGCAAAGGAACAGAGCTGATGCAAGAACAAATGGCTGAAACATGACAATGAATAATTAAGGCTGGAAAGAAAAGTTCCTGACCCACACGAACAGCAAGGTCACAGAGGAGCCTTCCAGTGAGGGAAGGAGATTGTGGAGCAAAAAGGAGTCTATGACATGCTGCTGGTAGTAGCAGAAAACTAACCCTTGGACTCAGGAGATACTTTCAAGTCCTAAACAGTGAAAATAAGGGCTCAGGTCTCCTGTGGTTTTCTGTAGATGAAGGCAGGGATTTCTGGCTTTTATGCTGCTGTTAAGCATCCGTGTAGGAACATCACATATTCAGCAGGTCCCTGAAAGAACTCAACCTCTATTAAAATCTCTTACAGCAAAGAGGAGGAAAATTAACAGTGTTTGCATACAGGCCATTACAAGTCTAACAGTTGGGAAAATTCACGTGGTTTTGGTTCTCTTCCTGCATTAGAGGGGAGCAGATTGATATTCATAGACCCAACCATGCATGTTGAAGTGTGTGGCCACTGGCCGACCTATGTTTTCAGTAATAACAGCTGATGTGATCTGTGATTTCTGAGTCCTGTGCCAACATGAGTGCTGGGTTTGCCTATATATTTGGGTTGGTGTTCAGTGTGCTGGAAACAACCCATACGCACCGCATGCAAGAATCCAGATTCCATCTGGTTACAGCAGGGTTTTGTAAAAAATATCTAAAGAGCTAGGCAAAGGATTAGAATAAAGAGGTGCTAATAGGGTGCAGTTGGGACAGGAAAGGAAGCTGTAAAGAATTTAATGGAAAAAGAGGGTCAAGGAACATAAAAAATAAAATAGGAAGAAAAAGAGGCATTTTTTTAAAAGGTGAAAGAGTAACAATAATAAAGAATGAAAGATTCTTTTATTTTTGCCAGTTTCAACAAAACCCTTAAGAAAATTCTCTTCTCTGACGTTTAATTTTAAAACATGTCAGTGTATCCAATCCTTTTTTCAATCCTGCTTTGTTTTTTTCAGATGCTGGGTTGCAGTTGCAGAGCTCTAATCTTCTCCTTGGCCTCATGAAAATACTGTCCCCTGCCCCACGTTATTTGGCTCTCCCAAGAGGTGGCTGAAGTTCAAAGGGATATATAATTTGCAAAGCACTTTGGGATCGTGCTGGAAGAAAGACACTGTTATTAATATCATACCCTTTTTTTTTTTTTTTTCCTCCAGATCACTTTATATATATAACGTGGGTTATTATTTTTTTATTTTCATTACAATCTCAACAGCAATAGCCTCCTCCTCTTCCTCCATTTACTCAACATGATCTCACCCCATCCCAAAGAGTTTGCAATTCAGATAACATACGGATGTTAGAAGAAGCAAAGGGACAGTGTGGGACAGTAAATTAAAGTCACACAACACATCCAAAAGAGAAACAGAGACTGTCCTATGACCCACTCCTGTGCTGGCCATAAGACCCTTCCCTAGAGATAAATTCTCTGTAAGGTGATTCTTTTCAATTCTGAGTAAAAGTATAAATGTAGGTCAAAACACACAAAACAGAGCAGGTTTACTACAGAAAGGAAAGCATTGTTCTTTCTTCTGCACTCAGGTAAAGGGCTTAGGTCTGAGTGGAAACGGGAAAGGACCTTATTGTAACAAGATGCTACAATAATTTTACTTGAAACCCTAAAACAAATTCAGGACTCATAAAAAAGCATTGACATGGTGAAAGAGAACGGTTTCTTTAAGATGTTCTTGGTCAGAGAATATGCTAAGCATGCATTTCTAATATCTGGGTGGGCAAACGCAAGTGGAAATTTAAATTCTACAGAGGCACAGAGAATGTGCTTCTGAAAATGTTTCCAGTCAAAAGCATGTTAAGTGTGAAAGTGTGGTCTACACGGAGGGAGTGAGAGAGTGTGGTCTATCAGATCATCAGCAAGGATTTTGTGGCCTTTCTGGGTACTAAGCACATTTGGTGTTTGCTGTCATTGCTCTGACAAAGACATGGACCGATGAGAGTGTCACTGTGCCAGTGCTAATTACTCCTGGAGACCACTGTGGTAAATTGTGGTTATAAATTACCTGGTAACTCCATTCACAAGAAGAGATATCTTAGAATAACATTAAGGACTGGACCAGAATCCACAAAAGAACACAATCTGGATATAGGAAGAGAGTATTCTGTTCTCAGGAGGTTTTGTGTGATTTAACCTAACCCACTGTCACTGCCTGGACAGGCAGCAATGTCACTGTGAAAGCGTGCAACAAAAAGGAGGCTTCATCCAGGGCTCAGGATCACGGAGGTCCCAATGAGAAGCAGCACTGTGGGTCTTATGGGTCTAATAGACTTGATGGCCAAGACTTCCCTTTGTTGCTCTCAACTAGGAGAGGCAGAAGCTGTCTACTTCTTCCAGAGCTTTATAATTTCCACCTGGAACCCCTCCATACACCTGCCTGGGCTCACTCCAGTCTCCTCCCAATGGTGTCACAAAAGGTCTAGAATAAATATTTCAAGCAGATGGTCCTTGTTTCTGTCTTTCTGAGAGAACGACATGACAGAAATTCCAACGTCACTGAATTTAGGAAACTTCCTCATGGAAATAACAGCTGTTTCCTTGAAGTCACTGGGAGTCTGGCTCCCCTTACACACCGAGAAGCAGGTGGGACATCTCATTATACCTTTCTGTACCCCTGAAAGCAGTACGGCCACAATATTGTGCAGCAGCAACAACAGGCAGCACAGACAGAAAACGAAACCTGAAACAGCCTGGCCTTATTGATGGATTACCTGACACTGGATTTCCCTGCTTCAGGGCACTTTAATCAGAGTGCAGGTCTAATTAGAAGGAAGTGTGTTGTTTCTCATTTTCCCCATTGTTTCTGCCAGCAGGATTAGCTTTGTAGGTACGTTTCTCTGGCTTGTCTGATTATACAAGATGCAACCGCACAGGTTGTTTTGAATATGCTTTTTTAGCTATTGTTGAGCTTTATGCTAAATTGATATTCTGTTCTAACTATTGTCAAAAATGGAGCGTCCACATTATTCCACAATGCAACGTGAGAGTGAACTTTTTTGTTCGCAAACTGAACAAATTAATTTGCCGTTATGTGTTTTGTTATTTTGCCCAGAAATGTCATTTTTTATATAATGCAGATCAAAATTAATTCAGCTAAAAGTGCTTGCCAAAGTAGAGAGAGCTTTCTATTATTTTTAGAACTTATTACTATTAGACTTCTAATTACTCCTATCGATGCAGAAAAGCACCCTTACTGAGGAAAGCATCTAAAATAAGTTTCTTCTTAATTTCTTGACTTCAGTGAGATTCAGGTATGTTTCCAAACTATACAGGTGTTGCCAGACACTGTACATCTGCACATGAAGAAGAGACACTTCTTGCCCAAAGATGCCCAGTCTAAACTACGCTAATACAGCTCAGGCACAGGACACAGCAGGTCAGCTGGAGGAACTTAAAGGTTGGGGGTTGTTTGTGAAGTTTTTTGTAGCACTGTTTGACAATTAATCAGCCCCTACTCCGTGCTGATTAAAAGAAATAAAAGGTTAGCTATGCATTCATTGCACTCTTCTTTAGCTTTATACTGCAAGTTGCTCTGTCACCCAGGAGGCAGCCAAGGGGAAAAAAACCACCATCCCAGCTTGCATGGAATCTGGCCTCACTGGCCACAAATTAAACGGACTCAGAGGTAAATGAAAATCTGACCTGCTCAACAAAAGGAAATGAATATTACAGCTGGTTACTATGGCTAACAATGTGTTCCAATACTTTCAGACATTTTCACCATGTTCACCAGATGGAGCCTTTGGAAATGGGCGATTTGTGAAAGAAAAGGATATTGGGTTTTATTTTTAAACTCCTTACCGTGACTGGCAGGGGTGTGTGTTACATTTCCTGACCTGGGGCTCGGGGCGATTCGCTCGTTGGCAGTCACTATCATTCACCAGTGTCATGGTCTTGTTAATAATTCGAGTACAGGACACAATGGTTTTCCGTTCACCTGCAAGTCAAATAAAAAACAATTCTGAAAAAGGCAACCAATGGCTAAGAACCAGTTAATGAGTGTCAACCAATTAATCAAAACTCAAAACCTAGGAGCTCCCTACTGTCTCTAAAAGATGTTATCTACAAAGACCTACTACCTCTGTAAGCAATCTTATTTCTCACTTCTGTCTTACCTTCATACTGTTCCTTTGAGTTTTTTTCAGAAAAGCTACAAATCTTTCCCCAGTAATTGTGAAATTGACTGTTTCACAGGAACAGCACACTGGGCTTTCTCTTTCTAATGTTTGATGTGAAAATGATCTTGAAACAATTTGCTTTCATTTCTGGTTCCTCCTCCACATGTACCTGTGCCCTGTAATCACCCAGGCCAGATGCTCCAGCTACAGAAGCTGAAGCCACGCAACCGTCCACCCCTCAGTGACTGATGACAGGAGAGCTGCCTCCTGCTGCTCCCCTTCAGAAAGAGTCAGGTTGAAAAGGAGTCACCAGAGCTTAAGAGTGATAAACTGGGCTTGTTTGTATTTCACAAAGAGGTGAAATTAAGCCACCAAAATAAATTATTTCTCATCTTCTGGTCCTCTAGATATATGACTTAAAAAACCTTGCCAAACAGGAGACATCTCAGGAGTAGTCAGCACTTCTCAGAGTTTCACCAAAACACAGCAGTGTGGCCCTCAGGCTTCAGCCTTCCACTGTGTGACATCAGGAAGGCTGTGCCACGGGGTGGCATGACAACGACCAGATGTGACAAAGAAAATGCCATCCCTGCACCATGACTTTGCCTTACTGCTAATTATTTTGGTTTCTCAGATCCTTTTCTTAACCTTGACTCTGCATCAAATGGAGTTTATGCATGATCTGCAGCAGATAATAATATATAACTCAAATTCTGTTAATAAAAAAATTATAAAAGCCTGTATGGAAGGAAAAAGTCCCTTCCCAGCTTGGATAAGTAGTAAAAGCATTTATAAGAGACCAAGGTGCTACCGGTGGGAGCCATGTTGCCAGGTACTGATTTGATTCCAATGTGGCTTGGAACACAAATCAAAAGAGTCACAAACAAGTTTCCTACTCATTCATGTGAGGGTTTAATGGCTCTAAGAAATTACTGTTTTAAAACACGAGTAAAAGTAAGTGTCCATTTTAAAATGAGCTATATTTACAGAAAAAAATTAATCCATGATGTCAGTACACTGAGGGCAGTGAGCCTTCAAACTGGAAGGTGAGCACTCTTTCTTTGTATCTTCTAATATGATAAATAATTTGGCCTGCTGGTGAAGAAAGACTGGCCAAAACGCATGGAAATGATCTCTTTTCCTCAGGGAAAAAAACCTCCTTCTTCCAGCTCTGAAAATTCACTGGTCAGTGGCTGACAAACCAGTCTCTGGTTTCACAGACATCAATTCCTCCCCTCAGGTTTCAGCAAATCTGCCTCAGCACATCCCAGGGATCATCTGAAAAGTGTGATTTGCAGCGTGCTTGTGTGCTCCCAGAAAGCCCACCCCACATTTAAGAGCGCCTGACGCAATCTCCAGGAGTTGTCACAGCAGCACTGCCCCCGTTCCATCCCTGGGGAAGGAAGTGTCTTTCAGGGAACATGCCTGAACACCTGTGAAAACTCTGCTCCAAGAATGTGACGGAGCCTTGAGATATGGGGCTGCACACAGCGCCTCGAGCCATCCGTGGAGCACTAATCCAGGTGCAGTTCCAGCCTACGGTAACGAGCCGACAAAGCCGTGTCCCTGCCAAAACCCTGGGTGAAAATTAACTGTGGGGATGTGGATGATAGCTGGGAGAGCTGGTGAGAATGAGCTCTCATTTGAGTTCATTACAGCAACATCCATTCCCATGGCCAGTTTCCTTTAGGCTTTGGCAACACTGTCTTCTGCAGGCACCTCTCTAATGGCTGGTGTCTGCAAACACCGTCCAGCAAGTCCCACCAAGCTTCCAAAAGAGCCTTACCTCCTCCACACTGCACGCTGCACCCTTCCCATCCGCTGTGCGTCCAGATGTACAAGGAATCCTGTTGCTTTTCTGGCTCGCTTCTGTTTTCAGCAGTATAGTTTACAGGAATGGTGTATTCATAATGAATTCCATAATTCTGGTCATGAAATAGCAGCACCTGGTTCAGCAGGAAAAGAAAAACTGTTACAACACACTGTGTACTGGGAAAGCCAACAGACTGCAGAGACAGTAACGCTGGAAACGCTGTCTCGGGCCAATTATTTCTAAAATAGAAGTACCTTGTGAAAGGCAACCAAACCTTTATCTAGAAACCTGAAATTACAGTGGTATTGGTAAACCAGGGCATCTGCAGGAGCAATAACTGCCTAGGATTTGTGAATATTTAAAACAGCCATGGAGATGTCTAAACCTGGAATTCGATGCACAACTTTGTTTAAGCCTCAAATGCGCTGAGCAGGCCACTGGCTATCTAAAGACAAACAGTAAGACAACAGGAAGGATTTAATCAGCAGTTCTCATATAATAACTATTTTAATGAGTATGTAGAGTTGAAAAGTGACTCGTCACACCTGTCCTACCCTTGTTTTCTAGAAAACAAGTTGTCTGCAAGCCTCAGGCAGAGACTCAGGCTTGTGGTTGGAGACCTTTGTAGAGAATGGGGAAGTTCTGGGTTAACACTCTACTGTTTATGGACCATGGTCCTGGGCATAGAATCATAGATTCATAGAATGGTTAGGGTTGGAAGGGACCTCAAAGATCATCGAGTTCCAACCCCCTGCCCTGGGCAGGGACACCACCCACTAGAGCAGGTTGCTCAAGGCCCCGTCCAGCCTGGCCTTGAACACTTCCAGGGATGGGGCATCCTGTCCTGCCTGAGCAGGGAGTCTGGAAGAGGCAACCTCTTCCAAAGGAAGGTCCCCTTCCACTTCAACCCTTCAGTGATTCTGTGAGCTGCAGCATTTACTGTTGCATTTGAGTTGGGTTGCAGCAGTCCTTAGTTTGAAGGCAGAAAAGTTTATTAACACGTCTGAAGGAACAAGGTGATCCTTCTCAAAGCAAAAATAACTAATGCAAAAAATAAGTCATGTGCCTCCTGGGCAATGTGGCACTCAAAGTGAGCGTGACTCTTCCTGCTGACAAGAAACCTGAGGATGACAAGGAAGAGCCATATCATACAGCTGCTGTCAACATACATATTTTCATACCCTGCATATTGCTAGAGGAAAGTGAAACCTGCTTCCAGCAGCAGGCTGATCACATGTGATGTCTCTAGTGTTATTACTCCAAAATTCACTGACTATTAACAGAGACAGAGGAACAAAGAAAAATGCTTATTTTTTCACCACAGGCAGATGACAGTTCTGGTCCTGTTTAGATTTACATGTTGGGTTTCATTTGGCCTTCACTTTCACTGGCTTGAGTCAGAAGTGTCTAGAAGATACCCAAAGGAGTATGAGGTCCATGGAATCTGAGTAATCACACTATTAACAAATGCCATGGAAGTACTACTGTAATGCTGATGGTGTGGCTTTAGACTTACTTATATTTATTATCCCATAATCTCAGCAGCATTAGACAAGTGAATTCTGCTGAGTCTTGTCACCTACAGAAATAGGAGCAGCCCCTTATCAAATAAGATATTTTGAGTAGGGCTATAATAAGTAAAGCAAGCTGCTGCCTGATTAAAAGCAAATTTGCAAATGTTTTTTTTCTCCCAACAATAATTGTTTCCCATTCAGATTTGCAGCAATCACTCCTACTTAATGAATAATCTCACTAAAGCTGTCATAAGCTCATTTAACCAAAAAATTAGCCCTATGTGCTGAAAGAAGGGGTCTAGCTTGCGGCCACTGAGATCCTGGAGGTCTGTGGAGGGAATGCTGTGGGGCTACACAAACTCAGCACCCATGAGTTGCTCTGCACAGTGCAGAAAAGCCCTGGGCAGAAAAGCACTGTCCAGAAGATGTGGGGAACAGAGATATGATCTTGCTTCAGCTACAGAGGGAGCTTTACTTCCAGAACTGAATACCAAGGTTGAAACTAGGCAGTCACCATTCCAGTTTCAAAGATGAATGCTGGTTTTTTTCAAACACAATTTAAAATACCAGGCAGTCAGAGGCAAAGAACTCAAGTCCTGCTCTGGCTTTGTTTATGTGCATGAGAGATGAACAGCTTGTTCTACAGAATTGATCAATCAGTCTTGCCTAAAGCATCTTTATGCTCTGGGAGTGTTTGCTTGTCCTCTGTTGCCGAGAGGAGGTCTAGCACAGGCCTAGTTACACAAACATTAATTTCTCCAAGAAATATACTTACAGCAATGCACTTGGAGAAATGCCTCAAGTATTAAAAACCAGCTCCTAAAAAGAAATCCTTATTATCTCAATATGGGTGCAAGACTAGTGAATCTAAAGGCCCATATGAAACCAATTTCATGCAATTTCGTAGCCATATATAATTGGGGTGTGTGTGTATGTGTGTATAATTGGTTTCAAATGCAGGTCACAATGGATTGACTGAAGCTTCTGGCTCTTTGTCAGTCCCGTGTATTCCACCACTGTTTGAACAACAGTTTTCTATTTAGAGGTAACGGGTAACCATCCTGCTCTCTGGCGTTGAAAGAATGAAACCCGCTACCCTGTATCAAGGAAAAGATTAATATCTGATTTGAAGAAAAGGCTTCACGTGTACTTTGTTTATGACTGGCAGTGATTTTAAGCCACATGGTTTTTTTTAATGGTCTGGTAACTTTTACTTTCCTCCTATTTAATCATTTCTGGGGGGAAGGTGAAGAAGGAAAACTTCCTCTGCTCATAAGTGCTGAAAATGCCAGTCTGTACGTGAAAAGGATACTCATGGAGAACCTCACAATCACTAGTTTCCTATGCTAGTTGCTTACTCCTTAATGAAGGGGAAAAGAGTATTTCTTTAAAAACAAAGCTCTACTGACGCTGAAGGTCGCAAACTCTGGTTCCAGATTTTCCTGCAGTTCACCTCAACGAAGTAATGCCCTGGAATGTCCAAGAGCTGGCAAAGGAACCCTACACAGCATCTTCACAAGTGGTACCAGAGCAACTCCTTTTTCTTACATGAGGTTAGGAAGACCTTGCCAGTACAAGATAGTTCATCATAGTCCTGGTTTCAGGAGGGAAGATGTGTGTTAAGGCCAAAGTCAAGCAGAAGCTGACTCTTCTGATGATGAAGATGGCTCCTGTATACACTTCCCTTGTGTGGGCAGACCTTGAATTACATGGTTGAGTCAGAAAGGTGCCCGTGTGCCCAAACCTGCACCACTGACTATTTCAGTAGTAACCTCTTTGACTCCAGCTTTACAGTGGTCTTTATGTGAACCTGGTGAACTCCCTCATCTGTCTGAGAAAGCAAAGAAGAAACACCTCATGTTCCTATGCAGCATATTTTCACATAGGGAAAGTACTGGCAACTGGAGTATTAGCATTATTTTTTGCATGTGTGTGAAAAGTTCAAGCAACTTTTGAGCTTTTCAAACTGGGCCACAAAATGTTGCACAACGAACAGCCAAAAAATTCAGGTGAGGAAAGGAAGAGACTTCTGATTTTTAGGATTGCTTACAGATAGCCTTCAGTGAATAAATGTGGCAAAAAGTCACAGGGAAAAGAAACAGTACACACAAAAATGTAATTGGATAAAACAGTTACAGGAAACAATGCATACATTAAAATACTCTATGTTTGTATGCAAACCTCACTATAGAAACTGTAAAGCTTTCTGCAAACTTTCAACTAGTAACACATACATGAGACAGGCATTATTACAGCTATCTTACAGATAGAAACACTGAGGTCACCACCAACATTGAGGGACTGGCCTGTGAGTCACCCCCTCACCCATCAGTGACAGGACTGGGAAGCCAGTCCTGTTCTTCTCACCCCTGTGAACTTCTCCCTCATGTTCTCATATGACCTCTTATAAAATGACATACCTGGCTAACAGGACTATGTGGAATATTAGGAAAAACTTTCAAGAACACCTTAAAATACATAAAATTTAAAAAACAACATAAAGAAAACCCAGAACATTTCCATGTGTAACTAAGTCACTACAGGGTGTCAAATTCAAATGTAGCATCTGTACCCCCCAAATCTACATCTCTTCTGTTAGAGCAACAGTGCATTTAAATACAGAATATGTTCTGGCACCAGCTGAGATTTTTCAGCAAATATCCTTTCCTGTGTGTGAGCAGGTATGTCCATGAAATAAAGAAGACCCCTGGAAACCTATGTCTGCAAGAATGGATCTGTCACATTGTCTGCAACACACTACAGGAGTATTCTGTACTATATGCACCTACTGGGACACTGCATGTTGTCCCACAATCCAGCATCATTTATTTTTACACAGGGAGCTGGGTTTCTCCAGCCTTTGCAACGCTGCAAGAGAATGCAAAGTGAGGCACGACAGCAGTTTAAAAAGCTCTGGTCAATAAGCAAACAATCAAAATTTAACTTTCAGCTAGGATATAAACCCTTTATGTTGCATCACTTAAGAAACACAAACAAAGGATATAAAGTTACCATCAAGTGCAGTGGTATTTTAGTTGGTCCTTTGGCAGAGATTTTCTCCCACAGACCCCTTCGCACGTACCGGACAGTAGTGCCTGCGATCTGAAACTCACCAGGAAGCTCAATTTTCCAGTCGCTGTTAATGGATCTCTTACTGGAATCTTTTAAAGCTGGAATGAATCAAACACCACGGAATAAAATGTTAAGCAAATTTGTAATTATAATATAGACTATTGAGCTTCTGTCTCAGCCCACCTGAAGTACAAGACGCAGTAGCCTTGTAATGGAAAAAAATTTGATTTAAAAGTAGTACCTTAAAAAGTAATACTAAAATACTACAAGCTAACAAGCAAGAACCATAGAATAGAAGAGACTGACTAGGAAAGTGCAAAACTTACTAGCCCATTTTTCTTATCCAAGCTGAGAGGAGCACAGATTGTAAACAGATAACATAATTAGAAAACAATCAGTTAGAGCTAGAATTCTTCCTGGAATAATCTAAATATTATTTGTCAAATGTTACATGGGAAACATGGAGGCACGTATGTAAAATGAACATGTATAACATAATTAGAAAACAATCAGTTAGAGCCAGAATTCTTCCTGGAATAATCTAAATATTTGTCAAAAGTTACATGGGAAACACGTAGGCACGTATGTAAAATGAACATGCCTGGAATATCTGGTATACTGGAAATTAAAAGTTAAGATTGCTTCAAGGATTATTCTCAAATCTAACTATTTAGATTTTCATCTTAGAAAAATGAATGGTACCATAAATTTGGACACATATACCCAATTGGCAGACATGGAGTAAGAATCTATTACCACAAAGTAGCTGCTTGAGTATGACCTGAAGATACTTCTGGTAAAACACTTACACACTTGCAGTGTTATACTCTTGCAGCTATTAAAACTGGCACTTGGAGTGAAATAGTATGAGAGCACCAGTGGCTGTAAACTGAAGTCTGGTTTGCAAGGCAGGCTCTGTATATTTTTATGTAAACTGCTCATCCCAAGGCTGACTGAAGCCTGGCAGCAGTTGGGTTCAAAGATTCTCATTCAGATAGTATATAAAGAAACCTATGGTGATCTTCAAGCATTAACATAAAATTCATAGATCATTTACCTCTAAACTCTCCTTCCAAACGTAGCAAAACAATTATCCTATTTTTTTTTTTTTAGTTTTCAACCAGAACCAAATTTTTGAAACTGTATTTTCCTCAACTTTTCTTGAGAAAAAGATCGATCAAATCTTGACACACATGTGCAGATTAGCAAGTGCAAAACAAAACTGTTCCTGAGTTTGTGTGCACTCCATAACGCAAACATCGAACAAGTTAACATTTAGTTCTCATAGTTATAATGAGAAGACAAGTTACAAAGCAGAGACTGGTCAGTGGATAGAATGTGAACTTGGCAGATCAGCTTAATACCTGATTGTGCTCCAGCCTGGAGGGCAGAATATTCCAACCAGCAACCAATACCTACAGGCACAACTCTAAGGGAACCCGTGTGTTGTTAAAATGGTCCCTAGCACACCCCAACCAGCAACCAATACCTACAGGCACAACCCTAAGGGAACCCGTGTGTTGTTAAGGTGGTCCCTAGCACCCTTATGGCCCAGGGGAACTTGAATTCTCCCAAACAACTGCTAGCATGGTCAGGATCCAGGACTATCCAGAGTCCCCTCTCAACAAGCAGTAGGCAGGCAGCCCGCCCCAATCCACTGGGACCCGAGAGCCCATACACAAGATGTTCCATGACCCTGGTGCCCAGGAATACTTCAGGACACATTCATTTTACCAGCTGAGCATCATTTGTAGTGTCTAACCTCTGGGGAAGTCTGGAGCAGGTGAAGGACACAATGTCCTCTGTGTCTCTGTGTGCCTTTCTGAGGATCTGTATCCTCTGAAGTTACTGGAGAAAGGTGGAACATCCTTCTGTCGTGCTGCAGACAACCTTCCTGACAGCTCTTATGGTCTCTTTGGCACATAGACTAGGGGTATGATGGCATCCTGGTATTTGCATGCTACAGGAATATAACTCTGTCTGCAGCTTGCTTCTCTTCCTGCTTTGTTCCTTGATCTACAAAGTACCTCCTGCAAACTTCAGACAAAATTCTGAAGCAGGATTGCTTTCCTCTGCCAAAGCCCAGTGGCTTCCAGGCAGATCAAAGCAGCCATCACACTGGCCTTGAGGAGCCGCGAACGTGACTAATCAAGGCTGCCAATGAGATAAAACTCATCAAACCAGGCAGTATGGCTGCCTAGTGAAGATATGGCACACACTCAAAAACAGGGTATAAGAGCTTGAATGACTAAACCTGTGCTTTGGCTCCAGCTCATCATCAAAGGAAGATAGCTTGCTGATGAAAACCAAAATGTTTAATCTTTGTGGACCTCTTCTCTGGGAAAGGTTTGATTTTGATCGCTGCAGGCACCGCTCCCTTAGTGACTGAGGAGACAGAGGGTTTGGAAACAGCTCTGTTCCCAAAGGTGCTCCTTGAGGATTGCAGGAATTACACTGCAGACTCAGCAGAGTATGTGGGTCAAAGACATTTTGCCACTGTTTGTCTTCATCACATGCAAGTGCCCCATTGGTAGGGGTCACCCCTGTCTCTTAGACACACAGTACAGCTCCTTCTCTGATGGCTTTTGTCACACACAGCTCTTCCAGGCCTGAGGAGATAGTATTGAATTCAGTGGGGTGAACACAGCCTTTTGCTCTTATTGAATGCTGTGCTTTCCGTCCAAGCATCCAAGCATTGCAGAAGCACTTGCAAGACTCCAAGTATCTTTACTGCCCTTTTAGAGAATAAGCAAAGCACCCAACAAAGAACACTTTCCCAACCTCCCTGAAAGCTCAGTGGTAGAAGCTGAGGAGACCACGACATATGCAGGATATATCTCTGACAAAACTTGTCTAACTCTGGTGGAAAAGCCCAAACAGGACAGCAGTTTTGAGCCCTTTTTGCCAAACGGTCCTCACTGATTTAAGCTAGCATCCACAGGATTTATTCTGCCTTGGACAGCTGGTTGCAGTTCTCCTGGGACACTACACCTCAACTAGGGTAGCAAAGCACAGCTTCTTCTCTTCTCCCCACTCTAGGTGCATTTAGGCAGTACCAAGAATCCACTGTTACATCTCTAAGCTTTTTCTGGCTCATAGTAGAAGAGCAAAATAAAAAGGAACCCCAGCAACAACCCATGCCTTCTTTTTTTCTTCTTGGCTGGAAGACAGGAACTGACCAATCTATTTCTAAACCTGGCATCTAGTCAGATCTTTATTTCCACCTTGGGTCCCTCCAGCTTGCTTCCCAGCCTGTGGACACAAACTGCCAAGGCATTTCCTGTTAAAGGTGGTTTTTAAGTGTTACAGCCAGCCAAGGCAGCCGGCGTGGGTTGCCTGTAGGTGGAGGGAAATTCTTCAGGCACTGCTCCCAGCACATGGAATAACGATTCCAAATTATGCTGGGCTCATTTCCAAAGTGCTGTACCCGGTTCTGAGTGGAAATAGGACCTGATTGGACTCACCTTTGTCAGGGTAATTGAAATAGAAAATCCTTCCATACTCAGACCTGGATTTACAATGCATTATGAGGTTATCAGAGTGATGGAGTTTTTCTTGGGCATCTTGTTTGTCCTATTGGGATATTCCTGCTGCTATTCTTCAGCTTAGGTTAATGAGACATTGGGTTATCTTTTCTTTGTGTCCAGTGGTCCTTGATAGAGAAAACCCTGGAAAGCTTAGAGAGGTTCTGCTGGCTCCTGACCATGAAACAAAGAGCTAAAAGCACTCAGAAGCTTTAAAATAGCCAGATTTTTATCTCTCTTTATGTGATGCACACAGGAGCAAGTCCTGCTCTCAAATATACACAGTCCTAATCTTCACCACCCAGTGGGAAAGTATCTGCTTTAGTTAAGGTTATGTGGTCACAATGAAGGGCAGTCACTAGCTCCATGTAAGGCTCTCCGTGCTGCAGATATCTGCCAAAGCCCAAGCCCCGGACAAATACCCTGTGCAAATCCTACCAAGACAAACAAAGAGGCTGGCTTCCAGAAGGCAGAGTATTTGTAAAACCCAAGGAAACACTGGCTCTCATTGTTCCACCACTGCTTTGCTATGTCAAATATCTTACGTGTAGGCGTAATCCTCTCCCAACAAGCTGGCTGCAGCGTTACAGGAAATACTAGCAGTAGTGATACGTGCTTCCTATCAAGAAGTGGCACAAATGCCAGTGTTTTTGACCTGATTTTGACATGATTTACCCTCTTTTTTCCCCCTGAATCTGGAACGAAAGACAGAGAACAAAAGCATCTTTTCCAGTGATATTGCCAACTTTGGTAGCATCTCAAGACAGAAAACCCATGGCACTAGGCCTGAAACCCTAAGACATGATCACTATATATATGTTTTCAGTGGCATCCTATACCCCAGTACTGGATATTAATGTCTCCTTTAGGCGCAGAGATAGAAGATTATAAGAAAAAGACATGGAAATCAGAAAACAAGGGTCTTGGTCTGAGATTTGCTACTGACTCCCTGCATAGCCATGAGCAAGTTGCAACACCTCAGTTCCCCCTTTTGCAAAACAGAGAGCAAAAAGCTTTGTAATCTTCCCAGAGTTCCTACCATAGGCTTGATAGATCTCTGGAAGTAAGTCCATCTTTCAGAGTGCTTTTCTATCCTAAAACCTTGTAGTGTCTCCGCTCTGAGAAGCTCACTTCGAGAGAACGAAGTGAAAACAATACCTAATACTTCCCAGGCTAAGGGACAGCTGGAACATGCACCTCTTCCAACCACTGCAATAAGAATATCAGCATGTGGAAGGGCTGAAACACTGTTTGATAAGGAAGGACAAAAATCATGTGTTAATGAGCTCATTGACAGCAAGAAAAGCTTAGGTTGGAAAAGGCAGGGCACATAAGCTGCAAAAGCTCACTGAACAAAGGAGGAAGTTTGGGATTTTCTCTTATTCTTTTGTTTTCCCACACAGCATAAAGAACTCAAGAGAGCTAGAAGAATTCCCCCATTTATACATGGCCATGCAGCTCTGAGTGTGCAAAGGATGTTTCAGTGTGCTGGGTGTTCTTTTGGGCCTTGGACAATTTTCCTTCAGACAAACTCCCTGCACTGCCCCAGACCTGCTGTGTGAATTCAGGGCAATGGGGCATTAGCATTTCTATGACTTGGTCTCTCTAGAAGTAGATGGGAGATAAAGCCCTTCATCCATTGCACAGCAATGAAACAAAAAGAAACACTGCTAACACTGGGGAGAATAGATAAAGGACCAGACTGACAGATGTACATCACAGCTGATGTTGCATTTTACTAATGCCCTTCCAATTTTTAATCTAAGCAATTAGTAACTAGACAACAAATTTGTTGACAGACTCTGCCCTACAACAACCTCACATAAAAATCTGACCCAACACCCACGTCTAAACCTTTTGTTTCCAACAGGGAAAAGAGGAGAGGAAGCCTGTTCCCCTCAAAAGGAACGCAGAAGAAGAAATGAGAAGAGGATTAAACAAATCATCTGGCCTGAGAAAATAGAGGCAGGTGGACTAGAGGCTGTGGGTAGCCCATCTCAGACTGCAGGATCAGGTCTTGGGTACAGCATCAAGTGAAAACCTGTTGCTGCAGGAAATAGCATCCCTCAATAACCTGACCATGATGTTGTCTATATCAGTTGCCCTGTGCTGCCTCTGCTTCAGTCTGAGCTGGGCACCTTCCCATCTGTATCTCTGTCATTCCTTTCTCTAGGTGCATTCTTCTCTTTCCCACTCTCTCCCAAAGTGTTGTGTGCTCCTGGCATCTATGTTCAACCCAGTGCCAAGTTTTGTTCAGGAGCTCTTCTGTCTATATAAAGTATTTTCTGGTCCTTTCAGGTTGCACTGGGCCTGTAAGTGTCACATACTGTCACATGAAGCAAATATCATGAAACAAAGACACGAAAGCAGAGAGAGATTGCAACAAGAATGAAATCAACAGCTGCTTCCTGGCAACAACAAACCTTTCATCTTACAGGTCATTTAGAGACAGGTCATTTTAACAGAAAACAGAGCTCAGTTTTGAATCGAAACTTTTTTTTCTTTTGTCTTTTTACCCAGAAAACTGTGAGCAGGTTTATCCTCAACCACTCGGATCCGCCGGGCACCTGCAGGGATCACAGCTGCTTCGATGTAACCTATGGCAACAAAAGAGCAGATGGATGAGAGCACGCCCCAGCCAGCCAGAGGCATCCATCATTCAGTGTCTCACCCTGAAAAATCAACTCCTGCCAGGTTGGGGAACGGGTGGGAAACACTTCAAATGAGATCCCTGAGTTGGCAGCCAAGTTTCACTGCTGTGACATGCATGGTGATGACTAACATTTCAGCCTGAGAAGAGGGAGAGAAATGCACGTGCGCTGCTTAATTGTGACTTAAGGTTTGTGCTTGGGCCTAATTAGATTTTCTTCCTCGGAATCACCCTGGCTCTCCCGTGGTCCTGACAAGGATGCACGAGGAGTGTTCCTGAGCTGACGCAAAGGGTCACTGGCAGAAGCAACACTGCACATGGCAAAACAGACTTCTGTGATTTGAAATGAAGCTTCCCATAGATGCTCCTGCTTTCCCCTTCAAAAATAACCCTGCTCAAGGCTGGGGTACGTATCAGAAAGGACTCACTTCCACAAACCATTTTGATGATGCTAGAACTAAACAAAGGGAATTAGCGGGACACTGGGGGGAAAAAAATTGTTTTCACTTACACTTTAGCTTTATACAAAAAATCTGGAGGATATAGTGGTAACAGCCTCCTTGTATCAGGCTGCTAAACAGAATTCCACAGCTCAGATTTAATGCAACGACAGAGCTGAAAGTTTCTCAAAGACTGACCACCAGTCACCCCTAAACACTGCCCACAGCCACACAGGCCAAATTAGACCATCTGAGCATCTGACATGGCAGGGACGTTTTTACAGTGCCCCATCATATTTTTATAGAATTCTCTTGTTTTTTAATCTTTCTGAAACTCTCTCCTTCTTTTTATGTTTCCTTCAACAATCAGAAATATGACACAATTATACCATTTCTGACTAACAGAATAATGGAATAATTAGGAGGTACAAGGAAACAGCCTATTTTCCCACACCACAGAGCCATGTGGAGTTACGGGGTGGAATTGGTGCCTTTAAACTATAAAGCTGAGGAACATTAAGGCCCATTTCAGAGGTCTGGGAGCCAGGCAGAGTTTTTCCACTGACTTCATTGGAATCTGAATCAGGCCCCTGTAAATGACACTAATCTCATCACGACCATGATTTGATTCCTTCTAATTGGCCACCCAGTTTACTTTGCAGTATATGACTTGGCACCTCTGTTGGCTGATTGCTCTCCCCTTTCTTTTAGATGTTAAGTAGCTTATCCTGTGTGTTCCCTCATCCTCTTTTTTTTGCTTTAAAGGGCTGTGTGAAGCTGTTCTGTGTCAGACCTGCCTTTAGGGAAATTTTGGGCCATGTAGAGCACTGGGTTGGAGAAGTGCTGCCATGAGGAGCAGTGACTCCTCTAGCATTCAGCAATGTTCAGCTCAGTTCTTTTTGCACTTGTTCCTCCTTATCTAATTGTCCTTTACTCAGGATATCTCAGAAACACTCAGTCATTCCTTGCATGAAAACAAGAAAGAGGGACAGCAGAGCATCAAAGCTGGTCTGTGTAGAGCAGCCAGAGCAGTGGCTCTCCCACCTGCTATTACAGAGTGGGTTTCTCTGGGAAAAATCATTACTTCCAGGGTCAATTTTTTTAAGGCAATACTGAAATCTGTTATGAAATCAAAGCAAACAGATGTTGGATTTTATTCTAGACACTGCCAGGAGTTGGTTTTTCCTCAGCTGAGATACCAAATTACAGTCAAAACAGAGTGTTTCAGAAATCAAACATCCTCACTGCACCCCATGCATCTGCACGTAAACCCAACCGACAATTACCGCCAGACGTGAGCACACAGCAAAGGTGTGATTAATGACAACCCGTCACGGGGAAACAGGCCTATGACACACCTGAACACCCCTGTTAGGAAGCCAGTTTGGAACATGCCCAAGCTTCAGGTAATTTAGTGTACCTACTGGGGGACTATTTACTTATTTATTCTTTTTTAAATCACATGCCAGATACAAATGCCCAGAGTTAAATCATACTGGGGTGGGATACAAAGTTACCCTGAATTTAGTGAAAAGCCAGTCACTAACTTCAGGGAACTCTGGTCCTGTCCCCTGACCCAGCAGCAGCCAGGAGTGTGTCACACTGCTTCAGAGGTGAGCGAGCTGTGGAGCCCTGCTTGAGGTTCAGCTAGTGCCATAAATACGCTCTCATTTCATCACTGTGCCATGAGAGAAACACCACGTGGAAAAGTTGACTTTTATGTTACTTTTTACAATAGTAAATAGTGGAGTGTAAGCTATTAATAGCGTATTAGTTCTGGAGACTGTTTAGTTTGGTCTTATACCAGATTTTTTCTCCTCATGTAATTTCTAATCCTGATTGATGACTTTGGGGGGTTGTATTCACAGCTCCTGAATAAGAAGAAACATACTGCGCTACCTCACTGAGATCATGTGGCACAAACCTGACTCCTGACCTTCAATCTTCGGCCAGTGAACTGTGAATCACTTTGCAGCTGTATCTGACCTGTCCTTTCAGAGATGATGCAGAATTCTTGGGCATGTCCCACCTGGAGTGTCTTGACACTCTCATTCATTATTTCCAGCAATATAGTGTGAGTTAGTGGTCAAATCCTATTGCAAACATACTATGTAACACCCATGCAAATTTCCCACTGATAAAAACTACCACCACTCCAGTCTGGTCCTTAGAGCTAATGTGAGGCTTCTGGTCACAGAATATTCCTGATCTTGGAGATAACTGCACCAGAAAACACCTCCATTGTTTTCCAGGCACATTTTATTAAGCAAACTGTAACTGCAGATTGCCAGAAAGATTATCAAGTGTCAGCTAGTAAGACCAAAAAGAGTCTCAGAGTTGGCCCTGAGTCAAGGAGTCTCAAAGATCTGTTAGGTCTTAGGATAATTGTCTGCAATGCAGGGGTTTGCAAGGTTGGGCTTAAAGTTCTGCTTAAAATGAGGAACTGGTTAAAGACTGATGAGATTTGGCAACTATCAGGCAGTATTTCTAGTAATTTCACCCATAAATCAGCCTGTTAAGATGAAGCTTTGAAAGTACAACAGGAGAACTTCATTATTTGATAATTTATAGTGCTGTATGTAGTATACTCCACCTTGGGAACAGTTACTTTGGCACGCACCAATCTTTCTGGATAATCTGCATTACATCAGTGTCTCAGGAATGTAAGACCGTGATTGAAGCAAATCCTAGATACAAATTATATGGCGTAACTCGTATTAGGAGAGACACCAGAACAAAGAGGTGGCTTTGTCATCAAGGAGATTAATATGTGAACAGTGGCTACTGTATCTTCATTTAAATGCTGGAGAGATTTGCAAGAGGAAAGCAGCTCACACAAGAAAATCCATTGTTAGCCATTGTTATTATTCCCAGAAAGAACAGAAAGTTTAGTGTGAACTTCAGAACGCCACTGGTCTACTACAAAACTGTTTTCCTGGTTCACATTGCAATGACAGATGGACTCTGAGGTAAAGGGAAAATTATCCCATGGCTGAAAGTACTGATCTGTGGGCACTGTACCTGCATGTCTTATCCCTGTACACACCTGCAACTTAGGTGTGACAAAGTCAACAGTGCTCATCGCATTATCAAATTTCCCCAAAGTGATGTGAACAAAGAGGCTGGGGTAGGAGCCATGGAAATCTGACTGCCCTGCCTACCTGCTGGTCAGGGCCAGCACAGCTTCCTTAGTATTTTAGGGATAAGTACCAGCTGGGCATCTGTTTCCATGACCCTTCCCACCTTGCACCTTGTGCTGAGTGCTTGTTGTCACAGTGGAGTGGAAATGTCCAGCGGTAACTACGTGTCCTTTTTCTGAATGGCTGTGATGATTCTCACTTGCTATTGCTTGAGAGTAATTCCTCCATCAGCACCTGTCCACTTCCAGCCATGGGATAGCTCATTTGGAAGAAAATCATTTCACTGGGGAGCCATGGATAGATTTCAAAGCCTCCTACTATTGCTGTGAAGTTGGTTTCTGGGACTTGTAACTTGCGTGTTCTGCTTAAACCCTTGTAAGACACCCCAGAGTTGGCCCTAGGGCTCGATTTTCTCATCATTTAGATGTACACCCTATCAACAAAAAAAAGCATTTCTTGTGTTGGCTAAAGATGCTCCTAGCAAGCACTACAGGTCAAATACCCTTTTCTTTCTTTTAAATATGTGCTGGACAAGTAACGTACACAATAAAAAGCCTGTTTTTTCACCATCTTAAAAAGAAAAATCCCTAGTAAAGATACACTCTTCATTTGCCAAAATGATGGTTACAACAACTGGTATATCTTGTCTTATTACGTTCTGCCATTAAAAAAAAAATCCAAGTATCTGTGGTCCTTGATATGGAAATCTTGATATGACAGAGAAAAATCAAGTGAGACAAGTGTAGATCTCGTTCTCAGTCCAGGTCTCTGACCATTACAGGCACAGCTTTGGAGTCTGGACAGGAGCAAGTGATAAAACAGCAACCCAACAGGTACGAGCCAAAGAGCTGTCCTTTATTTCTAGGCTCCCTGTACAGTGGCAGGGAGACAGAGAGGGACTTCAGAACAAGTCTGTGTTTGTTTTTGAAAAACTATTTTGTAGAAATAGGTACAGGGCATGCTGCCAGTCAAAAGTAAACCTCAGTCTAAACAGTGCATTCAGTTGGCCTGCTGAAGACAGCCAGCTGCACACAAGTGTATGTGACGTTTAGCATCACAAATAAAGGCTTTTGACCTCCTCCTCCAAAAAAGTAATGGAATCCATTTATTGCTGGATCACACGTGGCAAGATCTGAACTGCTGGACCTCCTATGAGGCACTCTGAATATTCCACCATCATGCCCCACCATGGTGGCAGAATCTCATCTGTGACATTAAGGTTGGAACAAAAAAGAAATAGGCCTGGTTCTTTTTACTTGATTAATGAAATTTGGCTTTCTTTCATGCAGATAGATTTTCTAAAAGGAAAGGATCTGTACTTGATATCTTTGACAAACCAAGCTAAACAGTAAAAGGACTTGAAGTTTATCCATGGCTTTTGATACCAATCTCCCCATCTAATCCAACCAAAAGAAGACAAAGAACCAACACCAAAGGATGTCACCAACACCCACTGACACTGCAAACAGCATTCAAGTATCTTACACGAGAAACACTTGGGAACAGCCTTTGCCTTTGCCATCACACATGTGGAAACCTTCTTACAATGACTATTGGTTACTAAGAAACAGAAAGGAGTTGGCATGGATTTAGTTCAGTTAATAGGGCTTGACAACGTAATTCGCAATCACAGGACATTTAGGGACCAATCCTGCAGTCAGTGGAGTCCCACGTGCAGAGCAGTTGAGGATCTGGCCCAAAAGTCACAGCTGCAATTCCCAAAATAGATACCAATCCAAAACAATCAATGTCTTGATATTTGAAGTCTATTCTCTTCTGAAATAATAAATCAACATACTTGACTCAGTGCGTTGGCCTTGACTTTGATTGCAGCAAGTTCGTGGGGATTTGCCACCGACCTGTGCAATCACTTACATTTCCAAAC
Source organism: Calidris pugnax (assembly GCF_001431845.1). NCBI lineage: Eukaryota > Metazoa > Chordata > Aves > Charadriiformes > Scolopacidae > Calidris > Calidris pugnax. The sequence continues at coordinate 1,789,084 of NW_015090873.1, read as the reverse complement.
CCTGAATCTGGTACCAAAGTCATGTTGTGTATTCTCCTTCACCCCAGCTTTTCTCAGATTTTGGTACATATTTGCTTATACGTCAATTTAAAGAAAAAAGGCCAATTATTTTCTTGAGTAACCTCATATTCACTCAAACCCAACCCTGGGGCTTTGCCTGCTGCATAAGATTCTGTAAGTTAACCTGAGGACCTGATTCTGCAAACCAGCAATATATGAATAGATATTGATCGGAGTAACTCACAATGCAGAAAATATTTGCAGAACTGGGGCTGAGAATCAACAAGTCTGTTTCAGTGTCTAACATAAAAGAAATCTAAAAGCAGGAGAACATGAAGACCATGAATATTCTCCCCATTTTAGTCAGCTAGGAAGCTCAGTAAAAAAGCGAAGATGCTCTTCCACCTAGAAGATTGTTTGTTGTATCGCAGATGTCACTTTTTAAAGCTATTCCTACATAAAATCCAATTCCCTTTAAAGTTAATAAATCAAAACATCTAATAAACATTTATGAGATTATAACTGTATAAATAATTATCTTATAGATTAAGTGAGATCAGTAAAGATGGAAACATTGCATTAACAAAGGACTTTTTTGACAGGTTTGTGCTTGTGAGATGATCAGCAAAGAAAAAGGATCCATAAATGCTTGAACACTAACTGTGATTCAGCCGTTTCTTCTTAAGAGGTTACAGGGCGCTGGGGGTGAAAACCTCCTGTAGTCTCCTGGCAGCCAAACAACCAGTTAAGGCTGAAACTGTTCTGTTCCTACAGCCTTGTAAAGTTACCACCCTCAAGCAGCCTGTCTAGTTGGAAACGGGTGCAACCTCCTGGCAGTGACCCAGAAATTTCTTATTTATCTGCACAAGATGTTCTGTGGTCTCAATGGAAAAGATAAAAGATAGTCACTCTTCAGGAGCAATTAAGAAGTTCGTGAACAGCTATAAAATCCACCACAGAAATGAGAATAGTTTTTTTCAATGGAAATGAGAAACTTTTCCCACCATTTGCATCAAAAGCAAATGCCTTGACATAAGTGGGTGGAAAATAACTGGGACAAAAGAGTCAAAGGCAAGAATGCAGGAAATCATTTAAGAGGTTGGCCTCGCGATGCAATGGCACAAACGTGCTCCAGAAAGATGTGGTTGTGGAAATCCCACCTGCATCTGAGAGGAGGTGACAGATCACGGCTGGCTCCACAGATAAGGAGGAGGAAGGTGAAGAGGAATTGGTCAATGAACAAAATCAGAGCCTCAGACTTCAGTGCTGAGACCTTGGTTCAAGAAAGTTGCTGAGCGCTGGTGCTGTTTTAGTAACTAAATAGAATTGAAGCGTTTGCTTAAAGGGAATCTTTATGTGCTTTGCTGAACTCTGTCCTGGAGTAGCACATGTTGAATATATTTTTCCATACAGAAATGGCAATTCTGTATTCACTGAATGTGAAATAATTTTTTTCTGGACAATTAATTCCTCTTGGAGGAAGTGCTGAATCTGGCTTTCTCTCCCTTTGCCTGATTAGGATGTGTGATAACAGGTTTCTCAGAAGTGCAATACAGAAACTCTGGAACAAAGACTAATTCAAACACCAAGCTGTATATACATTAATGTTTAACAAGACAGGGGAAAGTCTTAACTCTGACCGGAAGCTCTTGTATCCTATACTGGATATTATTGCTGGCAAAGAATCAGTAAAAATATTCAGAGGGGAGTGCTCTTTCATTTAGCTGAAATATCCTGATTATAACATGAATCATGTGCAACATGCATCATTCTGAGCTCTCAAGAGTTCAAAGATGGTGCTGAAATAAGACTTCCCTCTCACTGGAAAAGATACCGTGATTTTGTCTCTTATTTAAAATCAACAGCACCGGTAGCGTTCAAAATGAGAAACAACTTCATTTTGAATTTCAGACAGAGGCAATGGCTGGTATCTGGGCAGCTGAATAAGAAGCAGACAGAATATCACATTTGAATTGAGTTGGGTTTTGTTTCGTGCTTCTTACGTGTTTACTAGAGCAGATGAGTCCAATGCTATCCAAGAAGAGCTATTGCTGCCACTCTTTAACTCTCCTCAAGCAGTTAAGAGAACCTTCACTCCACTAAAATGCTGCTGAGGGTTACTCACCCATCCCCTTGGTGTGGTTGAAGTCGCCTTTCACCACTTTACAGGTTTTGCCATCACCACTGCAGATTCCACAGCGATCCTCTTTGGCAGCTGAGCCAATGATTCCATCGCAGCCAATTTTCTAATGACAACAACCAGAGGTCCCCATTATTTTGTTTGCAAGGTTAAAGTATCTCTAAACATTGAAGTCAAGACTAAGATAGACATCTGACTGAAAACCTGAATGGGAAGAGAACACTGTGAATTGGGGGAGCGCTCCCTCAGAAACCCCCTTCTCTAACACTAAGAGCATGAACTTTGATTCAGAAGATTTAACTGAAGAGAATTTCACAAACACTTGTTATGCCAGATATCATCACAGATTTCATACTAACCCACTCTAACTTCCTTCAAACACAACAGATTAAAACAAGGTTTCACGTTTGCATAGCAATGTAGCATGTTTGCCTGCTGCTCCATGAACAAGCTCTGCTTCAGACTGGGATCTTAATGGGGAGTGTAACATTCAGTTCTGATTACACTTTTGCAATACCTGAAAAAAGACCTCATTAATCAAATGGCTCAAGAAAGCTTAAATGCAAAAGTACTTAATGGAAGCAGGTTAGGTTCATATTTGGCCAATCTGTACCATATGATTGTTTACACAATTATGAAATTTCCCAGATATTAAGCTTAGACATTCTATTGTAAGAAAAAACAAAACAAAACAAAAAAACCGAAACCAAACCAAACAAAAAAAACCAACCCCTGTAACAATTTCACCTAAGGCTTCATTTTAAATGGTATTTTCACAATTTTCTACATCTTCCTAAACTTTTTCCAGTAAAAATCTGCAGCTTTGGTTCTGCAGACAGGTATTACTAGAACAGTCAAAGTATTCTCCCTGTAGCTATAGAGACTGCCGTGGTAATGGTCCTTATCTCCAGGTTATGATGGTGACCATCGTTGCACTTTGGTAGAACTTGAGGTCGATGTGACTTATTGTCATTAGTCTATGTAAATTGTTTTCTGTCCATGTAAGACCCTCAAAATAAACAGCAATTCATTCTTAAAACATAAATTTCTACTGAAACAAGAGTTGTCATTACCAAAGTTATTAGCAGAGATTCTACTATTAAAAATAAATTGAAGATTTATTCTCTGTAGATAAACAACTTCTTGGCAAAGGAGTTAGCAGGACTGTCACTAATAATACTTAGTTGAATGAGGCTGTTGGGTCTCTCCCTTCCTTGCCTTCTTCTAATAAAGCCAGAGGAAAGTTGGAGAGATATCTTAGGGAACAATCAAAACAACAAACATTTTGAAAAACAGGGTAAGCAGGGAAATATTAAGAGAACCCGGGCTGTTTATCTGAGACTGTCTGCGTGTAAGCAAAATAATTTGGACCTGAACTCAAACTTTCCCCTTGTTTCAGAAGACACTGGCCACTGCCTATGTCCAGATGTATTACAGGGATCAAAGATTGCCAGCATTCAGACGTGTTCTGATGCAGGCTTTGTCTGGGTAAATCATTAGGGACAGACACATGCTAAGAAAGGGTGATCATATATAACACACATATACATAACATAACATAACAACACATATAAGGGCAAAGCTGCTCATTAAGTAGAACAGCATGTAAGTTGGTGGATGAGAATTACAGGAAAAAAACCTTTCTAAATGGGAGTTAAAGGAAGGTACGAAGAAGACCATGGAGTTTCTGGCAGTTAAAATTCTCAAGTCTAAACTTCACACCCAGGTCCAAGAAATAATAATGGGATATCGAACGTGATTCTGCCCCCAAAACAGAAGGATGTCCCAGCAGTTCTCCTTCCAGGAAAATAAGTATGATTTATTAATGGGGTTGCTGAAAGGCAGCTGGAAATATATGCCTGCCTGCCACCCTGCTGAGATACTGGAAAGGCTGCATTTAATTTAAGATTCTAGTGCTATCTTTTATTGTGCTGCATTGTTATTAGCACTATGTGAGCGCACAAATGAATAAAGGGAATATAATGAGTGCTGAACCACACTTATTCCCAGTGCTACACGAGGAGTCTGTAGGACTATAATGGAGGCAGGCAAAGAATGGGGAGTTAGCAATCACATGCTTTACATTTACGCTATAGTTCCTCAGATAATGTAAACCACTGCAAGCCAGCAAAGCCGCTGAAAGAATCGTCCCCCCCTTTTCTGACACTGAGGGTCAAGACAAGCCGTTTCCTCCCACATTTACCAGGTCATTGACACACTTTTACTTGAAAGACCCTTTCCAAAGGCATGGAAAGAACACACACTGAATCCACAAATATACCTCCCAAAAGCTTTGATGTTTTTTACCTTTTATCTTCACCCTAATTCCCTGTGAGTGGAGGAACTGGGAACGGCCCTTGCAGCCTTCCCTTCAATGGCACCATCTCTCCCATCCACAGGGCAGACCTTCCCTTCAGTCCAGGGCTTGAGAATTAAAGCCCCCATCAGCTGTGGGCCAGGAAATGGCCTCTTACAAAGGAAAATCTTTAAGAGAATAAACCAGTTTTCTTTCTTGGCTTTAAGACGAAAATTGGTGTGTTCTTGCCACTTTATGGGGAAAAAATACCTTGGAAGCACCGTACTCTCGTCTACATAAACATCAGAGCCCGCTACCCCCTGCCAAAGTCTTCCAATCATTTCTGAAGTAAAAGTATATTTAATAACAGTACATAATCAAACAGCTTTTGTTAAGATCTGACAATTGATTCCAAAAGCTGCAAAGTCATTTAGAAACACATTACAGTGATCACCTCGGTTGCTCAGATCCTTTGAAAACTTCCCAAAGGGAAGGGAGTGAGGATTGGAAGGACAAGGAAACAAAAGACAGTGAGCATCACCCTTCCTAGGAGGAAAGCATCTGCCAGCCATCCTGTACTGTTAATTGAGAAATATGTCCAGCTTTCTCCAAGGTGAGAAAGTCTCCAAGATTCCAGCTCTGGGTGTCAGAGGCTTAAGCCTGAGCCCTACCAGACCAGAGGGGAGAGTCTGTACATCATCTATTCTCAGAGACATCGTGCTTTAGGCTCTACGTGTTACACCATCAACTGTTAAAGTAGAGCTGTCCTCAACCTCCAGAAAGCTTTCCAAAAAAGTGAGGGCTTAATTAATTGTATGCAAAGGGAAAACCCCAAGTTTCACTGCTCAAAAGTCAAGCTTTCATAGTGCAGAAACAAACCTGTAAAACCAAATAGTTTGATCTTTGCCATCTCTAACTTTTGTGCTGCTTCCTGTACAGTCCAGCACACCAACCAGGGTAAGATGATTTTTTTTAATTAAGAAGCAGAAAGGGGCAGCTTTACATTCTGAGTAAAGACAGATCTTGCAAATAACATCCTGTTTGTTTTCTGACCCAAGAGTTATCCCACAGGTGAGCAGGAGTCCATGGACCATTCCACCCAGCAATAGCCGGATACTTTCAGTTCCATCAGTCTTGAATGGTCTGGTGAGAAGGGAAGCAGTTGTGTATTTTTACCAAGATATTCCATTAAGGAGTGAGCAGGGCACTTGGAGCTCATCTGTCTTCAGAAGGAAGAATAAAAAGTAAAAAGCCAGCCTGGTGTTCCCACCACCCTGTTAAGCAGTCTGTGGGGGTATTTGCCACCATCAGCCCTGTTTTTGGACTCTTGGAGCTTCCCTGTACCATCCAACATGGACTTGGACAGTGATATCCATAACTTTGGCAAAGGGAGTGATGTTAACACCACCCAGGAGTTCCACCTCCTGCCCGTACTAGCTGTTGAAAGCCTGCAGTGCTGCATCACTGCTATGAACAGCAGCAATTGGACAAAGAGGAAGTGGATTTTAACCAAAGCCAGTCCCTCGCCCATATTAAAACATGGGAGTGCTGGCAAGAAACTTCTAGATAGTCTTTTGGGACTTCAAGTCCTCAGCATGGACAGTCACAATTATATCCACAGGTTTCTTAATGATCTTCAGTGCAGGCAGTCTCCTACCCTGATACCATGTTTTGGAACTACCCATTAGGCTTTAAATTGGCAGGTAACTGCAGGTTTTTCTGAGCCAAAGGCCTGAAATTCATTCTCTCTGAGCTGCTATCTCAGTTCACCCTTCTTTCTCTCCCTCCCCCTTCTTCTCATTTTTATAATTAAACATCTGAAAATACTGCTTGTTGGGTGGTATTTCCAGCTTCAGTCACTGCTGGCTCCAGCATAGGAAAACTCCTCTTCCCTTCTGAATACACATCATTTGAATTCTTCTGTGTGAACTATTTTCTGTACTGCTGGGATATTTTTTAATGATATTTTTATTTGTATTTTCAATGGCTGTGCAAGAGTTCAATTGATACAGTCTGTGTGAGTATGTTTTGCTACATAAACACAATTATTTTTGTTATATACACCCACCCTGTGCAAAAAATGACATTGTAGGCTCACAAAACTGTAATGCTTCCCATATGCTGAACTAACTAGCTGTCTCAATGGATTAAATATAAATATTGATGCAACGTGTGCCATTTTACAAATTAATCATGTACAGAGCATGCTGGTTATGACAGATTCATCTACACTGCCAATTTTTTGTCCATAATATCCAGTGTCCATTGATACCTCCAGGGATGGACCACATGAAACAGGAATGTACATATGTGAGCAACTGACATTCAGATCTGAGGGTAAGACAATTCTTATTTCTCTGTTTTAAACATGACAGCCCTTATGGAGGATTCTGGGTGACTGTCAGGATTTGTACACGAGGGTGAGCCTAGATCCTTAATCAAGTGGTTAATCTGTAAGTTACTTCTATTTCTCTTCCACAACAAATTTTGTGTGACAGATTGAAGTCCATGTAGGATTTAGATCAGCAAATATCATGTCATTTCCCAAGCCATCAGATTTTATTTGAATCAGAGCAGCTCTGCTCAAACAGGAGATATACACAGCCGATTCTAAATTAGCGTTATCTTATCTGCATTAGGTATGCAATAACACTTGCCCATTGTCTTTGTGTTTAGATCCTTTAGCAGTTCATGGGGATGCTATATACAAATATTTTTGATAACCACTTCTTTTCAGGTAGAGCTTGAAGGTTATGTGTCGCCACCCCTGTGTTCTGGCAGCAGAGCAGGCTGTATGAGCAAACTTGCAAATAATACAAAGCCTTTTCTCACCCCAGTAAGTCCTTTGCCTCTGTTTTTTGGTTGCTTTCTGTAGCTATCCCTTTCTGACCCTTCCAAACCAGCTTCATCTAAAATGACATCCCTGACCTGATTCCACCCTGCCTCTGCCCTGGTTTGTACAAATGCCAACAGGCTGCAGATACCAGAGGATTTTATATCAAGAGCCCTTCATCAAAAGAGGCATCTGTCATGTCAGTTCTGGATGTGAAAATAATATATATTTATCAGTATATGATGTATCTGTAGCTTCCCTTCCGGTCAACTCTTGGCTGCCCAAGCCACAAGCGAAATCTACAAGCCTCCAAGGCAGACACCATGAATTGTCTATTATATGTTCTCCATAAAAGAAAAATAGGGGGAAACGGCATGATTTTTTTTTCATATCCCACTGTAAAGTACACTAAAAGGTAGCAAGATATCAACAGAGTCTTGTGTTTTGTTGCTATGCCTTACTCATCAAAAGCCCTGATACTCTTTTTAGGCCTCAGATTACGTTGCTACAGACCCAGAAATTGAAAAAATGGTAGCTATACAACAGGTTTTTGTAGTTCAAACAATCCTTCTGGATTTTGTGCATATATACTATATAATTTATCAAACTACAGTGCTAAGCCAAGTTGTTGTATGGAGACAAGCTACCCAGTCTGGAACATCTTGTACCACGGTTTGTAATGCAGGAATATGAATAATACATGGAAAATACTCAAGTGAGGAGGCAAAGCCAGAACTGAACGCATCAATCAAATACAAAAAGTGGGTACTGAGTACATAGAAAACTGTTTGCCAACAATAGGTCCAGTAGACAACTGCAATTTATCCTCTGCCACTTGTGGCCCCCTCCTGACACTCTGCCTATCCAATTTGCCAAAACTATTTTGGAAATTGTGTCCATTTTCAAATTTGTGCTCCACTTTCATACTGTATGACAATCGCTTTTGGAAGAAGGTTGTTTTAATAATATTTTTGTTCTGCCAGGACAGCCTAACGTGTGGCTTGTCATCATTGAATGTACTGTGGACTCATCAGCAGGTTAAAAGTAGCTGTGACATGACAAAACTTTCATGAGAAAACTGTAGATAGATAGAGTCAAAACATCTTCACCTCTTAAATTGTTAAATCACAGCAAAGACTGCCCTTGATGTCTAGCTCGGTTCCGCTGTACAGGAGGCCTCTCTTTTCAAAGAGACCTTAGATTACATGCTGAAGTACAATCTGTAGTCCCCACTGGAAAGTTGTCATGCTATCATGCGTCCCAGACTAATCCTCCTTTGAGAAAAGCCAGCACAAAGTCATGTGCGTCACAACAGTCAGCTGAGCAGCTTGTCTTCTCCCCACACCACTGCTGTGTGACATCTGACACCTTCTTTAGCTCTACTTCTGCCAGCAGATTTCTATTAACATCAGCAGCACAGACTGAAGAACTGTAAGAGGTTAGAAAGTGCACTGCTTCCATGAGCGTTGACTCATGAAACTTACACCAAAAAGTCTCGAGGAAGAACAAAGCCCTCAGGGAATCCTCTCTCTGAAAGCCACTTGTCACTTGACAAGAAATATGAGAAGATAAAAGCAACCTGAGCTGCAGGTTGCACATCTTCACCGTGACCGCCATGTCCATGCTAGAGAAAGCAAACTGTGGAAGCAGGCAAGAGAAAGAGGCTGCACAGCCCAGATGAGCACTCACCCTCCTCTTCCTCAGTGCATCAGACTGCTCTTGTTCTCCAGCCTGCTACAGAATTTCTGTCTCTGAAAATGTCCTTGCTAGAAGACTATGTGAATTTCAAGAAGAAAAGATCAAAGACCTACACACACAGTGAATAAGGCATCTAGTTTGCTCAGAAGATGGTAAGGATAAGCACATTTGTTATTACTCCACAATGTTTCTTCTAAAGGCATAACTTTATAACACCCTGTTCCATATTTGACACCAACTAATGAAGCTGTTATGTAGCTTTTATTTTGTCCTCATTCTGGCAAACTTCTATCACTATCAAGAATGAAATGTTCAACCTCAAAAACAACTCTAATAAACAAGGGCAGGACAAAATTGAATTAAGACCTTATGATTACTCTCAAAGACAAGAAGTAAGATTATTGAAAGTTTTATTTAGCATAAACCCCCTAAGCTAAATTTAGGGCTGACTTTGCCCTCTGGTACTTCTGTGCATGACCAAAGTTTTAACCAAATTTACTCATGCCAGGTGCTTTCAGGTGTAAGTGATAAATACAGGGATGCCACTGCTTATGGTGATTTTGTTTCAAGGATAGTGAGGCTGACATCAAAAGGCTTCACACACACTGGTTAGATTGGAGCTCAGCTCATGGCTTTAAAAAATGAAATAATAAGTTCAGAAAGTACAACTGAAGAAAGACTCTTCCCCTCAGTGCTCAAATGCAGTTAGGGTATTTTGAGGCTTCAAAGAATCTGTTCCTGCTTATCTTCTCAAAACCCCCCTCTCCTTGCAAGAACAGTTTTTTTTTTTTCTTTGTCACGTTCATCTACGTTCATTCATCATGCAACAAGGATGCATGTTTCATTTAGGAGCATCTACTGCCGAAGGGAACAGAGCTATTACATTTCCTGGACTAGATGTTCACAGGCAACGGTTACTGCTAATTTGTCTGTTACACTGTCAATGTGTCATTCCTGCATTTGAGAGCCTTCAACTAGAAGGATTACACAAGAAAATAAATAACAGTAATACCACCCTTTGATTTCAGCACTTATTCTTTTCTCCAGGCCCCCTGCAATGCTTGTTGCCAGGCTTTGTCTACACTGGGTAAAGAAATGAGTAGAAGGGTAATTAAATGAATATGCTGATTAAATTGGTTTAATAGGCAGCCATTTAGACAAGTATCTGTGGCAAATGGGGTACACAGTCACATATGGCAATTCTCAGCGCTAAACTGCATATAAGGCAGAAGAGTGTTATAAATGAGTTCACGAGGCTTTCAAATCTGCTCGGCTTGAATTGATCATTTTGCATTTTCTCTCAGCCAGATGCAAATGGACTGAATGTTCTGCAGCTGTCATCACCTCTCTGCACAGTTAAAGGCACTTGCCCCCGACTTAGAGCACAATTTGCTTTTCATGATGTACCTCCAAAGCTCTGTGCTCATAAAGGTTTTCATTTGGAGGGGAGCTGGCTACTGCTCCTCACTGGAAGAAGAAATCATACATTGCCATAATGTCTGATTTACCATTTGTGGCTGATCTGAATGTTTGGAGCAGTAAAGCCGGCTGGCCCAGAGTAATGGTCAATGGCACACAGATGGAGGTGCACAGCTGGCCTAACTATAAAAGGTTATTAATAGATTTTTTAGTTTTTTCAGATACAGCTGAAAACAGGGGAAAATTAAGTAACTTGGGATGCACCACGAACCTGACTCTATGCAAAGGACATTGTATTAAAGAGCATATAAAGAATCAAACCCTTGCTGGTTCCCCAGCAACTTGCTGTTCAGATTCTTCATTTGAACAAATTAGAAGGACTGAATTAAACTTGCCTCTTCAGCAGCATTTGGCAGGGAACAGTGGGAGCTGTCTCCTGCAGCAGTGCAAAATTCAATCCAGGCAAAGATTTTTCACTTATCTCGTCGCATTGCTACTAGTAAATCTGCTTTATGCCCCCAAAGGCTCTCTTATACCCAGGTGAATATTGTGTTCATCTGTCTCCCTGCCTGGAAGGCTCAAAACAATCAAAATTGGTAGCTCTTAATCACTGTTCACACTAATCAGAAATAATGCCAAATTTCATGCGCCTTGTGCCCCCAGGACAAACCAGCATATCTCCAGTGAAGTTAGTGGATGTAAAGGGTGATGCTAGAAAGCTGTTCTGGTGGATACAACAGGCTGGTTAATCCTGAGAAGAGGCACTCCTGGCATAGGATACAAATCTAGATGAGGATAAACTTAGAGGAAGAACAGCCAGGAAGAATCCAGCGCTGGCAAGGTTGCAGTAGCCAACTCAACTGTCTTTCCCATCACTAACGTGTGTGCAGCAAACTTCGAGCACACGCTACTTGATTAGGAGAAAACCCACTATGCCTTTGCCCTGTCGTACTGTCCATGACAAATGACTCCATTCCAACTGCTTGATTCCAACTTGCTCCAACATTGCTAGAAGCAGCCATTCCAAATGACTTCCTGTAATTTATGATCTTTAAATAAACATTCTCTTCTCTCCTTTCCCTTGTCCAAACCTTAAATCTCCAGTTAGTATGGGTCTATACAACTCCACTAAACTTTCAAGGAATCTGAAATATCAGCTCTGACAGAGGCCCTCCCTAAGCATTCAACAAGCTGCTTTATGAACTGTTTCATGGCCCACCAAACCATTACAAAGATCACCCACACCTAATTTTGGTTCTATATGTAATTTGGCTAGAGAGAAACAATCATCATTGCAGTGGTTATAGGCCACCACACCTTCACTCCAGGAAAAGGGAATCATATCCGAAGACTCTTGAACAGAGTCCTCTTCATTTCCATTCTTGACTTGTCTGACCAGAGACAGAAGGAAACAAACACGTTCAGGGTTTGGCCAGTCCAGTCAGGGACAACCAAGGGGACACTGATTGTCCCCTTGCAGGACAGCAGAAGGAAGCCTACCCTACCCTACATTCTCTTTGGTTTGCTCTTTACGTGACCCAAGCAAGACAATGCAGATGAGAGACAAAAGAAAACTGCCCTGGGCTGTGCTCTGGGCTGCAGGATCTGCTCCTTTAAACCTGGACTTTCTATTGCATGGAGCTTTAAAACCTAGTTTGTGGGAAGAAGGGAACCTTTCTCTTACTCCAAGGGAAAAACAAAACAGTTTTGATGTGCTCCTACACTAATTCACCTTGGCATTATCTAGTAACACAGTTAATAAAAATCACACAGGGGAAGCTACGGGCTCATACAGTTGCAGGAGCCAAGGAGCAACTGGTATTAAAAAGCATCCTCAATATTCTTAGACAAGAATCAGGTGGAACTGAAAAGCATCGTGATGCTGGCAACGTAGCACTTGTAACAAGGTAGTGACAATTTCTAATCCCAGTTTGCAGGATCAGTGGTTTTTCAGTGATTCCTCTAATAGCCGAAATGAAGCAGTTAAGCAAACCAGATTTCCAATCCCATCTTCTCCCCTCACAGAAGTCCTTCCCACCCAAGCCACTTGATGACTACACGCAAGCAAATGCGATCATTGAACATTCCCAGGTGTTCAGTAATAAGCTCATACCCTGGGCATTTATCATAATTCTCAGATCAAGACACGGGGTTGTGGAGCTCTTGCAATGGGTCGTATAAAATAGGGTTGCCCTCTCACCTCAGAGCCAGCCCCCAGCCACCCTGTTCTTCTAGGATCTACACAGCCCCCCCAGATGACACTTAACACTAGAAATAGAACAAGAGAACGTTACTCCACCTGGCACTTGCCGTGTACACAGAGGTCGGTCTCGTAAGGCCCACACGGAGTACCATCGAGGACTCTGTCTGTCACCAACACAGGGGAATCCTTCCCCAGTGGAGAGCAGAAGAGCTCACATGGCTTATCTGGAAAGAGAAATACAGAAGCAACTGCCTTTAGAAACAGCACAAACAGGAGGTTTTGAGGCAATGGAGATGCAGTCTCTTCACGGACAGATTTGGAAAGGTTGATATTCTCATCACTGAAGGAGCATGATCCTTTCAATTTAGGCCTGTCATTTCCCCACTTTACAATTTCACAGATTTGGAAAGGTTGATATTCTCATCACTGAAGGAGCATGATCCTTTCAATTTAGGCCTGTCATTTCCTCACTTTACAATTTCAATATTCAATGGGTTACCTTGATGAGATTGGTCTTTTGAGACACAGAAAACCATTAAGGCAGTACATTTCTATGCTCAATATTCAATGGGTTACCTTGATGAGATTAGTCTTTTGAGACACAGAAAACCATTAAGTCAGTGCATTTCTATGTATCTGTTTGTGACCGGAACATGTGTTACAGGGAATGCTCAGCAGCCTGACGTGAAAGGCCAAGTCACTGTGGGAGTGTCTCAGACGAAATTCAGGCTGCAGTCAGTGATTAAAGAAGAACAAGTTCTCCAGTCCATTTCTGCTCTTGATGGACTGACTTACATCAGTTTGCCAGTAAGAACAGTTGTATACATAGATTTAAAGCATTCTTGCATACATATTACCTACTATTTCCTTAAACTAATATTTATGGTACTTACAAACATTTCTGTCAGCAAACCATGCTGCTAGAATATCTAGAGAAAGAACCCCCAAACTAATTTGACATAAATCTGTAGAGAAAAGTTGCATTTTTCATCCATGCTAATGGAAATTGTTATATTATATATTTAAACCTTTGGAAAAAGGTGTAAAGGCTTTGGAAAAGGTACTATTGTGTTTAGCTAGAGAAGGAACACCTTCCCAATCTATAAAAAAAAAAGAGTAAAGAACTGATAGCTCTGTATTTTCTGTTAAGAAGGCTAAAAGAACAGCAGGGCAGCACCAAGAACAACTAATTGTAATTAGTGTTTCAGATGTAGCTAAGGCAAATATACTGTAGTCTTCTCACCAACAAATGGGACTCCAGCAGATGAAGTCAAGACAGGTTGAGAAGGTGCAGTGAAAGAACAGCAAGGTCGTGCAGAGGAAGATGAAAAAACTTACCATCAATGATGACAGCTGTCAGGAGGCTTTTTTTCTTGTTGGTGTATCTGTCGTGGGCCTGGCACTGTTGGTCCCTGAAGCTTGGCACACCTTTAGGGCAGGGTAAGTTCTCACACACAGTGTGCTCCACGCTGGCTCCCCGGCAATTCTTCCCGCCTGGTCCCGGGCTATCACAGGAAAGACAAACCAGGGTGAGCAGGAGGAACACAGCTACTCACAGGCACACCTTCACCTAAGCTTCCCTGTCCAAGGCAACTGTTTAAATAGCAGGAAGGATCCTTCCTCTCAGATGTTGCTTGCTGGAGGTCCAGCCCTGCTGTCGGTAGCAATAATTGAAAATTATTCAAGCTATTGGCTTATCATAACAGTTGCTCTGGAGTACTTCAGAAGCATGTTCTTTTGTTGTATCCCACACACAGATCAATAAATAGGGGCTGCCTACACAGTGCACACCTCAGATCAGTGATAATGCTATTCACCTGTGGGCAATAAGCAGCCTTCTTAGAAGATACAGAGTGTTTAACTGTTTGTATTCTGGTCACAAACCAAGGGAAGTGACTAATTTTACACTGCTGACCTAGATTTCTTCATTGACTTCAACAGCAATTCATTCCTGTCCTAACTTATTTTCAGATGGAGCGGGCAAATGACTGAGAAAGAGTGGGGAGAATGTCTGTGTCCACCAACAGTTTCAGACCAGGACTTGAAGTAAAGCAGTCCCAAACTTTGGGTTCTGCCGTGACATCAGGCCTGAGCTCTGATTAACTTTTCCTGTGAATTGGGACAAGTTTGTTTACTGATGGTGACTTGTGAGAGTTGGGCTCTGGAAGGTGCACTAAGAGTGACACCTGAGGTCTAAGTATAACCTATATTTGCACAGTCAGGCAGTTCAGAAGATAATTTGTAGTTCCATCATGGATACCAAAGTTAAGTATTTATAGTCTTAATGGGGAACCTAGAGGCACCGTGGTGACATCACTGTGCCCAGGATCACACCAAACACCCAAAGCAGAGGCAGGCAACCTGGAATGTTTCACTTTTCTCTTTCTACCATTATGCTTTGTCCTCTACCTCAAACACCCTTAATGGGGACACAGCAAACGTCTCTTCAGCACACATCCTCTAAGGTTCTGCTTTCAGGAGTTTGAAACTAAAATGGCATAGAATTAGCTACAACCTGTACTAGAAGTAGGGTGTCCAGAAACAAATCAGTGCAGCTGATAATCTGCATCCATGAAAAACATGCCATTTTACACATTTGGTTTTTAAATGTGCAGGAAAGGCCACTAATCCAACACCAGGATTAAGCACCTGCAAAACCTATTTATTCTTATTTATGATTCCCCAGAGAAGAAGGAAAGCTCAAACTCTGAACAATAGCCTATATTTTCTTTGCAAAACTAAACACAAACAAAAAAACCAAGTAAGCAAAAGGCTTAGCCATTCTAGGAAGGAAAGCTCAAACTCTGAACAATAGCCTGTATTTTCTTTGCAAAACAAAACACAAACAAAAAAAAACAAGTAAGCAAAAGGCTTAGCCATCCTAACAGATAATTTCTTTAGCTACTTGCTGATACTTTTCTGAATTTGTCACATACCTATCTCCACAGCTGTAATCAGCAAAGATGGATGGATATGTTCTTACTTTTCTTTAACAGATGGCCATAAAAAGCAACTCTAGCCAAATTCCAGTTTCTAGCACTATGGCATTTCATTCCAAAAGCCTCTTTCCCCCTCCCTCCCAGAAGAGCAATGAACATCAGGTTGTATCACTCAGCTAATTAGAAAGCAAGGCCCTCATTGTATATCATCTAGTTGTGTCAGCAGTCCTAGCAAGAGTTGCCCTGGTCATTTGCACGCTGGCGATAGGGCTGGCTCTTTGATTTCTTAGCTGTGCTGGACTTGATGAATTCAGCATTCGGTGCAACAGAAACAGTTGATTCTGCATAGAAGAGCCTCATGCCAAATTTCAGCCTTGATCAGATTTTTTACAGTAGCTCCATAAATCCCAGAAAAAGTGTTTTGTTTTTTCTAAAATGGAAATGCTGGTCTCTAGTGACACTGTAATAACGTCACGGAGAGTCACTAGAAGAACAGCCTGACCAAACTCCTGCCTGCATTACTAACACCTTTTCCCTGCCACGGACACGTGCACGGCAGCAGATGTGCTGAGGCTGAGGCAGAAATCTTCTGGGAGGATCGTGTCTGCTGCCGTAGCCTGGATGAAACAGACACTCAGTCCAGATGACTAGAGGTATGATGCAGGCTTCTTCCCCTGTGAACCCTGCACCCAAATACACAAACTTTGGTGTCAGCACCATCTCTCTGGCTACAGCAAAAGAGATGTAGCCATTGAAGGTAAGTGACTCTGTGCATCTTTGTGTGTACACGCACAGGAAAAAACCAAAACAGAACAGAATACAGTCAGAATACCCAAAGAGTAGCAGAGCTCTCTCTCAAGAGCAGGGTACCAAGATGATGGTCATGGAACAGGACACACAGCAGGGCTAATATTTGCTGTGTGCATTAGCAGTTGTCTCACCTTTAATCTTAAGATGTCATTAACTTGTGAGGGACTTTCTATGAGTTTGCCAACGCAGAGTGGAAACAAGCAGCTCTCACTGTTGGTAATAATGGTCACTGGCAATAATAAAGTAATAGCCACATCTATTAGGAGACACTTCCTGAGCACCCACCACTCCCAGTGAGTGGGAGTTAGAGGAACATAGTGCCTTTTGACCTGCACTCCTCTGCTCTTGACCTACATCCCTCTGCTCTTCAGCAGCCTGACCTGACTTCCCTTTCTAATTAAGGAGCAAAATGAACTGCCTCCTTCTGATCTAGTGTCTCCCAAAATTAAAGAGTGGGATGCACTCATCAGCCACAAAACAACAGAACATCCTACAGATCTGAGGGGTGGTTTTACTCCCAGTAATTCAACACAATATACCAAAAGAGATGTTCTCACCTCAGCTTTCATGTGTCCAACAGCATCAGGCTTTATTTGGTAATATGTTACTGCTTTCCACTAGACTAAATCTAGTAAAACACTAGTAGAATATAGAGCATCTGTTTCAAGGGGTTGAGGAACAAGCAGATAAACAAACATGGACAGGCAGTCAGAGGCATGGACAAGACAGCTCTGCCACGCTGATTACGCTCTTACTGTTTGGATAGGGAATGGAGAATTACTGACAGTAATCTTTTATTTAACTGACCTCTGTTATAGTATTTCAGTATTACTCTTGGCATGTTTAAATGGGATACTGAGGGTTTTCATCATGTAAGATGAAGAAAAACAACAGTCAGTCCCTCTGGTCTCCCGCAAACAGTTACCTAGCACTTGGTCATATGCCTTTCTTTTCCTGCTTTGCTTCATCTTTGAGGCTTCAAAGGACGATTGTGTCCCTTCCATCTCTCCAAATACTGAGGCCAAGACTCTGGGCATCATCTCTATCAGATTATGCAAAAGAATCTGCAGGGAAAGATCCCTGCATTCCCAGGTCCCAAGCCCTGTATAATATGGGCTCTGGCACCGCCTGTGATTTCCAATAACTAGTATCATTCAAGCCCACCCTGACAAATGCCTGAAATGGTGCCTGTGCCAGATCTTCTGGTAGACAACTTCATGGCCACTTTGCACTGTATTTGTGCCAAGAGAATCCACCCACTAATTGAACTGAAGAAATCAAAGCCCGTTTATACTACTGTGACCCTTTTACATGACAAGAGGGGACTGGAGAAGGGGTGGAGATCCCATTTTGATGTTCTGTTTAAGCCAGTGGTTTTCTCTTCATAATCCAAAGCCTAGACAAGAACACAAGGCAGCACAACCCAAAAGTCTGCACGTGCAAACTGGCTCACGACACGCTGCCTTACAACCATTTGGAGGCAACGCATGCAAATACTCCCAGAAATTACAGAGAGGAAAAACCAAATCAAACAGTGAAGCAACTGGTTTAAAAATACTGATAGTCCCACAGGATCAAAAGTCAGCTGGCAGGAGTAGAAATTCCAGTTTAAAAAAAAAAATCCCAAGACCAAATATATATAAAATAAAAGATAAATCCCTTAGCCAATATTTTTGGACAGTGAATAAACCAGCTGCAGAAGAAGTGGGCTGATGCCAGGAATTTGAAGCAAAAGAAGATCACGTGTGTATCCCCAGCCAAGAATGTATATGAGCAAGAGAATTTTAAAATCAGTGTGCAATCTTGGAGGGAGCATTTCCTGTAATTTAAGGAACGATGATGAATGGATTTAGGTTTGGTCAGCACTGTGGTTAAAGAGACTTTTTTGTAGCTGACAGCAAAGAAACCAGCTCAGTCCCTGGTTCAGGAAAATGAGCTGGTAAAAATCAAGCCTGGACATTATAGACATGCAATTGCAGTTCAGCGTTATTTAAGGAGACAAATAAACAAAAATATCCCTTTCATATGAATACAGCTCAGCAGCCGCCAGCGTGTGCCTATCCATCATCAAGGCATGTCTTGAAAGTGACTATGTTGCTAGCCAGAATTTCAGCCCCTATTTAAAAAGAAAAGTTTCCTGAGCTCTGTCGTTGAGAAAACTTTAAAATATGAATAAAGTTAGAGAAACACAACTTGGAGGCCTGCTCTCAAGGTTGTGAGCACCCTCGTTCATCTCAGAAGTCGTAATGCACACAAACAGGGGTTGTCAGTTAAATGGCCACCATGGGAACCTGCTCAGGACTCCCATATGAAGAAAAATCTTCCAGATGTGCTTCAATGGACCAGAGGGATGAAGGATGGCACATGGGAGATAACATCACTTACATCTCTTCCTGAATCAGAAAAAAATCCAAGCCGAAGTAGAGAGCACAGGTTTATTTGTTGTCATTGTGCAGGAGCTAAACAGCACCCACTGCACTGTGTGTGTGGGAAAACTTCCTTTCCATATGGAGCCCACCCCGATGCACAGAATATCTCAAGGTGCTTCACCAACACAGCTCTATGACACTATGACCACTGTCTGCCACTCTATTGCTTCCCAAGCCCAGAGCCAGCACTGGCTGCAAAACCAAGCCCTAAGACACATTGGCTCAGTTTGGTCTGTAGAACCAGATCTACCCCTCCTCATCCACTGCAGTGACTCTTGTGTCCTCCGCACAGCTCTGCTGCCCGTTTCTTCCCTGCACCTATGACACTATGACCACTGTCTGCCACTCTATTGCTTCCCAAGCCCAGAGCCAGCACTGGCTGCAAAACCAAGCCCTAAGACACATTGGCTCAGTTTGGTCTGTAGAACCAGATCTACCCCTCCTCATCCACTGCAGTGACTCTTGTGTCCTCCGCACAGCTCTGCTGCCCGTTTCTTCCCTGCACTCTTGCAGCAAGTCTAGGTGCTACATGTGAAAAGAAACCAGCATGATGTGAAGACTTACGGGGGATTGTCGCATTTCCGCTGCCGGAATCGCACTCCCGTGCCGCAGGTCCGGCTGCACATGCTCCACTGGCTCCACATGCTCCAGTCTCCATCAACGTGCTCAGGGATGGGAGTTTTACTGACACACTCCCCAGCTCGGCACCACTGAAATGCAATTGTGTTAGCACAGGCTGGAAAGAAGCCCTGATCTTGCAAACGTTCTTTCACAGGTGGGCTTAAACGAATTTCTGAGTGATTACAACCAGCCCAAGTTTAGGTCTCTAGACATTCAAGGCTTCAGCGAGAAGGAGGTGGGAAGAAAAGAAAGGGAGAAGGTGAGACACAGAAATTTAAGTGTCACCCTCAATGAACCCCTGAAGGGAGTTCTGTCATTAAAAAAAACAGTCACAGAATTCAGCCTCTTGCTTTATAAAGCAGATAATTATCTAAGCGCTAAGACTTAAAGCCACACTCTTCACAGAAATCGAGTCCAAGGTATTACAGCCCAAAGCAATGTCTTAATCAGCAGTATTCCCAGTATGTACAAAATAATTGAGGTATTTTGGACCTAACTTGGCCAAAGCCCCAAACAACCTTTGATTCTATTAGGTTGCACTGGCTCCTGACCAAGCAGCAAACTTGGCGTGTTCTCCTGCTCTGTCCAGTATCCGATACAGTAAGCACTGCTAAGCAGCCTTACGAAAGAATCACCAGGACTTCTGCAGTTAAAGACTTAAAGCCACACTCTTCACAGAAATCGAGTCCAAGGTATTACAGCCCAAAGCAATGTCTTAATCAGCAGTATTCCCAGTATGTACAAAATAATTGAGGTATTTTGGACCTAACTTGGCCAAAGCCCCAAACAACCTTTGATTCTATTAGGTTGCACTGGCTCCTGACCAAGCAGCAAACTTGGCGTGTTCTCCTGCTCTGTCCAGTATCCGATACAGTAAGCACTGCTAAGCAGCCTTACGTACTCCTGTACTTAGAAAACATATTTCTAAAAATCTTTTGTCTCAGTTTCTTTGTCATGCTTTCCAGGACCCAGCTTTTCTTGTCATGGTTTATCTTTATTTGCAAGCAAAGAAGTTGTCTCTAACCTTTGGTGGTCTCTAAACTTTTTAATTTTACCCTTTTTTACCTCCCCAACTATACAAACAAAAAATATTAGAATCCAAAACCAGTAAGTAGGGGCTGGCAGTTACCAAACCAGACAAGTTCCTTAAAAGCCTAGGAAGTTACCAGCCACACTTAGGACCCACGTACATTTACAAACCACATCCCCATCTATCACAGTCCATCAGAGGTTAAACACGTTCACTAAAGACACCTTCTGTCAGCACAGCAGGGCAGCTGGGAGGCAGCAGCTGAGCCCCAGTAACTCCCACTGGAATGGTGATTTTCACTGGAGGGAGATCCACTAATCTGAGAGTACGTTTTCTGTTTCTTGTAACAATTTTCTACATCAATTTGGACTCTGGAAAGCACATATATGTCTTAATCATCTAAGTATATAGATACAGTACAGCAAATGAGACTTTAAAAATAACTGAACATCACTGAATTTGAGCTCAACACATTCTGAGCAAGTTTTAAAGTAGCCTCTTTTTCTTTCCCCATCTTTCTTCACTCCCCAAATGTCAGCCCAAATGCTCTCCATGCTTTCTACTTCAAATATAGCCAAGGTAACTACCACCTTAGTTTACACTGAAAAACACCTCACTTATGAAACACCACTGGCAGCAACGAACAGAAGCGACAGGAGTGAGCTCTATCTAACATGACTCCCAGGGGACTCGGGCTGTGCAGAGCAAAGCATGGGGTTTTCCTGCAGCCTTTGACCACAAGAACTTGACTACTGAGGTCTCCAGAGGCTACTGAACTACACGTAACATAAAATCAGAAAGACTTAACCCAATCCAGCTGTTAATTGAGCAGTATCTGTAACAGAATCAGTATGAAATATGGGTTTATGGTAAATACTGAACATCTTGGAAACATTATTCCACAGACAATGTTGGAAAAAACAAAGTGATTGCTACTGAGCATTTTGATTACCTTGTCTGCGCCACATTCAGTGCCATCCAGAGGGGGGTCCAACTTTGTTTTACAGGATGTATCTCCTTCCACCAGGCACCAGAGCCCAGCACACATCAAATGCTGTAATCACAAAGCAATGAGGTGCAGTTATTACTTTTGGAGATGTCATCTATCATTATGGGATACACTGCAAAGCTCAGGCAGTCTTTCTCAAGTGAATCCAGAGGCATCTAGTTGGCTTGGGAGCAATTATTTTTTAAGGATAGATTGGTATTAAGTGGTGGGGTTAGAAACATAAAAGAGATTGATGGATACCACTGTCAGGAACAAAACCTACCCAAAAAAAGAAGTGTATTATTTAAACAGATTTCTTTTCACAACAATAAAACAGGTCCATTAAAAAAAGATGCTTTGGAACCATGCCACAGGCTTAGATGTCCAAACTGCTTAATTACTTCTATTTTTTGAAAAGATACTCAAGTAACACAGTCAGCCCTGCTGGACCTGGTGGTAGCTGTAATCAGCCAGCAATGCCCCCTGGGAGAAGAAGATCTTAAGGTGGAATGAGAAAGAGGAAAGGATTTTATGGTGTGCCAAGCAGCAGAGGAGAAGCTTGGTGACAGGCAGGGGCAAAGTCAATAAAGGTTTGGTGGTGAGAAGTAACTGCTAGAGACCAGTGTGCTAGAGAAGGTGAAAAGTGAGATGTGAGGGCAAGAGCAGCAAGAGGAACAGCACATCTCGCTACCAGCCTTGAAACACATTCTGTGTATCGTTACTCAACGTTGCTGCTCTGCTCAGCCCAAGTGTGTTGCAGGGATATTAATGCTGACCACACTTGCGTGATCTGTCAGATCAATAACGTTTTCAGAATTTGAGAAAAAAGAACCAGGAAAAGGGGCCTTTACATCGTTAACATTTTCCACAGCATCCACCGTGCTTTGCATTCCATGAAAGTGGATGATTTCAATACAGTGCTACAGATTTGAGTACCAAAAAAAAAAAAAAAAGAAAAGAAAAAGAAGAGCTACATTTCTTTCCACTATTGTTCACATTTCAATGTAATGGTAAAAAGATGAGAAGCCTGACTCTAGTGCCAGCTGGTCTTGTCAAGATTTATTGCACCTCATTAAATAGTTGAGTCAACACACTTCAACCTTATGGTTCTTTCACAATGTAATGTAAGAGACTGTGGGTGCATGTGTGTTTTGTGTACATGCATGTTGGTATGTCTATATAAATTAGATCTGTACGGCAGAGGGTGCAGACGAGATAAATCCCAATACCAAGAGTGATGATGTAGAACATACTGAAACAAAATAGTTATCGCAGCAGTATCTGCATCCTGTTTTATTTCTACATTTCTTTCTGGAAAGAGGATTTTGCACTATTTAAACCAGAAGAACACTCACAAAAACTAGAAGCAGACGGAGTAATTCAGCAACATCTGTATCAACCACAACACAGAAAGTCATTGTCAAACAAACAAACAACAGCAAATACACCAGGGAAGCCTAAATCAATGAATTTTCAAGACATTTTTCCCCGAACTAATAGAGCATATGGGAAAATATCAGACTTTAGTAATTTTGACTAAATGACTGTGACTAATTAGTGGCTTACCCACAGGTCTGAAAGCACTTAAGCACCAATTAGCCATAAGGACATCAAATACTGTTTCACAGATAGGTATACTCAGGCAAGAAGAACTGACAAGCCAGAGATTTCAAAGCTTACTGAGAAATCAATTGTTCCGCACTACAACTCCCAGATTCTCAAAACCCTGTCTTCCCTGGAGAGGACTAAAATCAAAAAGTAAATCAATTAACCGTCCACAGGTGTCACAGAAAGAACACTAATCTGGGCAATAAACCATTTAAACTGAAAAAGCTTCTCCCCAAAATGCTTGTTTTAAGAGGATGCTTTTTTTCCTCATTCTTACAGCACCTTTGCATCTGGTTTAACTCTCTGGGATCTAAAGGTGATGATTCTTCACGTTAAGACTACACATAGGAATGATTAAAAGGAATGATTCAAAACCAGTTAAGCTATGTTAAAAGCATGTCACAGACCTAAGAAGAAGGTATCGTAAGAGGTTCTAGCCACAGTGGCAGGACACACTACATGTAGCTACAGGCCACAATTAAATACAGTCTTTGAACATGATAGACTTGCTAAACTCTTAACAGTTACGTTACAATTGCCATTACAAATAATTGTATTAATGACTTATAAATGTTATTAAGCCAAGGTCAGGAATTAATTGACAATACGGACTGTCTCTTCTCCTTGATGATTGTGGACAGTGATCTTGTGAATGCCTCCTTTCAAACTGTAAGGTTGGGGAACACTGATACATAAAACAAAGGGAGGTTGAGAGATGAAGGGTGGAGATGGCATGTATTTTCACTTTTCTAGGCTTCAGCCCCTCTCTTACACATAACCACAAAGCTTCAGAGCAGATTGTGATGGGAAACCTTTCATCCTGATCTCTTGAATGACCCAGAGAGAAATTTTGGCCTGTGGTTCCAGAAGGAAACCCTCCGCTTCTGCTTTCTGTCAGCAAGACATCCTGGCTGAAGATGTAACGGAATTCACTACATCCCTAAAGAAGTTGTTTTAGACACATATGAGCACCCTTGCTAAATATCTATGCATTTTGCAAGGCCAGTATTTGTTAAGCTTCAGCGTCAAGTCCCTCAATTGTACGCTGCATGTACATTAGCCAGGGTTAAATTCCCATCTTTGATGTAAAACTGGGTGGAAGACGGAAGGAAACAGAAAATCCTAGAAATGAAGCAGCTTTTTGTAAAAATTGGTTGCCAACCAGAATTCCTCCATAGCCCACAAGAACTTGGAAGGTGCTAAACCCAGCTAATAGGCCCAGGTAAGAGCCGTGGCCTGGGGGAAGCGATGGGCACAGACAACCTCATACCGGTGTGGCCGTACCAGCAGAACCACAGAACTGAGCCAGCGGGTGGAAACAGTCACATACACATGTGTATGTGTATATATATGTATATATTTGGGAATATATATACATGTACACACACATGCACACACACGTATATTTATAGGGAGATAAATAAAGGAAAAATCTCTCTTAGCAACACCAGCCTTTCTGAAATTTCCCATCTCTGAGGTATGGAAAACATAGGATTTTTATAGTATCCCTGTGTTTGATTCCGAACACTAAATGCAAAGCATATTTCAGGAAACAGTTACAGAAAAATCTGGTAACTGTGCTTCAGCTCTGTGTTCTAGTGCCATACCACTACAAAGCTCCAACACTCGTTAGTGCAGTCCCCTTTATTTAATGCAGCATTCAGATACCCCAGCAAAGATTAAACCATCAGCTTTAGTATTGTATGTTCCCAAGATGTTTTATCATGTTAATAGCTCATTTCAAAAGAGATCATATATCCTCCTCAGCTACAACAGAAACCCAAACAAAAATCCCTATTAAGCAGCCCTATAGTTAACCAGTCGCAGTGACTGACTTTTTAATAGTTAAATAGCCAGCTTTGTGGGGAAATATCAAAGTGAGAAATGGCAGGACTTGAAAGGAAGTTGCTTGTATATGAGTGGCAGTTCAGAGCTTACGCTGATATAGAAGAAGCCATCAAAAGAGCTGTATTGCTGCTAATTGCAAATTCAGCAACCAGCTTTTAGAAGGCAGGTCTCTGCCTGCAAAGTCCTCCCTACAGCAGTCAAAAATTGCCGGTTAGGATTTTCCAACGATAGATATTTTTCACTGGAGAAATACTGATTTGTTGAAACTGTCCATGGGGAAAGGTCATATTTGGATCAGCTCCTAGCTTGAAATATATCCAAGAGCAAAATAAAATGAGATGGTTTTTGAAAAGTAGTATTTCAATAAAAAATCAAATTTTCTTTTTTTTTTTTAATTGTAATGCTTGTTCAACTGAAAACTTAAGGAATGTAAACAGACAGAAAGCAAAATTAAAAAATTGAAATAAAACCAGAATTTTTATAGAGGTGAAAATTTTAGACTCTCTAAAACTCCTGGAAGATAGGGAAACTTGTCTGCACATCTGTTAGAAACCAGTCCTGAGAGGGGTCACAGGCCGGAAACTCTGAAGCTGGGAGAGATCTGCTCGGCAGGTGAACAGCGCTTCCAATTACAGGTATTACAATGGCATCTATTGGAGAAAGGGGCCTTACTGTGCCAGGTGTTTTCTCCTCCTCAAAGAACTTGCAATCGAAACAGACTCCCGGGAGCCCGGAGAGAAAGGAAGCTTTATCCCTCTGTTACAGGTGGGAAGATGAGGAACAGAAAGGGATTAAATATCTTGCTGAAAGTCTGCTGGGAAACGAGCAAAAGTGCTGCTGAGAGCTGCGGAGTCCTCTGCTCAGTGTCACAGCCACAGGCTCACGCTGCCTGCTCTGGCTGAACCTCAGGGTAAAAACCAGAAACAACCCCTGGGATACTCCCAGGAACATGTCTGGCCGCGGGCCTTCCCACCTTTCACAGCTTTTCATACTTTGTCACAACACACACTGTTTCTGAAGACGGTGTTTACCTTACGTGTAACTCCATCCCCCACGACCACTCACACGCGGCTCTAGGGAAGTGATCTATTTTAGGTTCTTTAACTCAGGGGTGCAGCTGGAAATGAGAAGAAGCCAAAATTAATTCAGCCAGCTCTTTGCCCACAGGCAGTAAGTCTGGAGTCTGCTAGTTTCTGGGTTAGCTATTGCATCACCGACGTTACTAAAATCAGCATGATTCTGCCCAGTGACCTCATATGGTCTCAGCAAGAAGGGCTCCCAATACTGCTCCATCTCAAAGCCTCAGATTACTACTTACATGGTGGAGCTTCCAAAACTCCAAAGCATAAAGAGAATGAATAAAGATGTCCTTCCCATCAGGGAAGTTAGTTCTTTCCCTACACATTTACTGCCTCACCTCAGATTCATGCAAAAAAATCAGGGAAGTTAGTTCTTTCCCTACACATTTGCTCCCTCACCTCGGATTCATGCAAAAAGGAAACACCTATTTCTTCTGAGAATGAATTTGTTCCTGCTGCCTTTTGCCCACTGGAAAGAGGAACCTCTTATTTCTAGCAGCAGAATTAAACCACCATGAAACCAATTTTGCTGTCAAAATGAGGGGGTTATGAAGAAGGACTTAGAGTAAATACCCTTAAGGAAGAGGAGGAAGACACCACATAACACGCAGGCATGCTTATGAATAGGCTGGGCTTTCAATGAAGTATCACATCTCTTTCCTTTTGCCAAGGTTTTGGCTTGGCATATAGCTAACTGTGAGAGCAAACATGCTTATAAACATAATCCTTATTAACACCTATTAAGTACAATAAACACACAATTTATACATGCTTTCCTGTTCAAAACACTATGCACATGTTCTTGAAGTCTCACCGTATGCTTCTGAGGAAGAATTATTTGTACAAAAAAGGTGAGAAAAACAACACCCCCAATTTCTACACTGCTGCTGTCTTTCATTTTGGGTGCATAAACAACCGACAATCTACAATAGATCACAAGGGAGGCAATAACTATTGTTTGCAATTGCTATTAGATGGAGCTTCTCATTGTTGAAAACTAGATGAAAAGTGCTCAAAATCAGAATCCTGTTACCTTGGAAGGCACTTTTGCAAAGGAGCCATGTGCTGCCCCAGAGAAGGTAACTGTGAAGCCTAGGTACACGTACCAGTGCCAGCTCCTGACCTTTCTCTAGAGCTGACACTCCAAGGAACAAGTGGTAGGTCCAGTAGTGGAAGTGTCCATCTGTCCAAATGACAGACCACATCCAAAAGTTAAGGGAAGGCTTGGTAAAGAATCACAAAGACTATCCTAGAATATTCAGGCAATGGCCAATATCCACTAACTTCTCATTTTAACAAAACTGGGGAACAATCCCACAAATTCATAATGTGTAATTTTATCCATTAATGACAAAATAGAATGAATCTCTTTATTGTTGGACAAACAGCATTATAAAAAACCAACCATATAATCTTCTTAGATGCAACTAGAAAAGATTTCTTAAAAACATTTCCCTACTTTCACTACCTGGTGATCACCTTGTTTCTTCAGAACATATGGATGGACTGTATGGCTTTTTGGGGTTTTTAAGGATGGCTTTTTGGATGGACCACTAACCTGCCCGCTTGGAGCCAACAAACAAATTTAGAGTTCATTCCACTTTATTTTTTCCACTTTATTAACTCAATGAATGGCCTCTTCATCAAAATTTGTGTGAGTGGAAAGTCACCGACATCAGACACAAGTGTATAAAATCATCAAGACTGTTTTAACTCTTGAGGAAATGGCCCTTGACAGTTAAAGAACTCTTAAGGAAATGGTCCTTGAGAGTTAACCACTTTCCGGTGCTACTCTTTTCCTCGTAGAACAGTACAAAAAATTCACCACAGTCATTTCCGAGATTTGTTAATGTTCTGTATCAGAGAAAACAAAACAAACCGAACCCAGCAAACACTGGGTCACACTGGGTATGGGTCTCTGAGCAAGATGGCTTGGTATGCATCACCACCAACACATGGATCCTATAGAAAATGTACCCTTATATATATACGGAGTGATACCAAGAGCTTTTGGGATCTACAGTTAAAACATAAGAATGTTTCCCCTTTGTCTTTCAGGGAGAAAGACAAAATTTCTGTCAGTTTCCAAAACACTAACTTACCATGACACATGGCTCACCACAGACAGATTTGGATGTCTAAGGTCTGAAAGAAATTAACTGGTTATAATCTTCAGTCAAACAACCTTTCTCACAGCAGACGAAAGCTGAAGGATTAGAAAAATCCAGAGTTCCCATGTTTTGACAATGTTAGCAAAAGGAAAACCAGACCATTCAAGAGCTGCCTAAAACACACTTCCAGACAGGAAGATGAGCCCTGACCTCTCCAGAGCAGATGCAGCAGGGATCTTTTGCCAAATGTGCCATCACCTCTCATAGTAAAACTGCTCCTTGGGCTCTATGAATGGCTCTGCGGGATAGATATAAGAGACAGAGAAACATAAACATTCTTCTTTTGAGAAGGGTTTGGCCTACTGCAAGCTCTTCACCCTTTCCTGTGGGGAAGTTAAACTGGAATTATTTTTATACTGGAAATGTGCATTGCAGTATCTGGAAACTGTTCAATCTGAGGAAGATACAAGAAACCAGTGGTGGCTCTGCGGGATAGATATAAGAGACAGAGAAACATAAACATTCTTCTTTTGAGAAGGGTTTGGCCTACTGCAAGCTCTTCACCCTTTCCTGTGGGGAAGTTAAACTGGAATTATTTTTATACTGGAAATGTGCAATGCAGTATCTGGAAATTGTTCAATCTGGGGATGATACAAGAAACCAGTATTTTGAGAAGTGAATATTGGTTTGAGATGCCTGACTTCAAGGAGGACCTTTCAAAGCTGGTAGAAGCTCAGGGCTTCTGGAAAACCAGGCAGCTTCCCAGACACTCAAAATCAGATGCTAAAAACTGGACACATTCAAATCCATTACATCATTTGAAAATTTAGGCCATGATTGAACCTCCTGAATGTGCATCATGATGAAAGAAAGACTAACCAAAGCAGCAATGGCAGGGACACTGCACAGAAATGCAAATATGAGGGGCTAGTAATGAAGCTGGTCACAAGGAGCTCAATAAAGCAGAATGGATCCTGCAGGAAGAGCAGGGGAAGACTCCCAGGCTGCCAGAAAAGGCACAAGTGAGTAGAAATACTCTGTTTTAACTGTACATTGAGAAGCAAACAATGAAACAGAAAATCATTGTCTCTAGTTTTAGCAATTTCTGGTGCTCTCAAGGCAAACTGAATGTCTTCTTCACTGTCTAAAGTATTTCATTGCACAGCACCAGTTCTATTTAGTCTTTTCAAATACCTGGAATTAAAGTAATAGTCAGAAGAAAGAGATTGGAAAGATAATAATTAATGAGACCACAAACTAATTTTATGGCAAAGCAGCCTACGCTAAATACTAATCTTTTCAGTGCCTTTAGGGCATTCACAAAACTACCTCCTGTGGGTCTATGATTCATAGACACATAGAAATCCAGGTAGAAAAAGACAAGCTTTATCCACCTTCCTACCAACACAGAATTCTTTCTTGCTCTATGTGCTCTTCAGCTTTGCTGAGCCCAATTTTCAGTGACTTAAATGAGAGAATTCCACCGTACATTTTACAGCAGCTGAAGAAATCATGGAATTATCTTGATGTGGTGAAACCTGGAAGAAGTAAAGATGTGGTATAAGGCACTGGAACAGAGTCACTCCTTTGAATTAAATGTTAGAAATTTCGTACTCTGACTTACTACCAATTTCTACCTCAGTATCCTCAAAAGAGCTGCAGCTAATCACCTGTGTCACAACCAGAGAGGCTGTATGAGCACAGTATTGTACACACCATGTGTTAAGTGCTGCTCTGAGGTTCATACTACACGTACCCCACCAAGAAAAGGCTCCTGAGTTCACAGTATTCTGCTATCATCTACCTCAGGAGAAGACATTTGCCCATGATGAAGGAAGGGCAAGAGCTTCAGGCAAGTTTCATAATCAACCTGATGACTTCCACCTAGTATCGTGTTTGCAACTTAGAGCCTGAAAATCTGACTTTGTGCTTTGCAACATCCATCTCTTACTGTCTGCAGCGAGAGTAATGTTGACTCAGTAACTTCCAGTGAACTCCTCAAGCCTTAACACCTGATTGCAGGATAACAAAAGTATTGATCTTTTAAACAACAGGCAGTGTTGCTCATTAAAAAAAAAAGGCTGGGGGGGAGTGGAATTAAAAGAATGAAATCACAGATTGTGTTTCTTGGCCATGGGAAAAGAGAAGGAAGGGGCAGTAAAATAAATATACATATTTATACATATAAGTATACACACTGTTCAGATGTGGTCGTGAAGATTATGGGAGTTTTCTCTTGAAGTGTTTTGCAGATGGGAAGTTCCCAGAAGGCCAATGGGAGAGGTCTGAATGCCCTTCAAGCTTGTTATACACTATTTTTGGGCTGATACTCAATTGCATTTTGGCTAATTTTGTTAAGTTCAAACTTCAGCTGTAGATGCCACATCACAAGGCTACACTAATTCGTTCTCCCTCCCCTTGTGTCTCAATAAGAAATATAGGATTTCCAAGTTCAAGTGCTTGATTCTTAAGAGGCACTCTGTATTATTTTTAAGAGTTTATTATTTTTATATTCTTAAATTTCCACATTGTATTTTCGTAATTTTATTTTGGTTCCCCTCTCTCTTTTTATTTTTCTTTAAACCACTGCACCAGAATGTGTTTTGACCATCTTCCAAACTGAAACACGTACAAAAATTTCTGAAGCATTCCAATAATTGTAAACTGGGCTGTGCTGCCCAGGCAGGAACTCTGCTTCTCTCTCTTTCTTTCTCTCTCTTAAACAAAAAGTATTTCCACTGAAAATAAAGAGAAAAAGGTCTTTTTGCAACATACAGCAGCAGTGAAATAGGACACTTCAGTTTCATATGAAACAGGCAACGTGAAAATAGTCTGAATTTTAACAACCTACATTAGGAAAACTATAAAATATAGTATGGCAATTAAGTAAATTGTTACCTTTACTTCTAAAAGAGAAAATCTTCTCATTTTGTTTTAGAATTGCCAGGCTTCTGTCCTGCAAGAGTCAAGAAAACCAAACCCATCCTTTTCCAGATTTATTGCTATTATTATTATATTTACAAAGAAGCTAACGTGTGTAATGGAAAATTATGCAGACAAAGTCCCTGGTTGTGCAGAAAATGACAATGCAACCTATTATTTTCAGTATAAATCAGCTCCCAACGTAATTACCATGTTCTTGTAAATATTCTATACATTACTAAATAATAGGGCTTACTATCATCGTCTGGATCTTGCAAATGACTGCAAAGGAAAAACAGACAGAGGCCCATTGATTCCCATCCGTGGAGTCCAAGAGTCCACTCCGCCAGCCTCTTTGCAAGATCAAGACCACAGAGACACCCACAATTGCTTAATTACATTCACCACCACACTGACAAATATAAACACTGAAGGGATACGTTAAATCCATTTCATTATTACAATTGTTGCTCTTCCTTTACTTTGTTTTTTGGTTCCTCTCCTTTTCTATTTTAGCCCAGAAGTATAGTTGGTCTCCTTTGGCTTACAATCAACTTCTCTCTCCTGTTCTGTGCTGCTGCTCCGTGGCTCATAGATAATGGATAATAACTAT
Organism: Calidris pugnax; assembly: GCF_001431845.1. Taxonomy (NCBI): domain Eukaryota; kingdom Metazoa; phylum Chordata; class Aves; order Charadriiformes; family Scolopacidae; genus Calidris; species Calidris pugnax. The sequence goes on along the minus strand of NW_015090873.1, from coordinate 1,757,497 downwards.
ATTTGTTAAAAAGCAATTTGAACTGAAGAATAAACAGTAGAGCCAATTCTAGCTGTTTTCATTTTTCTAAAAACAGTGTCATGTAAAAATTCACATTCTCAGTTACATCTGAGTTGACAGTGTCCCTTTTTCGCAAAAAACTCTCTTTGTAGCAATGCTAATCTCCTTCCACATGCCATTTTAGCCTAAGCACAGTTTTGACTCAAAACAATACTGAAAGATAATGGTTATGTAAAAACCCGCAAAAATGTGTTAATAATAAATAAGCCAAAAGGCATATAAAACATAAAGCCAAACACTGGATACAAGAGATAGAAATCACATTTTTTTCCATAAATATAATTTCAGCGCAAAAGCCGCTGTTAGTAGGCATGCCAGTCTGAAAAATAAAGCCAGTGTTCTGATTAAACACACAGCTCATTTTCATGTGAGGTTATGAACAATGCGTTTTTAGGCAGTTCTGGTGGAGAAACACCATCTCTGCTCTGCAAGCAATTCAGCAGAAACCACCTGTGCTTTTCCTCTCACGTAAAGGGGACAGGAAAGAGTTAAAGCCTGCTCTCTGCAGAAGCCTTCATCGCTTGAGTGGGATTGAGTCTTTCTGCTTCCTCTCACGTAGGGGTCAAAGGAATTCACAATACTCGATTCATAGAGTAGTGTGGAGCTGAAGAAGAGAGGTCAGGCAGGTTCAATCTCCAGTAATTTGCACAACTCACCATGTTAGCCCCCGACTCACATCGACACTTTGCAACCAGAAGCCCCAAAGGTCTCTGTGTTTGGGGTACGCCGATAATGCCCAATGCAGTGCCAAAGCTGCAATGCTGTTTAGTTTTTTCCACAACTCACATCATGATTTTGCTCAGAGTTTGAGCATGACACCACCACCTATTTAGTTTCTGCTAAAAGCGACTTATCTCCCTCAGAATAAAGATGTCCTGCTAGATAAGGGTTCTCATTGATCAGACAACAGCAACATTTGCAATGAAGATTAACAGAAAGCACCGTGTGAAAGCACCTTCAATCCTTTTACATATTACCAGAGAAAACTCTCTAACTTAGATATGAAGGGGGAACTACTGAAGGGTCTTGAGATATTCATTGTCACATGAAACCACCACGCTTGCCCAACCAAACTGCCCAACTTCTATTTTCTTGTTCAGTTCCTCAGATCAAAACTAATTCTTCCACAGAGACATGAAAGTATTTACTTTCCTGAGGATGAGCAAGGACTCACCCATCTAATACTCAGCTTAAAGTTAATCCAAAACCAGCCACCTGCATGTATCTCAAACCAATAAAACTATGAGCGGAGCACACACCAAAATGGACTTGCATTCCCTCAAGGAGCTGGCAGGTAATCTCTCCATCTATTATTCATATGATATCATGATAGAAACGGTGATTTTTAAATAAATAGAAATTTATTAATCTCTGCTTAACCAGCATCCAGCTCAAAAGCCTAATTCCACAGCTCCTTAAAAAGGTGACTCGCACCAGTAAATCTTGCCTCACATGGGTGTTACAGAACCAGACCCTAAATTACAAATCTTGCAGGTCATAGATTACAACAACAGGCTATGATTAAGCTAATTATCATATACTCATGCTGTTAATTAGTTCATTTTTTAAAATTTTAGTATATTAAAACATAGATGCAATGTCCAAGCAAGTTAAAAAGAATGTCAAGAGGTATAGTCTATGTAAAGCTGAGTGTACCTCATTATGTTTCAATTTTTGTTCTGCAAATTTGAAGCAGAATAGCTGCAATATACCTGGTTTGGGAAACTTCCCGTTCTGAGGGTTACTATTTCACACTTGGGCATCTGAGTTATCATTAAAAATGAACAACTAAGCATAATTTTGGAGGTCCAATCTGGAATATCCAGAAAAGGTTGAATACCCATGGATTAACTATCTAGTTTGACCAGTGTCTGAGGTCCAAATACCACCAAGCACTCAGGCACCCGACTCTCTGAAGGCAAAGGAGATTACATTCCTTCAAAAATTTGAGACTTGATGCCTTTAAGGGAAAGAGCTCACCGCACAGAAAGTTTCTGCAGTTTCTCAAAAATGTCGACATTTTGGATTCATCTAATCTCTGAAATTCACTCTACAATCAGATTATGTGGCATTTTTGAATATAGGTCCTCTAGTTTGCCCAATATAATTATGTAGCTCAACTATCTCCAATGAAATGTTATAATTTAACTCTTTTATTCAATAAGAAAATAGACAGTAGACATATGTAATCATAAAAAGATTGAGCAGGCTCATTTCCTGAAGTTTATTTCCTTTTTGTAGCAAATATTTACTGTCAAATGTTTATTACTTTTACATTTGGATTTTTTTAATACTTTATTGAATTAAAAATACCACATTACCATTGGCTAAAAGAGGAGACAGCTATATTTGCCAATAATTTCTACAGCTAATGCCAATGACTAGGGCCAATTTTTTTTTGGTTCATATTTTTGTAGACAGCTTTGAGACTTACGATACAAGTATTCTGCAGATGAAGCATGAGAAACACAAAGGTGAAAAGAACAAAAACTTTGAAAGCTTAAAAATTAAAGCTGGTCATTTCCTGTAAAGAATTTCCTTCCATAGCCTTCAAACACTGTTTCAAATTGCATAACAGGATGCAAATATTTACTTAAATTAAGGGCATGTGATATAATTGATCCAAAGCTTCACAGTGTGAATACTAACTCTTAATGCATGTAAGAGAACAGAACAGAAAAATATTTCTAATAAATGATTTCAAATTGGTTTTAATCTGCTGAAGTTCTACAAGGCTTTTCATGAGAAAGTACTAAAGTCCTTACAAAATATGCTTTTCTTTGGGAGCGAGGAAGGGAAAGAGCACAGTTTTCATTGTGTTGTAAAGATGTCAAATATTAAGATTGGTGAAAAATCTTGAGAGACACGAACACCTGCTGTCTGTATCTTACAGAGAAGAACACTGCTTCTTGGCTTGTTATTCTGGCAAGGAACTTGTCCCTGAAGCAATTCCAGACTGGACATGCACTTTCTGCCTGAGAAAGGCTGACCACCTACCAATAGGCTGACATTCTCATTAGACACTGGACTATCCAGAAACAGAATGTTTTTTTAATCGCAACGGGAAATAGCAAATGTCTATTCCAACACCAGTCGAGCTGGGTGACACCCACGCAAGTGGGAGAACTTGAGTCATCCTGGGTAGATCTGGGGTTTTCTTTACAGACCTATATTCTAACACTTTGCTTCCAGTACAGTAGTCTTGGTGGTCTGCATTTTCTTGATGGAGCTGGAAAATACAACCTACCCAGATTCTTTTCTTATTGTTTTATATTAGCTAGTTTCCAAATCCAAAATAAATAAAACAGCAAATGTGAAACAAAGAGCACGTTCCCAGGACTTGCATGTGTTCAAGAGTTTTAGTAATTTGGCACTTAGATACCCCGTTATCACCTATTATTATTTTCTTTGTTAACACTGATTTAAAATCCCAAGATTGTTCACAATGGGAATACGAGACCTCAAAAAAACCCAAATGGCTAGTTAATGACAGCAAGAAACCTGCCTGCTTCATGCCTGTCTATACAGAGCAGAATGCTGCCAGCTGGTGCTGGTGACAGGACACAGTGCTTCATGACTTTCTTCTGAATACTTCTGAGGCCACACTGGAAGTAGTATTTCTCCAGTCCCTATCTACAGTGGGATGCAGACAAGCTTTGGTCAGGATGAAGACATCTAACTACGTGCAAGACCTTAGGAAAAGTGTAGCTGTCTAAATTCCAGAGGACAAGTCAGACAGCCTCATCTCAAATATGATCTACTCCTAGAGACACCAAAAATCAGTGTTTCCATTTTGCCAACCAACAATGTTGCACTCAAATCCTGACTAAACATCATGTTGCTTAGAAAACATATAGGAAGGGACCTAATTCTGCACAAATCTCTAACTGGCCTTATCAAACAAGCGGTCATTAATATTTCCTTGGTACAGAGTTAAGAGTCAGATCCTAAGAACATTGTAATGGTCTGAAGGTAAGGTTTACTAAAAAAACTCAGCCAGTTGCCTAAGCTGACTCTGGAAGCCGGCAAGCACTCATGAGAGGAGACTTTGACCTCAGCTGAACTGCCAGCAAAACAATCTCTACTGAGTACGTCAGCAAAACAGTGTAAAAAGGGAACTGTCCGTAAATTAAGACCAAGTACAAACACAAGTTTTTCTGGGTCTGCTCTAGGAGATTAATAAGACCAGTGTGGGGAAAGGAGGACTGCATACAAATGTGCTGTCAGCACGGAGGGAGTTTGACTACTGGTTTTGTATCAATATTACTGAACATGCTGAAAATCCCATTAAGTAGTTCTGAGCAAAAAGAGCACAGGCTCCTTTTCTTTGCCAGTGCTTGACAGCTTTATTTCCACTTCCCACCTTGTTTCCAGGTACCCCCCACGAGCTCTTACCTCCATATTCTTACAGAATGTAGCATTGGTCCCAAAAAGGATCTGGCACTGTTCATCAGCACTGTAGTGCATTCCAGGCAGCTTGTGAGGGAGCCGCACCGCGTATTGGCTTCGGGGGTCTGTTACCAGCAAACAGGTGCTGACCTTGGACCTGTGGAGTGTGAGAATGAAATATGCCTTTAAGGGAAAGCACCTTTGAACTGGAGTGTTCTGCTGTGTTCCACACGGCTGTAGAGAAGCTGTTGTCCTGTCTTTAACAGGGAATCTGATGACCTCTTGTGAAACAGTGATGACTTTTCCCAGTGCGTATCTGGAAGCCTTCTAAATCATTGAAAGCTATGGATACAAAGGTCCATGGGAACTCATCCCCAGCCCCAGGCCTCAAGGCAGAATTGGCTATATTCATATCATTCTGGGTTAAACATTCATCTAAACTACTAAAAATCTGATGGAGGCTCAGTTCTGCCCTCAACAGGCCTCAAGGCAGAATTGGCTATATTCATGGCATTCTGCGTTAAACATTCGTCTAAACTACTCCTAAAAATCCAATAGAGACTCAGTTCTGCCCTCAGAACATCTCATCCAAAGCTTCATGAGCCTGACAACGACAGCTAGAAAGTCTTCTATCATGTCTCACCTGAATCCCCTTAGATGAATTTTAAGCCCTTGACTTCTTTTCTTAGCCATTACAAACATAAAGATTTTTTTCCTTTGCTTCCACAACAATCTTTTACAAACTGGAATATCACTGTCATCTTCCCCCTATCAGGGACCAGAGTGAGCTCAGATGCAACTACTTTTTCAACTTCACCCCTTTAAAGTAACAGTAAATATCCCAATTTCTTTCATTATTTTCCTTTCTCTCCCACTTCTGACCCCCAGAGTGGGAAATCTTTCATGCTGAACCCATTTCTAGCAACAAAAGCTCTGGCTACTGTGCCAAATGCTTTTTGTCAGAGGGCTGCACTGTAGGTTTAAGACCACAATTCCAGAGTTTGGACAATTCTAGTGCTTGCCATAGTACATGAGAGTTAACAAGCAGCAGGACAGAAATCCTTCCTGAACTGCTGAATATGATGTACTGAAATATGGATGCAGTGGGAAAGAAGTTTATAGTGAACTGTGTAAGACCAACACCCACTGAGGAGTGAAAAAACACAACAGAATTACCTCCAGGCAAAGTAGTTTCCATAAAATAAAAGTTATTTAATAACAAGAATGACAGTAAAAGCCACAGCATAAAGCTGGCAGTGGAGATTTTTTCAGGCCATCTAAACACAGATTTTTGTCATTGCAAACATGAAGGGTATGTTTTGTAAAATGAAGGTGATCTGGGATTGTTTTTAAGAAGCTATTAAGTATATTGACAATTGCACATAATTCTTCTACCTCTCTGCAAACCTTAGTTTTAAAGGGGTTACTATAATGGAGACATACTGAAACTTGTACACCCTAATGACACAAGCATACCCCTTTTTTTTTTTTTAAGGAAAATTGCTTAGACTTTGACTTTCAAATAACACACTGGATTCTTGTTTGATAGGATTTTTGATAATCAGCACAATCCTTACTTTAGGAAGTTTTCAAGGTCGTCTCGGCTGCACGAAGACCAGGAAAGGTCACTTGGGTTCCTGCCTTTCACCCATTCTCCAGACATAATATGAGACCTCCCTGCACAGGGTTGATGATCGTCATCATGGCTCATTCCCATGCTGTTTGATTAAAACAAAACAAGACAAAAAAAATCTGTCAACTTATGATTTGAGTTTCTCATTTCCCATTGGACTTAGTAGTGACAGTCTCCGCAATTAACAAGTTGAAAACAGGCTGCACATACAACACAGAATCATTCACCTACTGCCCTGGATACCTGCTTCATGAATAATTTATATGTTCCTTTAATCCTTTTATTTATCCATTTTCTTAATTTCACAAATGTTTTTGTGTTTCTGTGTTTGAAACTTTTGAATGTGCTTCTTATCAACCTTCCTGCCAGGAAATGTAACTATTTGAGGGTTCCTGAGAAGTGAACCTGGAGAAGTGATGTAGCACTGCTGAAGGATATCTGCTAGAGTATCACAGCTAGTGTTTACTGAAAATTTTGGATTGCTTCCCCAAATTTAATGGATATGGTCCCAATAATCATACTGAGAGAATGGTCAACAAATTAATACTAGAGATGGGCCCATTTTGTTGTTGTGTCAATATGAATTTGGAAAAACTCTACATTTAGGAAAAACATCTGTCTAAATTTGTGGTACTGTACAAACTCTGTCTCATCTAACTTTGAAGCTGATCCTTCTTTGAGCCGTGGGTTGGCCCAGATGAGCTTCAGTGGCCCTTCCAACCTGACTCTCTACCAGCAATGCTCAGATAGGAGCCTGAGGCAGAATCAAGCCTTCATTTCTGCAAGTACTGTCCAAAGAAGCACCAAGACTGTCCCATGCCAGTCTCAGCCAGAACAGAACATGACCTACTCAGCAAAACAAACCATCTAAACAAGCAGCAGATTGTGTAGTATAAACATACAGAGAGGAATTCAAACACATTCAGTGAGGATTTCAAAAAGTATTCAGAAATAGAAAAGTATTACTTTAACCTCCACCCAACTTCCCACTCAGGACCCTTCTGTCATTAGTAGAATCTCTATCATTGGGCTGCTACAGTAACTCACTGTTCAGAATAAATCTCTGCTGCCACTCTAGGAAGGTGACACTCTGCTGCTGAAGCTTAAGCCCTTGGGAAGAGCCTTCACGGTGGCAAAGATGGGATAACTGGTATGACCAAGTTCACCTGTTAAATCAGTGAAGCATCAGAAGTCCTGGCTGTCAGTCCTACACTCAGCCCATCGTAACATGCTGCCTGAGTTAAGCTTCCCATCCTACTTTGAAATGATCATTAAAACCATTTTTTAATCATACAGAATAATAATATTTTGAAAGGTTAACATTATTCCTTCTAGTCCAATGTGAAATGGAAAATGGCTTTCAGACAAAAGATGCCTTGTATGGCCACCATCACTTTCTAGCAAAATAATAGTCACCAATTTGGGGCTGAAAACACCGATTAATAGGAACTCACTAGGTCTCCAGCTGGCTGGACTGAGCAAGCCAGGAGCAGTCCTTTTAAATATGGTGTTGCACAATTTAATCCATGCTATTTCTCTACAAATCAGAGGCTCCTGTTTGCTTTCTGACTGTGCTCTTGGCTTTGCTTCTCTCCAGTTTTGGGACTCAACCGTTCAAAGCCTAAACACGACATACATTTCTAGTTGCAGTGAACCAAAACCGGCTTCAACAGTTTGATAATGATGGCTTAGATTAAACCACCATCTATGCTATTTTTAGCTTAAAGTGAAGATTACATGGTGGAGTCTATTATTTTAGGTTTATCTCCAGGGACATTATTATTTCTAGCAAAACTACATTTAACATAATTTTTCGACTCAGAAATTCCTGGTTATTCTTGTTTTTAAACATTTGTGGGTTTTGAACACAGCAGAAACATTAAAATCAAGCCCATTTTGTTTGATGCACGTAGGAATAATTTAACAGTCTATTAGTAATTCTAACTTCAAAACAGTAAAGGGTGAAATTCCTGCTCCACTGAAGTGAATGGGAGTTTTGCCATTGACTTCAATGGAGCCTGGATTTCACTCCAAATATTTTACCCGTGTTGTTTCTACACACAGAGAAAACTCTTCACATGCTAGGAAGAAAGTTCCAGCAGTATCCCTCCAATGCAAATAAGCCCATCTAAAGTTTGTATTCCTAAAAGTCAGGAAAGGAAGGGCTAAGTGCCACGAAGCCAAGGTATGTAAGCTTGCTGGAAATCTTCCAGAGGAAAGCTTGCTGAAAAATGCCAGTTTAGAAGGCTTGTGGGCATGCAGTTATCCCTCTGAACTTTTCTAATGGAAATGAGGTGGGTTTCCACAGTCTCTTTCAGCTTTCCTGCCTTGTGACTGCCACTATGCTGAGACTCAAAGTTGAGTCCTTCAGGTTTCTGCTCTGTCAGAGCTTCTGTGGGACGAGACTTGGCAGCTCCGCCATTCCGGTCGCTTCCTGAATGGCCTCCTGGTCAGCACCTCAGCTGTTCCACTTGAAAAGGGTGAAAACAAATCATCTTCCTGACTTTCAAAGTGTTTTAGGCTCCCCGATTTTATTTCTTCCACAAAAGACTAGTGTTTGGTCTAGAGTTGTTAATTAAGAAATGCCTTAGCTTTCTGACTTACTTCATTTATTCTTTGTTAAATTTCTTGAAAGTGGGATGTTTTGTTGGCAAACACCAAGGGTACTGGTTACCAATTAGTACATTCCTTTCCTTAACTTTATTTTAAACCTGACATCATGAAAGATGTCTGCCTAGGAGCAGTGGGGAGGCTAACATTCATTACTCAGCTTTGGTTTTGCAGAGGTGTCCGAGGCAGACAGAAAGTATTCTCTATAAAGACTGAGTCAGAACTCACATCTCAAAGCTATTTAAAGGCTTCTTCTGAAATACATTCAATTCTTACACGTGTGGAAATCGACACCTTTCTGAATCATTCCTGATTTCTCAACAGAAATACTTTAAAAAGTCATAAGCATAAAGGAACTGGGCCTGAGCTATTGGTATAAAGCGAAGTCAAAAGAACCATGCCAGTGTATATCAGCCTGGGATCTGGCCTCAAGGTACACAGGCAACCTCTACTGGCCTCTCTGTGATGAGTTTCTGGTAGAATGAAACCAGCAACACCTTTGGAGCCTGTTTTAATTGGCAGTACAGAACTTTTCCCAGCATCTACTTTACCTTACAATGACCCACTTGAGGAAAGGATTAAATGACCTGCAGGACTAAGGCATACCCTAGCATGCTAACACATTCTTTTCTGAAGTTCAAGGGTCTCCAGCTACATCAAAGGGATCAGTTTTTCCTAAACACATAGTAAATGTAATGCCATGCTGATTCTTTTCACTAATGAATAGTCCCCTTCCTTTTAGCAGAAATAAATCAGACAGAGCATTTGTACTGAACAGCAGTGCAAGCGCTGATTCAGTACTTTGCATTTTCTTTGTGATCATCTAATCTTACCTGCTATTCAGAAGTTCACATGGAATTAAAAGCAGATAATCAGTCTCTTGAAATATTCTGCCATGGGAAGGAGTTCTATTCTTACATGAACAGAACTTGGAAAATAGAGCTGATAAGAACGGCTCTTAGATTTGAAGCAGGAATGTCAAAATGGCACTACATGACCCTGCAAACCCACTGTCCTCAGTGCTCTCCGAGTCATGACTATCTATTTTATCAGGAGCAGTAAACACATGCTGTGTGTTATCTTTTACACCACGAAGCCAGCAGAGCCATTACAGACAGGCAGGACCTGATTTCCCTTTGTGCTGTTATTACCACAGTCACTAGCTCCATTCTAAGCACAGGGTAGATTTCAGCCTTCAGTTCGTCACATTCTCCTCCTGAAGACAATGAGATTGCACAAAGGCAAGCAAGAACAGCTTAGACTGTCAGCCCTTAAACTCCTTTCATTCTATGTTTATTCAGAGTAAGCACAACGGGACTCTGGTTTCACGCTCCAGCTTCTTTTCTAATATAAATAATGCATTAGTTATCAGTCAAAGACACGAAGGCGTCACCTAAGGAGTCCTGCAGCATATTTATTGTTACTCATCATAAGTGAGTCCAGAACCAAGCTGCCTGACCAGTTTGAGTCCTGACCGTTAACATAATCACAGCAAGGCAAATTTTATCAGGAGTCACGGGGAGGCAGCAACAACAGATCTCTTTGATGCTGCTTTTTTGTAGAACGGGACTTTAAAGCAGGATTGCTATGAATAAAAAAAGAGCATGCAGTCTCTCAGTGCCCTGGCCTCTCTGAAGTCCGTGCTCCTTTCCAGGACACTATTCTCTGTCAGATTCTATGCAGCAATCAGAACTGGGTCAGGATGCCAGAATTACACTCTGGGCCTGAGCCGGCCAATTTCTTGTGTAACCCTTTTTAGCTAAATACAATTAACAGCCATTTGTTTTCTCACAGCAATGCTAAATAAATGCACTTGCTTTGTTTGTTTCAGTCATTAGTGGAGCTTCTCCTCTAGACAGTTAATGTAACTAAACTGCTTTGTTTACCCTCGGTGCATTTTCCAATGTTTCCTGTTATTCTTTAACGGCCTGAGCCAAAGAGCACCAAAGCCTGTGGAAAGCCTCCTACTGCCTTCAGTGCACTGTGCGTTGCACCTCCTAGTTCTTAAGGTCATGTACACAAATCTTCATCAGAATCACTACGACTCTCAATAGGTTTCCTATTAAAAGCCCCAAATCTGAGTTTGAGGATAATGCCAAGGGCTGGGGGAAACCAATTTAGGAGACATTTTAAATTTTTTCAACAGCTGTGACTGTGGCTGGTAACAGACCATTTGAGAAATCCCAAGGATTATCATGGTGCACTCCCCCGCTGGTGGGGAGAGATGATGAAGTGAGGGCAAAAGGCAAGTTTGATAGAAAATACCATGAACAGTAAAAGAAGGGCTTTTCTTCAGAAAAAGGCAGAAAGAAGGTAGCAAGCGAAAGGAAAAATTATGAAGTCTGAAAAAAACCACACCCAGAAGTGGAAACACCATGACCTTCTACAAAGCCTCTATTTCAAATAAGCCCTTCAGCTGGCTGTTAGTGAGCATTTCTCCGTAGCTTCCCCATGGAAGCCAAACCATTCCATTTGTCTGCAAACATTCCATTTGTCCAGTTGAGGGTGGGTCAAACGCCAGTTCACTTTAGAAACCAGTGACACTTAGGACTAGCAAGGCTACCCAAGATGACCTGGCTGTCACCCCAGCTGCTTATTAAACTTCTGCACAACTCACAATCGATTGTGTTCCACACAATTGGCACTAACCTCAAAGTCACCATTTCTCCAAGGAACAGCAAGGCTGTCCAGCTACCAAGAAAGAAGCAAAGACAGTGGTTTGTCTCTCACTTCTACAGAGAATCCAAAGGAGAGTCTTTCTTTTCCTGAAGAACCAACTCACAAACTGCTGCAACATGTAAGCTCGACAAGAAGTTAAAAAGGAAGAGCTCCTTGGGGTCGCTTGCCCTGCAGACCAACATGGACTCAAAGAATTGAGCAAAGGGCCTTGCTACAGCAATGTCCCAAATACAGAAAGGGACAGAAGTCTGTGATCTCTCACTCCAAGTGGAGGCTCAGTGGGGCCACTAAGGTATTTACATTCTTGGCTGATCTTTTTTTTTGCTGGGAAGCATGTTTTCTCTACCTGTGTTTATAACAGGAGGCTCTCAGTCTGCAGAAGTTCTTTAAAAGGCTCTGTTTCTGCGAGGCAACAGTGAGTTGTTGAGAGCTACAACGCAGTACCAGGAGCTGCACGTCACAGCAAGGTAGGTCACTACTGACCTTCTCAAAGAGCATATGGGAGAAGTCATTCCCTGTGACCCAGCTTGCCATGAACTCACCCAGGGCATTAACTTTGCAGCATTAAGTGCAGAGCCAGAATTTGGCACAAGATTTCTTTCTAAACCCCACTGGAGAAATATAAATGCAAAGGGAGGGCAGGATGGTCAACACCATTGCATAGTGTGAGAGGGAAGGGAGAAGGGGAGCTATCATTTATCTGCTCTGGCATTTCAGTGTGGGCAGGATGACAGTGCCCCATGAAAGCTGCTTATGTAGACATGTTGTGGGCACAAATGCCATCTGTTTATCTATAAGAAGGACAGAACTGAAGGACAAAATTCCTCCCCCTTCCCACTTCCTATCGGGTTTACATGAATGGTTGAGAAGGGAGTCCTGTCTCTATAGTCCATCCAATCTCAACCACAAAGGAAGATGCTGGTATGGAAGGAGGTTATGTGGGGTGTGTGGCTGACAGCTGAGAACATTAAACACGGCCATTAAACACAAATCAATACAGGTCACTGAGCAGAGAACGTACGTCAACAGTTCTCAGCAGCTACTGACTTGGGCTGGATTTGAACCAGCAACTTAGAAGTGGGAGACAGTATATCACATAATCAAGCCTGTGAGCCGTCCAGTCCCAAATCGAATTCAATGTTAGGAATTTTTATTAACGTTTGAAATTGAAGCTGCATCACTGGAAAGATGCCTACTTCTGAACTGGTTCAACATGTTTAACATTTCAATATAAAATGCTGATATCTTGCAAGTTATGAGGTTTGCAACCAGTTGAGAATAGAGGCATAAGAGAGGTAGCAGTGAAATGGGGTTGCTCATTAGAGCTGGAATTATAATAGGAACTGCAGTGCAAAATGAGGACACGAAGTTTAAGAGAGTGACCTGGGAAGGTCTGAATCTGCAAAGCAACCCAAGAGAGGCAGAGACAGACAGAGAGGTCAGGAGGGAGTCCAAGTGAGGCATGGATGGAGGGCAAACTAACAAATGCCAGGGAAACATGCTGAGGTGAGCTGAGCTGGGGAGGAGACAATGAAACAGCTTGTGTAACCGTCTTACAAAAACAAGGGTCACTAATACTGTTGGATTAATGGAAAACAGGTTTTTTCACCTTGTGCTTTTCAAACATGTAAACACAGTCACTTAAATATAACTCAATTATTTCAGAAGCTGTCAGGAGGTACTTTGGGAAGCTGTGATGAAGAGAGGAAGATGACCCTACTTAAAACATCTGAAGTAATCAAAGATGGTCATTGTGTACATAATGTTATCTAGAACAGGAGGGCTGCTGAGCTATTGGTTGGGGTTTTTTTAATCAGAAGAGACAACACTTAAAGGGAGCCATGACTACTGGACTCTTGTTTTCATAACCAAGTTTATGTCACTCTCCAATAATGAAGTAACCAGATATTTTATATGGTTATCTACTCATCAAGCAGCCAAGAAGTCAACAACAGCGAGTGAGAACACACGAATGCCTATAGTGAATAACAGGGTGGAAAGCTGTGGTTTATTCAGCTGCATGACAGATCCAGCCCTTTATGATATGGTTTTCATTTAAAAAGAATTAGTTCTTTTGCCATGGAATCTGGAAGGCAGCAAGTATGAGCCTGTGCCACAAGGGACAGATAGCGCACACGAGAGACCAACATGGCAGGAACAGGCAGCGTGGCCTTTTACTCACTCAAATATTTTATCTAAAAGCTTGCTGCCCATGTGGTCCTAGACACCTGTAACAGAGCTGGCCAAACGCCACTGACATCAGTGACAGTCCTTTTGATGGAAGTTAGACCAGGGCCATGAAGAACAGGGTGAATCATCTTATGATCTTCTCCCCAGCAATAATATCACATGCTCACACTACTGACTACTTTTTCCAGCAGAGATTCATGCATGTGATTCTCTCTTGAGAATCTTTGCCTCCTTTGCAGAGGGGCTGATTCACAGCAGGGCAGGCAGTACCTGATGTATTCCAAGACTTTTGGTAAGATGCAGAAATCCAGCTGCAATGCAACTGAACGCTTACCGTTCTGATGGCCTGCCTCCACTGCATCTAATTTGTAGGACGTGGGCCCAGAATAGCAACCTTTTCCTGAAAAACCTTCATAGTGTTTCTGGTAAGAATCAGCAGGTTCTGAGAATGCAGAGGGTAGTGCACTATTTAGCCAAAAAAGGAGTGCTTCACCAAACACAAAGTCCTAGAAAAAGCTAAAGTTGATCAATATAGGCACAAATAAACTTGGTGAAAACTCCACATTGAAGAGGTAGCATTACCTCAAGAAAACATCCTTCTTCTTTCTGATCTTAATGCTCACTCCTTTCCATGTCCCACATAGTGTCTAACACAAATCTCTAAATGTGAGAGCTGTCAACAGGAGTAGCTCCAGCAGTACACATTCAGGATCAGAAAGGACTGTGAATACACAACGTAGTGTAAACCATTCAGCATCAACTCTCCCAGCACAGACGGGGTCCTGTCCTGGTCACAATCCTGTCACTCTGAAGGAAGACTTTTTAAAAGATGCAAAGTAAGGTATGAAACTATCAATGAAGAGATGTTGGCTACTTGTCATGATCAGAGCTGAGCTGAATAAAGTTATTTGGGGGCCGAAGGGTAGCAATCCTGTGAAAAAGTATGCACTAAGCTGTTTCCTTGCCCTCCAGAAAATATAATCCACTTCTTGGATATAAAAAACACTCTCTGACTTGCTTCAATCTGATTTCAGAAAACAGGGAATTGTTAAAGAAGGAGAACAGTGACTATGAATGAAACAGTGGTGGGCAAAGAAAGACTGCTCATTTCTCTTTTCTGGTGAGCAGAGGCTGCTGTGCTCCATTGCTCCATCTGCAGCTCCTCGTGTACAGACAGCACCCTGGTGCGTCGCACAAGGAAGATGCTGAAGGGTAACAAGCTGTTTGCTTTCAGCACTGCCTGGAGTGGGTGAGAATGAGACCTCAGAAAATGTGACATGCATTTCCTCAGAAGATGAAAAGGGAATATAAATTGTAGGGTGGAAAAAAGACAAAACCCTGGGATAGCTGGGTGGGATTTCCCACCCACCAGGGAAGACAGACAAAAGCTCAGTAAGAACAGCTGACGGGTCTGTCACTCAAAGTGTCAGCAACCCAAGGGGAAGCTCTTGCATGCAATCACTAGAGTGGGCTTTTCTAAAACTCCTGTGAAACCAGTGAAAGCCTCCAGTCAACTACATTAATGACTGAGGGTCAAACCTGAATAAAGAGATACAACATGAGACACCCCTGAAAGAAAATGCAAGGAGACGGGAGCGACGGTGGAGCATATTTGCCAAATATGTGCAACACAAGTAACCACAGATGTCCCACACTCTACCCCATCAGGAAGCCACCCACTGCTGAGAGCGGAGGGAAGTGGGGCAGCCTGGGAAATGCACTGTAGGAGTCAGGAATGCTGGCTGCCTTCTCCACACGGGGAGATGAATTCTCCATTCCCGGAGGTGGGAATGAGGAGATGGCCGATATCAAAAGACAAAGAGGTGTGAAGTAACTGTAATATATATAATTCTACCAGCATCGAGGCTTCTGAAGTCCCCAGACAAGCCAGTGGATACAGTTCCCAGAGCAGCAGAAGTTCTTTCCAGAGAAACAAATATTTTTCAGCCTCTTTTTCTTTTTTCTTGGTCTGTGTTGCCAATCACTGCAGGCTTGCAGATTCAGTGCAAGAAGAAATCCATCCTATGTGACCCTCTTACTCTGATTCACCAAAATAACAGGTGACTGTAGTGGGGAGTAACAAACCTGTGTGCTCCCTTTCACTTGCAAGAATTAAAAAAAAAAAAAAAAAGCTGTCTAGAAAAAATATTGCATAGGAAATGTATGATCCAATTGTATTAGCTGCAGTTATAATACAGCAATAGATCAGTCTGCAATATTTCAGCTGAAGATATTTGCTATAAGGACAGTGATATCCTTGTACAGCCACTTCCATCACTCAGGAGTGTTCCCCATCCTTTCGGAAACTCTGTTTCCGGTAATGCTCCTCCTATATTCCAGCTCCCTAAACTCTTGGGATTTTTCATAATGGTGCAGCTGGGAAAATAATTCATAATCCCAGAACCATCTGGCCTTAACCGTTCATAAATTAATTTAAAAGCTCTGCATGCTATCTTACTTAGTCTCACTCATTTGATCAGTAGGGAGAGACTTGATATCAAAGAGGAACCTTGAAATTATGGCTTGGTATCATCATAACCTGGTCTAGTGGGAGGTGTTGTTGCCTTCAGGAAAATTTTCCTGAAAATTTTCAAGTACGTGAGAACAAACCTTTATGATAAGACTCCTTTCTTTTTGATTTGTTTTACCTAAACAAGAACAAAAGCAGAAAACTGAGAAAACTGTAGATTATTCTTCTCTTTTTTGGAAACTGGGGTACAGTTAAAGACATAGATGACAAAACCCTGCTGGGTTGGATCTAGCAATGGAAAGAGGCCCAGCTTCTGAGGTAGGGAGGATTTTGCAAATGGAAAGGGATCAGTGCAAATAAAGAAGGCCTGTTTATTTGGTTTGTCTAGTAAACTCTTTTTTGCTGAATTTTATTCCCCAACACAAGTGTTGGCCAAAAGGCAGCCAATCTTGTTCCACTACAGTGCAGCCTTCCACTGGCATAACAGTAAAGGGAACCACATTTTTAGAGGCAACCACATTTCCACTGGCATTGCTGCTGCTGCTGAGTTACTATCGAAGGCTTTTCTGAGTGACAGTCTGGGATTTATCACCTTCCTCAGCTCTGCAGTCATTTTCACCTGGAACCTGTTGAACTCAGCATGCCAGGCAGACAGCATAGGTTACAGGCTCTTGGAACCCAACTGCTAGTGGAAAAGTAAATATTTCAGCTAGATTGCTGCCCTTGTATTAAAAAAAAAAAAGATTATTTGCTAAGTGGCACTTGCAAACCTAATATTTCCTGTGTTGGTGCGTAGTGCAGAGGTTGCACAATGGAGATTTGTACTGTCCCTGTGTTTTAGGTCACTGGGTGCACAAGGCTGTTGCCAGCAAAGCCAATGAAGTATGAAACCAGAACCCTCGTAGCAGGAAGCATATGCAAGATTTGCCAAATCATTATGGCCCAACTATTTAACATGGCCTTGGCTTACTCAGCAGAATAAGCCTTCAAAAAGAAAGACACAGCTGGCAAAGCCACAAAGCTATTGATTAAGCGAAAATTGTGTTGTCTGGGAGTTTCTAAATGACTGTCGTTTGCCTGCTTGGTGCAGTTTTATTATGTTAAGTAAAGCTGTACAAGATGCTCAAAAACAAAGAAATTAGAGGGACTGCAAGAGAATGTTGTTTCACTAGGGATTACACAGAAATCCTTCACAAAGCGTAGAGTAAAACCATAGAAACCCTTGCCCAGAGCCACACTAATGCTTGCCACAGGAGGCCAGAAAGCAATGGGAGGTGGACATTCCCACGCCCAGTTCCAATGTGGTCACATTCCAATACAGTAAATAAACTATCAAACTTGGAAGATACAAGAGCAAGAAAAGAAGTGCATGATAGAGCAACGGTAGCCCACCACCATACAAGAGCAAGAAAAGAAGTGCATGATAGAGTGACGGTACCCCACCACGCCAGGATTAGCAGGTTCAGTTACACCTGTAAATATCTTGCAGTTTTCCACACAACTAAAATACCCCAAACCAGCCCTACTATCCAGATTCTGGCACATAATACTACTAGAACCTCTCAATTTCTCCTTCCCAATCCCTTTTTTCTCGATACGATTTCTGTATGTGATTTTCTTTATGTGACTTTTCTCCATGTGATAGCCTACTCTCATTGCTAAACTAGCTTGTCCAGACAAGGGTTACACCTGTAAATATCTTGCAGTTTTCCACACAACTAAAATACCCCAAACCAGCCCTACTATCCAGATTCTGGCACATAATACTACTAGAACCTCTCAATTTCTCCTTCCCAATCCCTTTTTTCTCGATACGATTTCTGTATGTGATTTTCTTTATGTGACTTTTCTCCATGTGATAGCCTACTCTCATTGCTAAACTAGCTTGTCCAGACAAGGTTAATACAACAGGGATATTCTACTTCTGGGATTCAAATTAACTTACTCAGGTATCCTGTACTGTATTGCATTGGGCAAACACACCTTCTGTTTAGTGGTGCTCCATCACTACCTCTTCCTCACGTCAAACCATCCATGCCTGAAGAAGTCTCCTTTGATATTTTTTTTTAAATTTATTTACATATGTTTAGATCTATATCTGTCTTTGATCTCTGCTTCCTTTTGACTAACGTAGGACACATTTTTCAGAAAGCTAGTATCAAGCTAATATCAAGCTACTTAGGTACATAATCTTTTTTTTTGGTCTAAAACAGACCTCTCAGTATTGGTATTCTGTTTAGTGGTGCTCCATCACTACCTCTTCCTCACGTCAAACCATCCATGCCTGAAGAAGTCTCCTTTGATTTTTTTTTTTAAATTTATTTACATATGTTTAGATCTATATCTGTCTTTGATCTCTGCTTCCTTTTGACTAACGTAGGACACATTTTTCAGAAAGCTAGTATCAAGCTAATATCAAGCTACTTAGGTACATAATCTTTTTTTTTGGTCTAAAACAGACCTCTCAGTATTGGTACCAAAAGTGGAAGAAGCACCTCCTGAGATTTTAGGCTATACCTACTTCTCTCTCTAAACCAGAATATGTTATTAAAGAATACACGATGAAATAGTGTTCCATTATGTCCTTTTAGAGTTGTACAGAGAAGGGCAACTTAACTGTGAAAATGTGCTTGCAATTATCTGTGGAAGAAGAATGAAACCTGGGAGGGGGGGAACAAGAAAAGGGAGCCTGGGAACAGAGAGAGACATTCCACAACAGATTTACAACACAAATGGCAGAAAATAAAATTAGCAACTCCAGGGTGGGTACAGACTGTTGCCAGCATTTTTGGCCAGCCTCAGGGTACGTCTACACGGCAGTCAGTCAGTCACTCCCAGGAATCCTGCGACTGCAATATACAGGAACAGTGACAAACTCCTGAGAGACTTAAAAATGGAGAGTGCTGGTACTAGTAGAGTGTAACTGAGGCAGTAACTGCCTGAATCAAACTACCCAGCTACTCGGGAAGTCTTGGTGCAGCAACACAGAACCTGAGCTTGCTAGAGTAAAGCTTGCATGGGATTGCCTCTGGCTCCAGCCCTCCTTGGGATCCAACTGACCTTGATTTTCAACCCCTACAAATGTAGATATATGAATTCCAGCACACTGTCTTTTGGCAGTATGGTCAAAACAGCCACACAAGGTTTTACAAAGGCACCACAGCTCTCCACCACAAGACAGAGTCTACATCCAAACTGCCAGCAATGCCACTGGAGAGATATATCCAGTGATGAGACAGATCCTGTCAGCCACAGGCTGCATCCCTCAGCCATCACGTAAATGGATAGTACCCTACAGGCCCACAGGATGGGCACACCTTTGCAAGGTCTCTCTAGTAAAACATTAATGCACAACAGTGAATATGATGCCTGTGGGCACGTGTTAAACTACAGTCTTTAATACTACCCTATGCATAGAAGTTTGGCTTCATTTGCAAGACAGAGGGACTAGAGTTAAAATTGAAGTTGTCCAGATAACCCTGAAACTGAGGCTTCAGTGCTTCTACATGTTTGATTCTGCAACTTTAGTAATGTTGGTTTTAATGCCTTTTGGGAGGTAAGAAGTAATCTGGGGACAGATTGCTTCCTGGCAATTAATTCATGTACTTTTGCAATAGCAATGAAGAAAAACATTCCACAGAAATTCAGGTCAGGCAGAACCTGCTTGATAAATGTGGGACTAACTCATGCCTCTGCTGCACTTCAAACCACAGTTGCAAGGTCTGCCTGCTTTTCTGTGACTGATCTGGCTGTCAGCACCATAACACTCTAGGATCCTACTGGTTGTTTTGCTCATACTCCTAAAAACCAGTTCTTTACCAATGCTATGAAGAAATCCTTGCATTTGCCATCATAATACAGACAGTCAAAAGAGCAAAACAGAGCAGAAAAAGAAACCTAGATAGCAGCTTTTCTGAAAAATAGGGTTAATGTTTAAAGTTAGCCAGGATATGAACTATACTTGGGTGCCTACAT
Source organism: Calidris pugnax (assembly GCF_001431845.1). NCBI lineage: Eukaryota > Metazoa > Chordata > Aves > Charadriiformes > Scolopacidae > Calidris > Calidris pugnax. The sequence goes on along the minus strand of NW_015090873.1, from coordinate 1,737,491 downwards.
CGGTAGAGCCGTGTGTTCAAGACTAGACTATGGTGAGCTGCTCTAAAAAAGACAGAGAGGGGATTTGGGCTTTTTTTTCTTTCAAAATAGCTTCTCTGCTCCCTCATCCTGCACCTAAATATTATAATCCCAGGATAAAATGAGACCATTTGTAGCAAAGGTCCCTCCATTTTTATATTGTTTCCAGAATCGCTCCCTTTGTACCCTACCATTGCTGCCAGCTAGCAAAGGTCCCTCCATTTTTATATTGTTTCAAGAATCACTCCCTTTGTACCCTACCATAATTTGGCTGGCTGGCTCCGTTGCCACCAGCACTGCACTGACTGGAATCACAAAACAAATGGCTTAAGAGAAATACACAGTTTCACATCAGCACAGTGTGTGCTCTGCAGCATGACCTGACTGCTCAGATCAGTCTCCCATTTACTCTGGTGGTCCTCAGCTTCCACAAGAAACTTTTCATTTTTAAAATGCGTTATGACCAAATCTTTATAAATTGCAGGGCAGAGGAGAAGGAGGACTGTTAATTTCCTGTTTGATTCTTAGCAATTAAGCTCGTGTGCCTGCACCACGCTGACCTGCCTTTGCCAGTGTAAGTTAACACAGGACGTTATTCTGTACCTCTTGGATCTGCTCAAGACACATTCTCCCTCAGCCTGTGATATTTTCACATTCTGCTTTACGTTTTTTGCATGACAAAATCTCTCTGCTGGGTGCTACACTAGCCAGATCAGGGAGGTAAGTTTATTCACTAGTCTATTAGCATAAATATGAGGCCACAAAGAGAACATCCAGAGAGTGCTTTTCCCTTACGTGCAAAACACTATTGCTTGAGACACACCACAAAGGCCATACTTAATTATGCAGCAAATAATTATGCACCATTTTAACCAAGCTACATCTATGAAGACTTAAAGTCTAAAGGAAATAATCATACTGGACAGAAATCTGCCAGTTTTAAACTCTTCTCTTGGCTGATTCCAAATCCAGAGCCTCTTTGGTTTGTGCACTATAGGCTTTTTACCTTTGGACTCGTTTTTGTCCTCATCTGTTTCAGCTTCAAGTTTGAGGCCATGCGGTTTCAGGCTGTTGGCAACAGACTGCATCTTGCTTATTGTCAGTTGATTTTGATTCACTTTCTTAAGGGCATCTGACACGGCGTGGCTTCCAGCCATACCACCTCCAGCTATTCTCTCACCATGGAGGCAGTGCCAGGTTCTGCTAGCTCATGAATGGGAATCTTCCCTACCCACCCAAGCCTTCCCCCCATCCCACAACAGGAAAGCCAAGGCTGTTGAAAGAAACAGGAATGGCAACAAAGCTGGCATTGTTGTGCGGAAAAACCACTGGCTACAGCTCACCCGCTTCATTTAGGGGATAACGGATAGAAGGATGAATCCCAGCTTTTGTTTAAAAAACATATTTGCCTTTTTCTGTGGAGAATGACTTGAAAATGGTAACAATGTCACTGCTGTAGGCAAAAAGAGAACCGGGGTGGGGGAGAATGGCACTATTTTTCTGAAAGTCCCAGTTGTTCAGGGTGGTCTTTGGGGTCTGAATCTCAGATCAACTTCACACTAGTGCATTTCATGGAGAAGGAGGGAAGGACCATTCAGGATCCTGTTGACAACAGTAGGGCATTTTCAAGCTCTTACTGATGGAGTTGCCCTGCTAGCCTGAGCAAAAAGGAGAGTAAGGAAGTGTTGAGCATATTAAGCTGTTTATACTATGAAGACCTTGGACTTACACTTTTTAAGACTTCAGGGACCACTGTGATCATTGTGTCCTGCCTTTTGTGTAGGTCAGACAGAGTATTCCACCCAGCAATCCCTGGATAAAAACCAACTAACTGTGGTTACACTGAAGTGCATTAAGAGACATCCACTATTGACCATGCTGAATGAAGGAACGAGGCCTGATGAGGGCCCTGTCTTGTATAGTAAGAAGTTTGATTTGCAGCCTCATCACATATTCAGTGGTCTGTACTCTCCCTATAACCTTTTTTGTAACAGCAAAATTCTTCTCCTGGACTCCTTATAGGAAAAATTGTATCTAAATACAAATGGATGATCCCTTTCTGTCCATGGACCACAATTATCACTCCAGATTTGAAGATATAAATACAACAGATAAAAGTTGTATCACTCATCTCATCATCAAGCAACAGCAACTCTATAGGTTAAACCTGAAGATGAACTTTTATAGCACCTATAAGCATCACCCTAATGGACCCATTTAATGATGTCTCCATGTTTTCACAGTGCAGCTGTCCGTAATAATGTTTTTTGCAGTGAGTCCAAATGACATTAGTGGCAGATTAGGAATCTGACACATCAATTAGTAATCCATTCACTTTTTCCAAAGTCTACATCAGAAACTATCTGAATGCCAAACTGGGCTTGTGATCCCCACATACATTTGTTAGTCTTAGGGCAAGAAGTAATAAATCTCAGCTTTTCTACATTCATAAGGAAATTAGCCTTCAATAAAGCTCACAGTTACAGCTCTCCAAAATTTATAGTTTTTCTAATACGGATATAAGTTTTGGTTGGATTTTTTTTATTTTTAAATTAAGAAACTTGCACCTAGCTTTCCTTAGTTTTCATTTTTAAACCTGAAGCTCACGTCAGCTTGTCTTCATCTCTGCAATGTATTTCCTTACATTTTATAGTCACTTAAAAACTTGAAGTTTGTAGGTAAAGCGTGAAAACAATCCTTCTATTTGCACAAGAACCTGTTGAAACAGGACTGCTCAGAGCATCCTGTTGCAGTTCAAAAACAGAAAAATAAGGAGAGGTCTGACACCTAGCAAGGTCAATGAAAAGACTCCTGTTGACTTCAAGGCCAGAAAGGCACCAGTAAATTGACCAGACTTCGAAATAAGTAACTGGGTCACTGGTGGATGACAGTCTAGAGGGATGATTTTGACGCTCAGGTTGGGTGAGGAGAGACAGATGGCATTTTTTCTGCTCTCTTTTGACTTGGCACACTGCAGTTTGATTCTGCATAGTTATGGCTGGGATTAAGCAAGGGAAGAAGGGGCAGAAGAGCTGAGAGCTTGCTCCAGTGAGGGATAAAGAATTGTAGTCATTGTGAAACAGGCTAACCTGGAACTTGTCCCCAGAACACCCGTGGCAGCAGAATCCTGCCAGCAGCTTCTCTAACTTAACCCAGCTGGCTCCTTTGGTCAGAGCCTTCCTGATTCACTTGGTGTCTCAGAGCTACATTCCCCAAACACCTTAGATCTCTAGGCTGGCTCTTACAGACCCTCCAAGCCCCTCCAGTACTCAAGTATTCTTCCCTGTCTCTCTTGCCTGACCCTGTCCTAGTCTCTTCTCTCTCAGTAAAGTTATAAAGCAGCTCTGTTAGAAAATGCAGTCTCCTTTGTCATTTGTCCTTCATTTGAATCCTCATTTAAGCTCTCCATCTCTCCCCACAATTGGATCTATGACTCTCCTGAAGCAGAAGAGTCTCAGCACAATAGCACACTCACTGTCCAAATCCTCCAGGGTACTAAACCCAAGCCACCCTCTGTCAACCCCTTTAGACATCTCTTGGAAATAGTTTTCCAAGATGGAGGCTAAGAAAGAAAACCAGGACATTACGTTCTTACCACCAAAATTACACTCAGAAAAGAAAATGGAGTTTGCTATTTTCTGCAGAGGTGGAGAGCTGTATCCGAAAGCATTATATTCCCTATTTATGTTGTGGATTTTTTGCAAGGCATTATTAGAAGGAAGCTTGACAGCTCTGCTGGGAAACTTGGCAAACACCAGGGCAGACCAGTCTCACTCTTTTACACAGCTGGATTTTCTGCAGCTCAAGTATTTTTCCCTCCTGCTCTTGGCCCATCCAAAGATGAGTGCTGAATTTCCCTTAACATTACCCACAGGTTAATTTGTTATTAAGTTTAGGCTCAGTTTAACGTCTTGGCATGCAATTTAAATAAAATCAAAACCAAATGTCCTTCATTTCTGCTGAAACCACCCTCGGTTTGGCTCAGCTGCCTTTGGTGTCACTGGAGGGTGAACAGGAGATTCATTTTCGTCTTGTCATTTTTGGTAGTAACCTAAATATCCTCCACGCAACTTTGAAATACATTGCCATAAAGTAATTATTTGTCATAGAATGAGATTGGCCAGAATCTGAACATGATACATTGGCTCTGACTTAGCTGTCAAGTACTTGTTACTGTAGGAAAGGAAGATACAGCAGACACCTAAACAGTAGGAGTCCTGAAGGGTGCAGACAAAGCTTATGCACAACTTTTTACTAAAGGAACGAAGGTGGGATTTCCCACCTTCCATTCAGAGAGGCTAAAGGAAGGAGGACTTGAAAATCCCATAGGTACAGCCCTTGTCCCTGTATAAATTTGTTCCTGGTCTAATTATATACCTTACACAGTCTAACTGTGACACAGAGCAACCAGAGTGATGTCAATGGAAAGGGAAAAAAGCCCGTAAGTATTATGAGTAAGAGCACGTTACACTGAGCCTGGAAAGCAGTGAATGGGGATGCTGACCTTTGGGTTAACTCATTAACTGCACTAAGATGATGCAGGTGACTCTTCCAGTCAATTTTGTTTTCTTCTGTCCATGGGATATTTACAGGCAGCTTTAAAAATTCTTCAAAGTCACCTGCAGAAAGTACCTGGTAATTTCATTCTGCACATTTCTGTCTGACTAGGAATTGTCATGTTATTTGCTGCTTTTTCCAGTCAGTGTTCAAAGTGTGTCAGTTAGCTGTGATTGAACTGATAAATCAAGTTAAATGATTTCTTTCTGTTGATCATATAATACTGCTCAAGAGCATTTCCAAAATACTGTTGTTTACAATTTCAGCCACAATAGATTACTTCACTTGGAAAGGTGAAGACTTTATCAAAGTACTTAACTATTAAAATTCTTGACGTAGACACCTGAACTTCATAGAAAATTTAGCAAGTTCAAAGATAAGGTGATTTTTGTGGACCTATGTTACAGCATAAACCAAACCAGAATTTGCCTGTAACTATTACCATCAATCATTTCACAGAATGAGGCCTCTTTGTGTTACTTGAAATCAAAACATAGAGTGGAAAATAGGGGAGGAACAAACAGAATAATTTGTGTGTCCTGAGTGGAATATTTACATAAGCCTCCTAAAAATTAAGTTATTTATCAATCTGCTAGATTTACCAAATCAGAACAAACAAGCCACACTAGTAATTGCACTTGTATGGCTTTAAATAAAAGTATGCTACAGTGGCAACAGTGAAGAAAGAGACAGGACAAGTTCTTACTTGTGCCCAAGTTCATGTGCAATTGTAAATGCCAGGTTGAGACCGTTGTCCTCAGCAAGAACACACTTTCTCTTGGCGCTGCAGACACCTCCCAGGTAAGCAATTCCTGCAACAGAGACACAGAGAATCTTCCCATCAGAATCAGTGAAACAGCTCATTCGCTCAAAGCACACAGCAGTAAATCAATCAAAATGATAAAAAATGTGCCCAGTATGAAAAACATTAGAGTAGTTTGCACATCAAGTCATGTGAGTATTTTGTTCATCGACCCATTGAAAAAATGAGTCTAGAATTTTGTCAGACAGGAAACAAGTTAATCACACTCACCTTCACTGCTTTCATTGGAAAATATATTTCACTGTCCATAGAGACTCAAAAATTCATCTAAGCTTGTCTATTAGTGCCACGTACTACAATGTCAGAACTAAGTGAAGTAGTAGCAGTGAAGTAGCCTTAACAAGTATTTAAACGGAGTTCTCCAGATTTTCAGAATAAAACTGGGAAAAGGAATAAAACAAAAAAAGCAGAGACTCTCTGAGAAGATCTTACATTTTCCCTTATTTTCATACTTAAAGAAAGCAAGAGTGGCAGACTCAGACGAGCTGGCAAACTCCTGACGGTGAGTCACAAAGCCAATGTAGGTGGCAGAAGTCTACTATGACTTAGTGGAATTTAGGATTTGATCCCATGGACAATTGCACAGTACTCTCCAGGCCTGTTTGTGTGGGCACCACAAATGGTTGTAGGCTGAAGTAAAAAAGGAATGAAACTTCTGCTATGGAAAACCAATAGTCCTCATATGACCTTCCTGCATCCAGACTGTCCTCTGCAGAAAATGCCGTTGTACTTGGAAACTTGTGATGGCATCACAGGCCACACACAGGACAATCTGCTGCTGAGATTTTGTTTCATCTGCCACCTAGAAGCCACAGCTAAGCCACTGGGAGTTATGCACAAAGATTAAAGACAGAGCCTAGGGATGTCTCTATTTATACAAGTCCTCCACTGCTAAACAGGCACATCTCAAAAGCCTCACAGACAGTTCAAGTGTGCACACAAACCAAGATTTCCAGATAGCATGCAGTGACCTAAGTGCTGAGTTCATCCTGCCACTTCAGACATCCTCCTGCCGTGCTGCAAGAAGGGGACGGGTAAACACCTTCCCCAAATGTCTGCCAATTTTTTCACAGCAGATATATTTGCTTATACTTAACAGAAACCAAGAAATCTATTTCCTCACTGTAATGCTGTTCTGGCAGAGGGGCAGCCAGGATCTAGCTGCCTTTAATGAATAGGCCACAATCATGCAATGGAGACATGATCTCTTTTTTTTTTTTTCCCTTCTGGCAGAGTTGACAAAGCTGTGTTTATCAGGGTGCAAATGGTATAAAACTTCAGACCTGAAAGAATTGCAGTTCTGGTTTTTTTATGAGTTTTGACAATAATATGGATATGTATATTTGCTGCCATGGGGATTGTGGATGGAAGGAAGGGATGGGCAATAGCCTTTTAATTCAGCACTAGCAGCAGAGCGAAGGCAGTGCAGAAATCAGACACTAACTTTTGCTTATTTTAAAAGCGCTGACTGTGGAAGGCGAGATTCATACCACATGCAAAAAATGAAATCAAGGTTTAGACTTTTTAAATCAAGAATCACAGAAGGCTGGATTTCAGCACTATTCTTAAACTGACTTGGTTTTTACTCACAGAACATTCATAAGGATGTCAAGGAATTGTTCAGGAAGTAATATGTTACTTTGAGAAGGAGTTTGCAACCTCAGTCCCCACACCTGATGGCCTAATGAACAACTCATAGAACAGAATCTCAGCTGTAGGTGTCTGCAGTGTGTCCTGGGCTATGAACATACCTTCTGTTTCTTTTAAAGATCACCAAGCATTTCTGGTTGATTTCTAAAATGAAAGTAGATATTTCTCCTGATTTGCTACCATGCACCCCTATGGTGACTTACAAATAATAATAACCTCACCAATAGCAGTCTTTTGGTTCCAACTCTACTTGGGATCAGCAATTTCTGGGAATACTTTTGGCGGAAGGAAAACACTGTTTGGGAAAATGTTACTTTATTGTAAAACCAATAACAGAAGGTCTGAGATTAGGAGGAATTCCAAGATTTTGGTTAAACAGACGCAAAAAACTGAATATTTGAGACACAGAAGATGAAAGGGAACAATTAGGTGACTCAGCCAATCCTCTGCTTCTTTAGATCAGTGCCTTTGTGCATTTTTGAGTTCTTAAATCCTCTCTCTGCGGGCACACATGAAACATACATGAAGGATGCTTCATGCCAAATTGCTAATCCACTCCATAGCTGCCTCTCCCCTGAAGCACACTGTGTTGTCAGAGGAAACAAAACTGTGGTGGCCCATTGGCTGCTGGTAATCCTGATCCCCAGCTGTGAGAGAGGAATTCAGTGGGGACTGGTGAGTTCACCTTCACTCATTAGCTTTGCTCAGCCCAGGCTCTTCCCACAGAAGTTGTGACCCTGTGGCACAACTACCATCTACTCCAAAGATGCTCCTGGAGATCCTTCTGCCTTTTGGGGATAAGGCAAACATAGCTCAAAATAAACTAACCCAACTCAGCTGAAATACACTTTTACTAAATAGGGAGGGATATTTTGATTACCTTTTAGCAGTTTTAGGTACAGCCAACAGTAATAACCAGAGCAGGATTCTTACTGAAAGCATTTCATTCCTACTACTAAACCTGATTATTCCACCTTTATCTTCCAATTAACCAGTCCCAATACATATCTCATTTGTGTCTGACACATGAGATTTTAACTGAGAAGCAACAAACCAGTATTGCATCTCAAGCTCACTGGTCAACCAGGCAAAACAATTCAGCTTGAAATGATTCATGCTAATTTCCTTCCAATAAATTTCATAAAATGAGGGTGAGTCAATATTTGCTGTCACTTGGAGATGGAAGAGGGAAGTATTTCCATGTTTGGGAGATGTGGTGTAGCAAAATAGTCTAGAGTTCTGTCAATATATTAAAAGAAGTTAAATATCAATTAAAATGTCAAAAACATGACCTCAAATGGCAATTCTTCTGAAGTCTTTGTTTAGCAGTTCTAATCCCCACTGCAACTGACTGGCAGTAACACTGCTCTGTGCTAAAAGTCTCAGTATTCAAAGGCGTAAAACTAAGGACTGAGTAAAACTAAGTACATCCACCGGTGGTTGGAAAAGTGACTGTGGCTCAGTCACAGACTCTTAGCCACCTTATTTTTATTAGTTATTTTCAATGCTTAATATGACCCCTGTGTGGCCAGTTTATAATATTTGCAATGACCAAATTTAAAATGTAGAAATCTAAAATTATTTTATTGTTACAATTATTAAAGACTTCTGTTGGAGTGGAGCCCAGGGATCAGACAATATAAGAACAGAAGTTGACGGGGGAGGGAAACCCATCATCCTAGAAGAGCAGACAGAAGAAAACTTTGCAGTATATGAGATGAACTCAGTAAGAAGTCCAGCTCAGAAGCTGCTGAGTGCTCATTAATGAAGAGTCATTCTGGAACAGCAAACCAGTTATAACAAATTGTTAAAAAATATTTAAAGCCTGAAAAAGCTTGCCTCAAACATGGTTTTGTAATATATATTTTCTATCAAACTATTTCCTAAGACTATAATTTTCTTTTGGACCAATACATTTTACCATTACTTCTTTCATTAGAACATAAATAGAAAATATGCTATTGATCTGCATACATAATGCAGTTCTTTAGTAAATATATCTGAATCACTAAGATAAATGCAACTCTTTTGTAACGCAATACAATGATCCATATAATTGATACACAGAGAAAAATACACCTTTAACCAACAATGATAGTAGGATAATGCTTTGGTAGCTGCATTAATATGCTTTGTTTCCTTCATTGGGATGAATGGGAACTGCTGTTGTAAAATTTCAGATTTTTATCTGAATCCTACAAGTCTGCAGAACTGAAATCGAAATTTCATGAATTCAGACATCTTTGTGAAAATCCTGGCATGCTGTGGTTCTGCCAGGCTGGGACTAATGTCAGAGGAACTTCTCTTATTTGATAATTGTGCTTCTAGCCCTGTCTGGCAGACAAGTGTGCGAAAAGGAAAAATAGGGAAGAAAGATGAACTGTCTTTTGGATTGGTTGGTTTGTTTGTTTTTTCAAACAACAACAACAAAGAAAAAACCCACCAAAAAATGCACTTCTGTGCTCATGCAAATACATAGGCAGTGGCTTTCTTCAGGGAAAAAAGTCCTTATCTTTCCAGATAGACTCCTAACTGCCAGCAATTACCACAAATCTATTTTTAATATCAAAAAAGGGAAAGTAGGAGCATCAGTGGTAGAGAAAAAGGAAAGCCAATTATTATTTTTACTATTACCAAGTGTGAGGGTTTTTTCCTTTCTCTCATGAGAAATTGCATAATTACAGTCCATAACTTCTGTGCTTGGGTTTGAACACGCAAAGCTATCTGCACTTCCACAGCAAACCTTAGGACACAGGCAACTGTGTAAACTCAGATTTATCCAAAAAGTTGTCATACATAAACAGTTTGCAGCTGTTGGCCTTTCTGCCAGCTAATGAGCCCTCTGCTAGCAGTATCTCTAAGGGGAATGATTACATTTATCCTACCAGCTCAGCTAGGCATTAGGATATTACATACTTGCCACATCGATAGCCAAAGCTGGAAGAAGACCAGTTCTGGTGCGTGGGTTCACATTTCATCCTACTCGAAACACGCGGGGCTTCCTTCTGACAACTATGGAATATTCACTCAGCAAGTGGTTTATCCAGGTACTCCAGCTTTCAACTCTCTAATGTCTTGTTTTCATTGCACTCCTAATACTTTAATCTCTTCTTTTGCCAGCCACCTCTGGATACAGAACTTTTACTTGATTAAAACTTGGCTAGCTTTCCTCTTCTCAACGTATTTGCTGTTGGGAAGGGAGCCAAAGTTGAAGTCCTGAAGTCTGCTTGGCACAGATGGAGACTCACTGCATATCCACATGCACAGAGCAAACCTCCCATTCCCCACTATTACCAGTTTGGTGTTGAGCTGATGTTTTTCTCATCCTCCCACGATTTTCAATTTTTGCAGCTCACACATTGCCATCAATTACACTCCTGTAGCCTCTCAAACATCCTACATAAGTAAAATCAGGAAGACCTAGAAGTGATTCATGCTCTGCCTCCCCGTTCAATTGCAATGATATGCTTGACAGAGATGCCCTGCCTGTATTTACACATCAAGTCAGTCACCAAGGGAATCTTTCAGTGCTTATGATACTTAAAAATGAAAAATACTTTTCCTTTCTATAAAGCCTACATATAAAAGGTTCCAAAATTAAAAAAAAACATTAAAGAAGTACCCACTAAATTGCCTCCAAGATAGGTAATAACACAATCCCTGTTCTACAGCTGAATAAACAGAGGTCCCAAGAAGTCAGCGGTATCCAGGTGAAAAAAGAACAGTATCCATGGAAGGGCCCTCTCCAGCCTGTACAACACAGAGAGGCCAAGGTTGTTACTATGACTGTCCTACCGAGCCTCTGGTTCCAAGTTTGGTTTACTGGGATTATCCAGAAGAAGCTAATAGGGTGAGCTGTTCCTTCATTTTATGAGAATGTGCGAATTCAAAGCCAGACATGCGATTTTAGTGGCACAGAGTAATTTGGCTTAATGCTAGATAGTCATCTAGATGCCAATTTCTGTTCATCTTGCAGTAACAACATGGTTTCCATTAGAATTTAATATTCACGTATGGAAATTGTTTTCCTTAGCAGTAATTTTCATTGTCACTGTATTTAATGAAAACCAAGCTGGAAACAATACACTCATTATGAATCACAAATACAGGAATTATAGCACAACCATCCAATGCGTGAGAGAGAACTACAGTCAGGTACGAAAACAAGTTAAGAATCATGCCCAGTGCTGTACCCTGTGCAAGTCACAATATTTTGAACTTAAGTCTTTATATCAGAAGAGCTTCTAATGCCATGGACCATCTGATGGAGTGGGGTTCCAGACACCACAAGAAGTCAGCTATAGCCTATTTCAGATAGGCCTCCCCATATGTATGCCTTTACCCTTAAAGGGAATATGAAATATGAAATAAGCTCAATCTCTATGTGCCTGAGAAAGAAGTCTACACTGACAGTAGGGACATTGTTTTTCCTCTGTTTGTACTTAATCAAAGGACAGAGAATATGACCTACTGTCCGACTCATTCTCTTGGAGTCATACAAGAGACAAAAATGAATCCAGGCAAGAATTCAGTTCACAATTCTCTTGACTATGTTGAGTGGCAGAAGTTGAGGGAGATCCACTCTCTGCTGAGGGCTTAAATTCCCTCCAGGGTGTGAGGTGGTTGAACCGTATCGATGAAACAAGGCAACGTAGGACTGGTCCAAATACAGCTCTCTGTGCAGGACTGCGTAGGCACTCAGATAACAAGGGAATAGTCAAAGTAAAAGCGCTTACAATTAGTTTGTGATTCTGCAGAATTTAAGCTAGAATACCATCCAGGCATGTGGTGTTGAGTGGCAGAAGTTGAGGGACATCCACTCTCTGCTGAGGGCTTAAATTCCCTCCAGGGTGTGAGGTGGTTGAACCGTATCGATGAAACAAGGCAACGTAGGACTGGTCCAAATACAGCTCTCTGTGCAGGACTGCGTAGGCACTCAGATAACAAGGGAATAGTCAAAGTAAAAGCGCTTACAATTAGTTTGTGGGCACTCAGATAACAAGGGAATAGTCAAAGTGCTCAAAAGCAGTTTATAATTCTGCAGAATTTAAGCTAGAATACCATCCAGGCATGTGTATTGTGCACACAACTCCCCTACTTTTAGCTGGTGGAGGAAAGTAAGGGAAGTAGTTTCCAGCATGAATTTTTTTGAGCATTGATAAGCCCATGCCCTTTCTGCAGGCAGAAGATGATCTGGATTCCTGGGAATCCCAAGAAACCTCTAGCTAAGGGCACATGAGGTTCACTCCAACTCTACAGAACACATTTGTTTTCATACAAGGTTTTCAAACTGGTATGCAAGTCCCCAGGTATATTCCTCCCTGTCTCCCTGAGAAACTGGCAAGTACTACACCAACTTTACAGAAAAGCAAGCTAAGACACAACATTCAAATAACTGGTAAGATCACACAAGAAGCCACCACTACTTCTGAGAATACACATCAGGCCTGGACTTTCTCTACCTACGCAACTTGTTGCAAATGTGCCCATCATCACAGAATCCTCTTCTTTCTTTGGAGAATCTACCTTATCCTGAATTTCAACGTGACCTCTAGAAAACTCTGTTCCTTTCCTCCAAACCAGCATGACCTGCAGAGACGCAGCACGCTTTCCCAGAACTCAGTGTACTCTGTGGCTGGACACCTCCCCTACGGGACTGACTCTTGTCCTGGAGTGCCCAATAAAATCTCATCTTCCCTGTAACTCTGAAAACATTGTCACTTCCAGTATACACAACTGCTGTCAGAATCCCTAAAGTCCAGCAAGAAAAATAAATAGCTGAAACACAAAGCATAGTTACTTTCTGAATCTCTTGATTTTCATTACACACACCCTGAAAGACTAACAAATAACACCTCACCCTGATATTCACTTGATGTTTCTAGAGCTCATAATGTAATACCCCTCAGAACACAAGATCCTAAAAGCACAAATGAATTAAATACACAATAATTTTTATAGGGGATAGTGTTCTGAATACTGGGAATACTTAAAGATACTTGGTACTGAAATCTTGCTATGGCACCCAAGGGTCTAGCAATTGTCCCTGGATAACATTTCATAAGACCAGGGCTGTAATTGTGAGAGCCAGATTCAAGCCCCAGTCTTTGTGAAATGACTGATTCATGCAGATATACCCAAATCTTAGTCATGGCACCACTGAAGCTCAACAGAACTTTTCAGCTGACTCTTTCAGTCCACCCTGAACTCTGCACAGGAACGTGCTGCCCCATTTGCACACAGATTAGCTGACACCTCACCGGGGTTTGTCTGTGCAAGTCGCCCTATTCTACACCTTTCTGATAAAAAGGCCTTTGTGAGGTTACACCTTTTCATGTCTGTAAACCTGCAAAGAAGGCAAGATTCTGCAAATCATTAGACCTTAAAGGAGCATTTTTGCTATCTTCTTTTTCTGTTTAATTGCTCTGCAGGACAGCAATTAATGGAACATGTGGAATCCCGTCCCCAGCGTGGCCAACTCTCAGCTTTAGCTTTCAGTCTTTCTACAGGGCTCTTATGTTTCCTGGGAACCCTCCTGTGGTTTTCTAAGTTTAATGGATTAATCATTTATCTGCTTTTTTATTAATTTGCCCCCACACAGACATTCCTCAAGACGTCAAGTGCCTTATTCTAATGCTACTTGCATTGGATTTACACGGCGCTAATTCACTGATTTAAGAGCACCTCTCCCAGTGTACAAGGGTACACTGTCCCAGACAGCTGAAAAACCCTAGAGATTGCAACCCCTCATGACTTAAGGGATAATAGGCCTCACCTGAGCTAGTAAAAGCTCACTTCTGATACCAAATGCATTGAGATGAAGAAAGATGACAGCTGTTCTAACATCTTTTTGGCCTAGAAAAGGCTTTAGCCAAGGCCTACAAAAACATGTCAGGCAGGCTATTAACACTACGTTATGCCAGCAAAGAGCAGACAACCTTCAGAAACACCCAGAGGTTTGGACTGGGCATCTTTGAAAACCACATTCCTTTCCAGTGCCTTTCAACAAGGATTTGTGATTACAAGCATAAATATTCCTCACACTGACCATATCTGAAGAGAGGTATGGTGTTCACAGCAATGCAAAGAAAGCTGGAAACAAACACACTGGTTAGCCTCATAGAGCAGATATCCATCAGGAGTGACACACTTATCACTGATCTTGCCTTGGAGCAAGGGATTGCATTAAAAGACCACCTGAAGTTCTTTCTAGTCCTAATTTTCTAAGCTTTTACAATAAAGCACTGGGATCTAAGACCTCAGCAATGAAGGAGATTAAAAGAAATGCCCTGTTTATTTGACATCTGCTCTTTGTTCAGCATGACATCCTCTATGCCATTAACTCCTCCCTTTCAGCAAACCCTTGCTTCCTTAGATGACAGCACATTAATAAATCCTCTCCATCTAATGTGACATGAGGAGTGGCTTAATTAACTGGAGCAGAGGAAGCAGGGTATCATCTACATGTTTACTCTACTTTGATATGCTAACAGCCACATTCCAGTGAGCTTCTCCTGCATACTCCCCAGCGACAGGAGCCTGGGCTGCTGCTGGATGCAGATCTCAAACAGGCAGAAACACAGTTCCTTTCTGCATTCCTGTTTCTCTAGTTAAATATGAAGTTTTGGATATTTAGTCCAAATCAAGCCACCACTCCTGAATATAGATTCCCAAACCCTGGCAGCTAATTCACCATCTGTTTGTAGGCATCATTACATAGTGCTGAAAGTCTCCATGCTCGTGCACACACATAGAAATACATGGGCTTAATTACCCAAAGTAAAATATATTACAACAGCTGTACTCCTGTGAAGAGGAAAGGCAGGGGAAGAGCTAAGTGCATCCAGGAGAAATACCCAGTTGGGGAGGGATTGATTGACTGGATGAGTCAACACATAGTGCCAGGGAGTATACAGAAGCCTGGCAGAATTCAAATTTAGTGAACAAGGGGGAAAAGACAGATGGGAAGAGATTAGGGATTCAAAGGAGATGGGGACAGAAATGTAGCAAATGGAGATAATATGGGTTTTCCAGAAGTCTTCAAGAAGCATGACTTTGATCTCGTAAGCAGCGGGGAGTCACTTCCATGGGAGGCAGGGGTCAAGGAGGGCAGGAGATAAGATCAGAGGGGAAGATGAGCTCTCTGAGAACTTCTGTGTGTACTTACTGCTGGAGAAAAACGGATCTACAGCTCTGGGTCATATGTTTCTGGCATCATGGGTTGACTTAAGGAAAAGTAGGAGCTGGACTTCACCAAGGCCTGATGAGGACATTGAAGTATTCAGGCAGGGAGGCCTATGCCTTAGTGTAGGTAAAAAAAGAGGGCACATAGCATGAAGAAAGGACAGCTGTTAGAACCGGTATAGAAAAAAGCAATGGAAATCAGTGGGATACAAGCTATTGAAAGAAAAAGACACAGGCATAGGGGACAAGGTTGTTCAAGGGTATTTTACACCAAAAAGGAATAAGACTCAGCAGAAATCAGGAGAGATCTAATGCTTTTGAAAGACTACAGGAACATGTGACTGTGAACACAAAAAAACTATCACCAACAACTGTGAAACCAAACCATAAATCAGGATTTGGATTCTGTCCCTTGAAAGTCACCTTTGCCTGGGTCTCAAAGGCATTTGGACTTGAAAGCCTTCTGTTGACCTTATTTTGTTATGTTGACTGCACTGCAAAGGTGAACCTTCTGGTCCTTTCTACAACCTGTTGCAGAATCAAGCAGGATCTTCCCTTCTCACATGCAGGCAAATATTGGCATAATAATATGCAAAAGACCAGTAACCTGCCAAGGCACAGGAGAACTCATGAGCACTGGATTCAGGATTTGTGCAGCTGTGTGAATAACTGGCTTTCTCTTCAACGGCAGAAGGAGCAAGAGGATAGAAATGAATCCACATCACTCACCTGCTGGATGGCTTGACAAGAGGAGAGCACTCCACCTGCTCCTTCTCTAAACAGCCTTCATGAGTCTCACCCTTGACTTTCTCAGATGTTATTAAAATCAAAATTATTCCAACATTCCAGTTTTTTCATTTTACCTGTCCTATTTGGTAGAATAGGCCTGAACTCAAGAATTGCTTCAGTGTTCCCTAAGCTGCATCTTTCAAGAAATAAGTAACTCACAAAATGAAAAAAAACCCAACCAAAACCAACTCTACCATCAGAAAGGAGAGTGCTCAAGGGCTACCATGTCCCATGCTCACCACTCTGCCACATGCCTATGGTAGTCCCTTAACACCCATTCTTCCCATCTCAAGGTCATAATCTTCCAAGAAATGGAAAAACAGCCCTGGCATTACCTGCAATAGCTACAGCTTTGCAAACTGTATAGAGTTCCAAAATCAGCTTTGAGACTATTTTCATTTTGCTTTTTCAGATGAGTTCTGTGACTTCCAGTTTTGACTTTGTCAGTTTGTCCCTGCAACTCATCTGAGCCATCTGCTCAGAGGGCCTGAGTACAGAGAGAATGAAGAGGAATGAAGAAAAAGATCAAATCAGAGCTTTTAATGAAACTGCTAAACAAAGAGGGACACGGAATTCAGCAGCAGGGATCCTGGAGCCTTCAAATTCCTCAGTATCTCCCTTCCAGAATGAAGGGAAAAGGTCAGACTTGGCAATAAATCAGAAAAAATATTTGGAGTCTTTGTACCAAACAGCATCTGCTTTAAGAGCTAACAGTCAGGGTCCAGCATTCGGTTCCAGTTCTTTTTCGTAATTGCAAACACTAAGAAACTCATGAAGCTATTCAAATAAATTAAAAGCTACTTTTAACAGTTTCAAGAGCTTTACTGAGCCATGCGCCTATCTCAGCCTACTGTGGTGTTGGTTGGGGTGGCTTCACAAGCCAGGATCAGGCCTGCAATCGTTCAACAACATTCAGCAATGCATTATGAACATGTTTCAGTGTCTGGAGAGTTTCAGCAGAGTCTGTTGAACGGGACAGTTTTGGAGATGGCTGAACACCTGTGCTGCTGATGAATGGCATTCTTCCACGGCTCTCAATTAAATTCTTTCCATGTTCTTAAAGAATGACTAAGCAATTGTTACTCTGAAAAAGTGAATGAATCTATACTTTTGAAACATGTTAATATTTAAAGCGTATTTTATTTTTAGGCGCTGTATGCGTGTCAAGCTGTTCTCTTGGCAAAATAAGAGCAGCTCAGGCGACTAGCAGAGCAGGCCAGCAGAATGGGATGATTCACAGAAATCAAACTCTGAACAGATGCTTTTCCAAATTGCTTCTGTGATACTTCTCAATTACAGCTCCTACATCCTGCCTTACAGGGCTGTCTAAGCTCCTGGCTTCACTTTGTCAAGCTGCCAGCCAGCACACGCACTGATAAACTTATTTAGCAACTCTTGGTTCAGCCCGTCTGGTTTAATTCTTTGCTGAGTGCCTGACTTGAGACAACTGACAAACCCAGGGTTTGTGCCTGATAATGTTAATTGGGTTGAGTTACTCTGCTGAAGTCACAACTTGGGCTGAAAAGCTTGTACCATGCAAGAGAACAAAGCCAGTCCCTAACACCTCAGCACTGGCTACTACCTCTGCTTCAGGAGCAGTGAGTGAAAATGATCCTTCACATCTGGAGGCAAGAAGAGGAGATTAAGGTGCACCATGGCTCTGCTCTCCTCCCGAAGTACCAGTCAGCACATTAGTTCTGGCAATGCATGATAGTGTGGTGGAAGGTGGAAGGGGAGGTGAAAATAAAAAAAAAAAAATAAAAAAAACCACCCAAAACTTACTGCAAAATTAATGGCTTGATTTCCTACACATTTGCATTTCCACTTGGCGTTTCTGATGTAAGTGTGGGTGATGCAATCTTTCCCTCAGTGCCAGCATCAAAGGGAGAGGGCTTTCTCCCCTACTTGGTTTCCTAGTTTTCAGAAAACTTCCAAAAGCCTAATGTTTCTGAGATCCGTATCCTCAAATTTGACTTAAATAGGCCAATGGGTTAAAAAGCTGTTAGGGAAACGCTGTCATTGGGGTAGAAAGACACATGCATTGCACACACTCACTCTCACCAAACCAGGTTAAAATTACTATTAACCTAAAGAGTCCTCCTCTGGGTTCCCAGAGCTGTGTTTCAACTTCCACCCCATAGGAAGGGCCCACATGGTACTTTATATAGACATAAACACATCACAGTGCCAGCCTGACAGAAGAGAATATCTAATTTCAGAGGTAATGAGGCTGAAGGTGTTTTTAATATGCCCTGAATCTACTTTCTTTAGTATGTCTTTCTCTAAATTGCTAAAAAATAAGGTGTCACCTTTAAAGTAACACAAGTTAGAAATTTTCACTCAGACCAGCATGAGCTTTTCTCACACGCAATAAAAAGAAATCTCTCATGTTCAAACTCGAGCTCCTGTGAAAGAAAACAGAAATTTGGATGAATACCGCTGAGCTCCTTGCGATGATTGACAGGAGCCAGGAGAGTCCCTGGTGCCTCACGGACACAAGTCAAGGCACAGTCCTAGTCCTGAGGCCTTGACAGTCTGAATTCAGAAATGACAGCACATGAGGCTCTTGGGGAGGCTGCACCTGCAGGCAGCACTGAAGAAACTTACTGTCACAGTATCCTGCAGAAGCCAACGGGACATTTCCATGCACGTGTGTTCACGTTATTGCTCTAGGTCTTTGTGCTAAAGTATGAGGACCAACAAAGGGAGAACTGCCTCTTCTACTAAATAAAACACCCCTGGGAAGTGCAAGAAGCTTCTACATACTTGTACGCTGCCTGGGTGACACTTCCAGTTCTGAATCAAATCTGTGCATCCCTGATTTAAAACTATGTGCTGAGTGTGCACCATGGTTTGTAGGGGTTTTCTCAGCTGTCAAGCCCCACTCAGTAAGTGGCTCGTGGAGGGAATTTGCAGCGGTAACAGCTGTACTTCCCAGCTACGCAAAGAGGGTATTTTTGTATAAGCCTGCTTTGGTGCCCAGTGGCAGTGGCCTCCTGTCAGCTGCCATGTAATGAGATGCATTTCCCAACAAAGCCACCTGATTAATGACAGCATAATCAGCTTCATGGCATTCACAGAAAACAGGGTGAATATGTATTACATCTGATCTAATTGTATCAGCTATCATCATCACCATGGGCTGGATCAAAATCTTACTGAAATCAACAAGAGTATTACCACAGGCTTTGGGGAAGGCACATTAAGACATTTCCTGACTTCTTTTACTTAGTTCCCACCCCCAGAAGGTTGGGGTGGTTTTTTTACTTCAATATGAAGTCAAAAAGCTTTATTTACTTCAGTGTTTAGACCATGTTGTGGCCCACAGACACTGGTGCACAAGTGGGCATTCTGCATCTCTGTAAACACACCAGCTCATTGAACAAATACAGACTACAGTTTTCCCATGTTTGAAAATGAAACAAGCAACAGAGATAAAGATAAAAATAGAAAAGAGAGGGATCATTCTGATATACTTAGTCAAAAGTTATTACTTTTAAATCTGTGACTTGGACAAGGAAATCCCAAGTATCTAACCATCACAGCAAACACACCTCTGCACAGCGTCACAAACTGCAACAGTCAAGGGTCAGGGCCCATCACAGCAAGGACCAAACGCTCTCAGAACCCAGGACCTTTGCTCTGAGCCAAGAGCCTTGCACACTTCTCCCTTTCCCAGTTTCAGAGAGACATCACAGAGAATGCAAACATGTGAGGGCTGTGCCAAGACTCTTCTCCTCACTTCGCTCCACAGAGGGAGAAGGGAAATAAGAAGATCGAAGTGAGACAGATAAACACATAGGAAGAAACCTGGGGCAAATCAGAGAAGATTAGTGAGACACAGGGAGGAAGAGACATGAAACTGAAACATAATTAAGTTATCAAGTTATCAGACTTTCATGAGGCAACTGATACCTCAAAAAGAAAACTACAAAGCTTAGGACTTCAATAGGCCTAAGCAATATTTTTGTGTTGCAGGATCTGAGGCTGGTTCAGGAAAGCACCTCTACTTCAGATGCTGCTTAAGTATGTGTTTGGATACAGAAGGTCAGGCAGGAATCACAGGGAAAACATCTGGAAGGACAGAGCAATTCCAGGGAACAGTGCTGCTCTGCTGAAGTCCAAGTCAGCAGACACTTGTAAGAGGTCAAAGGGATCAGAAGGAGCAGCTGTTCTTCCCCAGAACTGATCACAAGTCAAGACATAGGGCAAAAGAGCTGTAGGCAAGAATTTCATCCATACTCAGACCCAGACAAGACCAAGGTGGAGACAGTACTTTCTCTCTGACCAGCAGACGTAGCTAGGAGAGAAGACAAACTAAGGCATAGAAGATAGGAAACAAGAGTCTACAGATTTCTTAAACAGATATAAAATATAAATTCTAAATAGAAATTTGTCTTCAATCTTTTACTTTCCTCTCATTTCAAGAACAACAAAGTCTGATTAGACTAATGGACTCATTTTAGAGCATCGGTTTAACTTTCCAATAAATAAAAACATCCACACAGAGTTTCCTAACTTACTGGCCAGTTTTCTTATAAATAACTGCAGTGTTTACTCTATTTGTCTACTACAGCACAAATATTGCTGTACATGCTCAAGCTTGATGGATGACATTATTAAAATCAACAAGTAGATCCTCAGCAGAACATGACTGTGTACCCAGCAGTCTAATTATGGTCAGACAGAGCCTTAATGCAAACAGATCAGGCAAAACGGCTACACAAAAATGTATGACACAACTACACAAAACCAACAAATATCTTCAACCTGCTGACTGCTCATGACCACTAACCAAAGTAGAAATACAAGGCTAATTCCAAGCTAAGCAAACACAGAAATCCTTAGCATGCTACAAATCATGCTGAAAGAGTACAGAAGGAGAAAGATATTTGATGGGTTGGGCCTAGCATTTTTTAAAAATTTTTCTTTTAAAATGAGTTCAGCATATTTCTACCAGCTGATTGAAAAGCTAAAAAGACTTGTCAAACTAATTCAGACAAACACCCTGCAGATTATAGGATTCTGAACCTGAAACTTAAAAGTGTATCTAGCAGAATGCCTATGTCCAAATAAAATTCCAGGGGTTCAAAGGACAGAGTTTATATATATAAATGTATATATATACAAACACCTCAGTGAGAATTAGGCTAAAATTTCACCATCTCCTACAGCCACCTTCCGATCTAAATTGGTAAGAACTTCATAAGGAAACCCCAGTATTTTCTACAAGGAAGATCTGGTCAAAATCCTGTATGTAGAATTCAAACTACTCTGCCATGCATTTAGAGACAGTAATTTTTTTTTTCCAGAATGAGCATTATTAAAAGGCGTATACATTCACATGAATGGATATAGAAATGCAAACACATGCAGAGATATATTCACATATTCTTGCATTGACCTAACCAGGAAGCAAAAACAAAGAAAGAGAGAGGACCAATTTCTCTCTAGTCTGTATCCCAACCCAGAGAATTATTATGCCTCTTCAAAATAAATAATTGCTCAGAGGAAAGAGAAAACTAAAAGTTAAGCCTCTCAGAGTCACTGATCACGAGTGCCACATTGTATTCACATGTGAAGTTAATGAAGATTGGTGTAATTTCCCAGCTAGAAATCCATACATCCTCAAGACAGCTGAAAAGCAAAAAGATCCTACAAAATCTGTCTTTCACTGTATACCAGCAATTTTGATTATTAATTCCTTCTCCCTCCCTAGGATGTGCAAAACCACAAAATCTGATTTTTGACCTTATCAGTCTACCAATTTCTGAAAATACACAAGCCCAGAGGCAACCTTTGTTCCCTGCAATATCTGCATAAAAATTTTGTATTGGCAGATATATAACGGACCTTTTATCAGTACTTTTTTCTACTTACTCTTCAGGCCACTGAAACCAGTTCTTTCTCATGTTCCATGACCACAAACTTCAGACACTATTTACTGCAATGAAAATCCACCAAGCTTTTAGAAAAAGCTAAGAATATGAAACCCACTGCATCTCCCCCTTCTCCTTGTCTGTTCTGGCAGGAAGTGTCTTCAAGAATTCCAACAAGTCACTGAGCCATGATCTTGCTTCCTTTCCTAGTAACCATGTTGGCTTTCTTTTATCTCTTTTTATCTGCTTGGCCTGTTTGCTCACCTCTACCCGTTTAAACTTTCCCAAGAAATGAGGTTAAAATCATTGTTCTGGATTTTCTGGACATTAAACAGAGAAATGTGAATTTGCTGATTCAGCAGGCCAACCCTCAGCTGAGCATTATCTCCACACCAGATGTTATAAGGTAAGGCCAAAAGATGAACAAAGTTATCCCAAAGACATAAATTCTGAGCAAATTATGAAGTTACCATTTTATCTTTGTGAACAGAGTCTCCTGTGGAGTAAGGGAATCAGCTGAGATGGCTGATGTGGTTACTACCTGTTAATCTGCATCAGCCCTCTCTCCAGTTTGCTGCCAGGGAGCAGGAGCTGCTCCAAAAGGGAAGGGCAGCTGAAGTCGAGCATGATAAGGCACGTAGAGGTGGTGGCCTTGCTGACAAAGGCACAGTCCCATTACACCCAAGCAGGATGGGCACAGAGAGGTTCTTAGCAGAGCTTTCTTGAAGTGCTTTCCTCAAAGCTGGACACCTGAACCATTACCTACGGTGGCACAGGCAGCCAAACTCCCAGGAGGAGTTCGCCATCCCTGCCTCAAAGCTGGACACCTGAACCATTACCTAAGGTGGCACAGGCAGCCAAACTCCCAGGAGTTTGCCATCCCTCTAATGCAAACAAATCCTATATCCCCCTGAGCTGCCATGGCTCACAACCCTACACGTTAATTAAAAATTATATGGTAAATCATCTTAGTTTTCTCTAACTGCTTCATCCTCTTTCTCAACTTCCTAGGTGCTTCTCTAATGTCTTTTCTACAAGAAAAAACTACTGAAGGAAGTTTAGCTCCTCAATCACTCGCTTTTTATGATCTACCATATAATAAAACACAGGATTCACAGTGTTGACATACAGAATCCTTGTCCAACAGTCCAGTGTAAAGGATTAAATAGAGGGCATGCTAAAACACGATGGATTTTATTTACATAGCATGAATTTTCAGGTGTAGATTTTCAGTTGTAGGTATAAATTAGCATTGAAGTTTGAATTTACTTCCTCTACAGGCAACAGAGCATTTATATTCCTTTTAATGGCCTAGTTGAGACCTCCAAGTGGTGGAATTTACTCACTTTTTTATTTACAACTATAGCACAAAACAGTCACAGCTGATCAGCTCGGAGTCAGGAAACTATTAAATACAATTATATCACTTACACTTTGCTGTATTGTAACCATTACTCAAGTGTGGGGCAGAACTTCTAAAAATAAGACTCTATTTTTGAACTGGTGAAACGTCCTGTTAATGCCCAACTCCTATTTGCATTATGTATAGCACAATCACAACTGAAAGACTCGGAGCTTGTGCAGAGGCACTGGAAGTGGGAGAATTGTTAAATAAAAACCAACAACATTCCAAGGACTTAAATTTACTGTCAATCTATTGAGTGCATTTGATGTAGCAAAAACTCTTCCAGGACCAGACACCCCGCAAAACAGACTAAGTATTACGCTTGGTCATGTTACCAGACAGTTAACCAAAGCTCGAAAAAACCCCAAAACAAACAAATGAAAATCAGTGCAGGTCCAGCATCCTTCTTGGAGACAGAGGGAAAGTTATATGCAAACTTCCCAGTGCTGTTTTCTTGGTTATCACTAGTAAAATCTCATCTCTTTGTTATTTAAAACTTGCTCTTAAAATTGCATTTAGTCTTGGCAGCTACAAGACAAAAGAAATATAAAAGTGCAGTAGGCAACTGTCCTTCATTTCCTTCCTTTACTCTTACATATCCTGTGTGCAACTGGAATGCTTCTATTTGATTATCCAGTGGAGCAAATGCTACAATGAATGCAATCATGCCCTATTACCCTACGTGTCTGTAGCCTATTGCACAGCTATGTACAGATGTTTTTACACAGCTTGGTTTTTTAGCTACAGGGTCTATAAAACAATAGAAACTATCTGAAATGTTTTCAAGCCAGTAAAGGAT
Source organism: Calidris pugnax (assembly GCF_001431845.1). NCBI lineage: Eukaryota > Metazoa > Chordata > Aves > Charadriiformes > Scolopacidae > Calidris > Calidris pugnax. The sequence goes on along the minus strand of NW_015090873.1, from coordinate 1,713,387 downwards.
AAAGGCACTGTAAAGCAGTCGACTGGATAAAAGCCATCTATGTCTGACAGGAGGAGAAGAAAAACCTCAGAGGTTTCTCAATTATAAATGCATTGGCTTTCTTAAACAATTTGTGGCTGCAGCCTGCAGCAAACTGACCAGGCTGGAACACAGAAACAGAGGTAAAAATAAAGACCCAGGCAGTGGAAAGAATCAACACAAACCTCTGGCCTGTTGAAGGGTTGAATTGTTGTTTTACTGACCTAAAGCCCTGGCTGCTGCCCAGAGAACCTGAGTTTCCACTGGGAAGGTCTGAGAAGAGGTAAGTGTTGCCTCCAGCTGAGGGGCCTGGACTGAGACTCAAGAGTTGTGGCTTTGCCCCCAGCCAGCCCTGTCCTTCGGCATGTCCCATCGCATCCCTAGGCTTCATTTCCTCACTCAGTACAACAGGGATAACAGTTCTGATCTCTTTGGTAAAGAGCTTTGAATTTCACTGAAAAAAAGACCTAGTTACAAATTCATTTCCTTCTCCTCTCAATAAATCCTTTTTTACAAATAAAATAAATGCAAAAAACTCCTGATGGAGTTTAATGGCAGAGGTCTAGCAGGGAGGCACCATGAATTAATGGGTAAGGCACTGGACTGGAAGTCGGGATATGCAAAGACTGTTCCCTTCTCTTGGATAAGAAACAATGAGAAAATGCTTTTATGACTCCCATGTTTTCCCTGTCCACCTGGGTCTGAAAGCACGGCATCGCAGAAAATCCTGCTTTCTGCTGCACAGAATCTTGGGTTGGCATTTCTAGCACAGATAAGAATAGCAAGCGATGCGTTATTTATAGCATGACGACAGCAGGTTTGACACTGTAGAAAACAAACATTATTTCTCTTTCCACAGCCTTATATTATAACACAGGAGGAAGCAGGATGAGCTATGAAAGCAGAAGAGATGATTTTACTTATTTAATGTTCATTCTTGTGAGAATCCCCCAGAGAAACAAATCCTCAAGCAAAGGGAAGTGGTGGAGCTTAGGTGTGAAGCTGGTGAAGCAGTGCAGAAAGCAAGTAAAATCTGCAAGTCTCCATTTACAAGGACGAGGTGAGAGACAACAGCAGAAATACTACAAACCCCAAAAGACAGAAATGGTCTGTCCACGGGCCTAACGTAATGAGACTGTTCCGCTCACGTCTGCCTCAAAGGCTTCTCAGCTTCACACACACAGTAGCAAGGAGCAGTTCCAGAGCTTTTCTTGACAGTTGTTTGGCAGTGTGTGCCTCGCTGGACATCAATTAGGCTTCTGCCTTCAGCTTGTCTGTTTGCAAATACAATGACCACTTTCAGAGATAAACAGCAGAGATTACTTTAAATCGTGATTAAATGGTACTTAGCCATAAGCAAAGCCTTGGTTCTTAGGCAATGTCCCATAAGTCATCCCCAATTTAGAAAATAATCAAGGCAGAAAACTGTCTAGGAGACAAAACAATTCAGAAGTTCTAGCATAGTATATTCAGGTGAACAAAAAGCATATGAACTGCCTGTCACAGAAAAGAAAAAGAAATATTAAAAAGATATGTTTCTGATTGTTTTGTACTGCAAGCTAGCAGGAAAATCTACTGTATTTCTTCTGAGGGACACTATCATGTTTTCCCCACAATGATTGCATGTCAAAGCCCCAGACCTAGGAAGGGGGTGAGGGGTAAAAAGATGGGGAAGGGAACATCTTATGCAGGTATCTGCCCTTTGAGCTGGGAGACTGAAATTCCCAGGTGCTTTGTGTACATGTCTCTATAATTTCACACAGACATAAATGGCCGTGGAGTGGAATGCAGTACATGTTTGCACCCGTACCAGTCAAACTGCACAGTGATTTAGTGCATAAAGTGAGTTATGACATGGAGCTGAAATGAAAGAATAAAGTCAGAGTATCAGAATAAATATCAACAAAGTCCCAGCAAATATTTTCCCTCATGACATGCTCCTTTTAATAAAGGCAACAGAAAGGAGCTTAGTTACACACCAAGCTGACATTAGGTTAGGATTTGGAGTCCTAGGTGCCTGATGGGAAAGTACCATAGCACAGTTCTTGTAGCCAGTGAGTTTTCCAAAGATATCTTTCATTCAAATAGTAATCAGCACCCACCTTGTACAACAATGAGATGTGATGGCTTGAAGGATCTTTACTCAGAAATAGGTTCCCTGGTAAAGAAATGCTATGGTTCCTTTTCACAGCATTTTAGAGAGTTGCTCTCTTGTATTTATCAAAAGACATTACCATGAACCATTAATAAAACCATGGGAGAAAGTAAAGTTTTCGAGCTAAGATGAGCTTAAACATCCTGCACCACCTTTGGGGCAAGTCACAATAAGGAAGAGAAAAGCTCTGGCATAAAGCCCACCTGGAGGGTCTAAGTGAGCAACCAGAAAAGCAAGATTTAAGACCAGCAAAAATACTCTAACAAACAAAAGCAGGGTGGTAAGCTGATGAGATGATTTTGGACATGCTGTCTTATAGTTGACAAAGACTATGTATGTATTTCAGCAAGCCAGCTTAAATATCTATGATCATTAATTACCAATAGCAGTTTGATGGTGGAGGAAACGAAAGGCCAGGTACAGAGCAGGAAGTGTGTTATTCCTCCCCGCTGACAGTGTTTAGTTCCAAGTCGCTGAGAACAAGCGAGCTTCAAACATCCAACACCACTGTGAGGCCTATTGTTTTATCTTGTGGGATGGGTGCTTACTAAGCAGACAGACAGACAGATAAATAATTGGAAAATAAAAGTGCTTGAAACACATTTTGGGGCTACAAAAGGAGAATGATGTATGGAGAAGAACTAATAAGGAACTGCTGGAGGTTTACGAAGAACAAAGTGTAGTAAACGTAGGGAAATTCCATGACCTCAGTGGGCAAGCCATGCGGTTAGAGTGATGGAAGACAGACCATCCAGGCCTCTCCGGGGAGAGCAGTCTCCTGGTGTCCAGGCCCAGCTGAACAAAGAAGATGAAGGAGCAAAATTGAGCAAGAGCTTCTAAGAGCTCTGAACTACCACCAAAGAGAAATAGACCCTTGGCTAAAAGGCAAGGGAAGGGGGTTAATCATGAGAGCAACCGAGGGTCTGTGACACTTCAGAGCCAGGGACTGGAGACACATGGAAGAAGGAACAATGACAAACATACAGAAAAGCTGTCACTAACCTCTCCTCCAGTAAACCCTTTCATTTATTTTAATTACACAAGTTAATTCTTGCCCCCAAGACATGAAACAACAGAGAGAAGATGAAGAAAAAAGTTGACATAACTAGAAATTCAGTTGATGGCACTCACAAATTAACAAATTTTAAGAACAGAACAGACTGATAAATCACCTCTTTTCTACAAAAAGACCCTGCAACAGGACCATAAAAGCTCTGAACTAAGGACAGTATCTTGTGTTTGGTTACTGCATCTCTTCCAGAAAGATGGTAATTTTTCATCTAAGGAGACCAAGAATCCACCACTACCCTTCGTATATTGAATGAATAAAGACAAACCTAAACAAGACTACTGAGCTGCATAACAAACCCAAAGGCAAATGAAATTCAAATGCTCTACTTTCTGTAACAATAAAAAGAGAAAATAAGTCTCCATAAAATAACATCAGCACTTCACTCAAACAACTACTTTACACACATTGTAAGTTTTCATAGAAGTCAATGCTAAAGTTGATGTGTTTAACAATAAATATGCAGTCCGTTAGAACTGGCAAGCCCACCTTTTTATTTTTACTGGATGGAGAGGATATATGTGTAAATAAGGCCTTTGTTTGTATTTTCCATTGCACTTTTCTTTCCAAAAGCAAACTGGTCAGCTTCGCTGTGGTTTCTACTGGGTTTCATTTTCTGGCTCTCACAACCTATTGGTTTTTTGTAAGATTTTTAAATATTTCAGAGATTTTGAAAGCTCAGATAGCTTAATAGACACGTCAACTGATTTTCAGAAAGTACAAGGCACCATCCTCAGGCACAAAGATGTCTCAGGTAGCCCAAACCAAGTAGTCTCTCTAGAAGAAACCTCAGCCAGTTTTTTTGACAGAGGCCCAAAGGGGGGTTTGCGTGTCTCAGACAACATATAAGAACAGGACAAGAATCCTGACCCCACTGAAATCACTAACAAAACTCTCACTGAGTCCAGTGTAAGCAGGATTTTCCTCTGGTCTTTAGCTGTGAGCCTGCAAACAGCTGTGCACACATGAAGCAGCCTGGCTGAAGCCATGTCACTGAAACAAGAAAGAAGGAAAAGCACACGCAGGACACTGAAGTGAGGAAGAGCAAGGGTTACGGCAGCAGGAATTCCTGATTACTTGAGTCGCTGTGCTCATCCCAGGGCTTCTATTAAAATTTATGCAATCTTATATTACACTCACTTGGCACACAAATTTTTAGTGGGAATTTGGAAGAGGAGAGATTGCTAGCTGGTGAAAAGAAATTGGAAGGCCGTTGTGGGTAGGGTGGGGCCTGAGAGGTGGTAGTGATGAATATGCCCAATAGCACAGTTCTGCACTGTCTGGGTTGTGCAGCCGAGCATTTATTCCCTAGCAACCAAAAGGCAAGGGAAAAAGTCTTCCACTGCACTGTACCATGGCTCCATGTGGTTTCATAAAGCCAGCAGCCTGACTCGCCGTTGCCCTACGCAGCCACAAGTGACATAAAAAATTGCAACGCTGTGAGGTCCCTTTCTTTCACAAACAGCAAATCAACTTGACAGTATTTCTTTAAGGGACATTTTAACCTACAGTAAGTTCACTTTAATGCATTAAAGTGTATTTGATTTTGGTCCGAAGGACAGTCCCAGCAAAGCTTTTGCTAAAGCCAGGCACTGCTTCTCTAATGAATTGTTTTAAGCAGCAGGTATTTCTATTTATTCTGGCATCAAATAAAAACCCGCCCTGGAATATACAGAAACATTCAACACGAACCACTATGGAAAATGTTTTTAATGTGAGAATTCCTTTTCTTTTCCACTCACAGCAAACCAGCTAGTCTTTTCCCTTTCCTTGGGGATTAATTCTCTGTTGTGACACTGTTAGGGGACTGGAATCAGTATTACATAGGGAAGAAGAATTAAATGAACAGTACCCAGTACAGGCAGGACCAACCAGAACTGTTCCTTGCTGTGGACAGGAGGCCACCCGACTGCACAAGCAAACAGCCAAGGCAAAGGTAAAAATGTGCTGCCCTTTATTCAGGTGTTTTACATGGAATAAAAAAGGATCAAATCTACTTTGAGACATAGACCAATGTCTCATTTGCAATATCTGGACATAATTTGAAATGCTTTGCTATGATAAACTCATAATAAGAATGCAGGGTGTAGCTACAAAGGGATCAAATCTACTTTGAGACATAGACCAATGTCTCATTTGCAATATCTGGACATAATTTGAAATGCTTTGCTATGATAAACTCATAATAAGAAAGCAGGAGGGACGTTGGCTAATAGCACAATAATACACAGCTCTCTATGATAGCACTTTTCACCTTTGAAAGAAGGAAGGGACTAAGGTATGAACACACAGGGACAGCAGAAGGATGTCATCTGTGGAGTCACCCAGCAGTGCAGCAGTAAAACCCAAACCCAATTTCCCTATTCACATATCAGTGTTTGGAAGACTCAAGAAAAAGGACAGAAATTATGGAAGGGCTTATAATCTTCAGGACTCTCAACAAGTTATCTTTGAGCCCTTTAATTAAAGCCAGCCAGGAGATGGGAATGTTTTTCACAAAACATTTATTCACTTGTGGAAACAGTCTGGAAAACTATGTTTCTCAGTCACCTCGGCTCTGATGCTCGGTTTTCTCCAGGCAGCTATTCCTTCAGCTAAACCTGCCCATCTGCAGCATATACACTATACTCTGCTTTCTTTTCCCCGACATCAAGCCACAGAAAAGCACATGTGACTGCAGCAGAGGTAAAGACATTTTTTAACCAGGGCAATTTAAGGATATTTAACACACATTCTCATTTTCCATTTCCCAATTCCACAGTGCCCCCACTTTTATTATTAGCTGAATAAAGGGAAGCTTCAGCTTGGATCTGGGGTAACATGTACACTGAGGAATCGAGGCCAAGCTTTGCTTTGAAATATGCAGGATCATTCCTAACTAACCGTAAAGCTGCTTATTTGGCACTAGCAGTGGAAACATTGAACGAAAGGGGCATTCTCAATCTGCTTATGTCACAGAAAGGTTGGATTCTGACAACGTGCAAGGCTCCAAGCTGCAGCCTGATATTAATAGCTAGACATTAAACTCTCAATTTGGCTGGCTTAGAGGCAGCTCAATTGGAACAAAGATTTTTCTGCAGGAAACGGCAGATCTGGTTAGAGTCACATCACGAGAGATGAGTCTGAAGCAGCAGCAGACTGCAAACTTTTTTTGACTGCCGTGTGACGAGCCTGTGTCACACAAAGCGAAGCTTCCCTGCTCAAATCGCAGGGCACATCGGTGGTCCCACAACTCAACTGCTGTTGAAACACAATTGTTGCAAATGTATTGCACACACAGGCAAATTTTTTGCCTTCTGTCCACCTCCTCTTGAATTCCTTCCTTCTAAGGGCTAACTTACACAACCGAGTGGGGCAATGAGTATTAACAAACTATTTCTTAAACAAATGAGGTTCTATTTCTTGACGCAGCCAGTGGGGTATCACCCCACAAAGACATACCTACATATTTTCACCATTTTTGAGCTTGTTTCAGCCATTATGTAACCTTCCACACTACCTTGGCAGCTAGGCCAAGAAAATTTGAACCAAGTCCCCAGAGCAACTGGTTTCAGTGAGGGGCCCCTGCCAGAACACAAATACAAACCTCCTGCTGCTGTTTTCTTTCTGTGTCTGCATGGCAGGCAAAGATTCCAGACAGGTTTTTCAATATGGATCTTTTTGAGCACAAATGAACACCTCTTATAAGCCATATAAACTTCATAATCCCACTTCCGAACAACAGCTGGGCCTCAATACTTCCACCAGGGAAAATTTTACTTTCATATTTCTAACAATGTAAAGAAAATCAAGGCACTGTCACTAAAAAACCCATTAACTACAGCACTTATTTCAGTACACTTAATCTAATGGATTCTTTATAGTCTCTTAAACATGACTAAGCAACATCAGATTCTGGACTTGTATTGCATCATATACTCAAGGACATCACACTGCTTTATATGAGAACTTCTTAAGCCGTGCAATCTCCCATAGCTTTGCACTCAAAATCCTCATTTCACAGAGGTAGACAGAAGCATTCAGAGTGTGACTTGCCAAATGTCACACAATGAGTCAATGCCAGAGCTGGGAATAGAAATCAGGAGTCTAGAGTCCAGATTCTCTGCCTTTTATAGAGCAGTAGCCTCAGTCTCCTAGTTTAGGAGAGTGCCTGCGCACCACAAAGATATTTCTTCCTTTACAGGATGGCAGTGTAGTACCACACTGCAATGGCCAACTTCATCCATAAGCAGGTATAAAAACATATATGCATCTGCTGAGACTGTGTTTTACATATATAAAAGCAAAGTATAAAGCAAGAAATGAAAGCAAGTTGCTGTTAGAGAGAGTTTTGGGGAGCGCTATAACCTTAGCATCACTGTCAGGACCAAAGGCGGTGTCACTTTTTGGGCTAGATTCTTGCTTTTGCAGGCAGTATTGATGATTTGGAGGGACTACCTGTGGGAGCTGGAGTGAGGAATAGGAACTTGGCAACAATAGAGACTCTGAAACATCAATTACTCGATTCTTCATAAGCCAGTAGAGTATACCAATAGACATCAGCCTACTTCAATTGTTGCAATTATATTAAGTCCAACTAAGAGTCATACTACATTGCTATTTTTATAACCCATATATATATGTGTGTATTTATATATATATACACACACACACAGAGGACATGGAATGGTGGCTGTTAAAACCTATTGCTCTGCGATTGACACCTATTTTTCCCTAGTCTGACCAAGGAGGAAAACTGAAGAATCCTTCACACAGTTAAAATTTAGTACTGCTAACACTAACCACTTTATCAAACCATGCCACAGAAGTATATTCCTTAAATCATTCTTTCTCTGCTGTGACACATATGCAAATGACACCAGGCCAAATTCCCTTCTGGTCTAACATCTGTAATATGAATGGATTACATATGGATTAACTTTCATCAGTAAAGAAAAATCACATATCACCAATACAATACCTTTGGCAGAGAAAGGGAAATGAAGTTAATATAGTGCTATACCCATGAAGGCAGAGAAAATGAACTCTATGTAAATCACAAATATCTGATATATTCAGGGATCAGACACATTGTCCATAATTATCAGATACTGTCCTGTGGGTTTAGGACACACATAAGGACTCAGAAACATGAAATATCTGTTTAATGGATAGGAATCCATCAAAATCCAGCATTCTCCATTTTTGATATTGCAACATGTCCTTAGCAAGCTGATGACCAGAGGAACTGGTTATCTTCTTCAGGCTCTATCTCCAGTTATTAAGCATAAAAGGTATTTTTCAAGGCAGGGACAGATGAGATATCACTGTGTGGTGTAACTTGGGTGGACTTCCTTGCAGCCCTGAAGGAATAGTTCCTCATTTTACAGTTTTGAATAAAATGTTCAAAATATGTTCCCAGTATATACACCACAGAGATAAGGGCCTACATTTGTAGATGATCTGAGACGACTGCAGTAACTCAACAATTTGGGTATAGGCAGTAGTGCTTGAAAATTGATGTTATCAAAATATTTGCTTATTTCAACAGTATTTAAGAAAAGATGGTATCATATGATGGAGGATATTATCTGTACTTAGAGACATGGCACACTGCCTCTGGCAGTTCTGTTATCTTCGGATAACAGAAACAGTGGAGCACAGAAAACGCATAAGTGAAGATGCTAGTGCTTTGCTGCCATATAATGAAACTGTCAGGGGAGAAGGAAGGAAGAGGAATTCAGGAGAGCAAAGAGGCCAGACTGGTTTTGTCCCAGGAACCTTCTAAATATCTTGGAAAAACTATGCTAGAAAGAGTAACAAAATCCACTTTCTCCACTGAAGCCACAGCCTGCAGCAAGTCGCAGTGCAAGAAAGTATTTGGGTATTATAGGAACAGAAAAGAAGTCATAAAAATATTTCCTTAGTCATGCTGTCTATGGTAATATCATTCCCTGAATAGAGATCTTCAACAATACTGTCTTTAAAAATGGAAAGAGCTCTGACCTTAGACAGCATGTGTCTTCCATCAGCTTTGCTTTATTTTTTTCCCCCTACTCCTTTATTGTATCTTACTACAGTCATCTCCAGATGCAGGTACACATAAAAACCTCCCTCAGTGGAAGCGTGTTTTCCATTGGACACAGAATAAACACATTTTGAGGGATTCCCACTGGAAAGAAAACTTGGACGTAGAGGCCAGTCCTGCTCATGCTTAAAACAAAATGTATGTATTTTTCAGCTTTTTTTTTTCCAGTCCTTTCACTTGATCAGTCCACAAAACAGAGAGGGAAAGGCCTGCATTCTGAGGTGAGACTTCTGTAGGTAGTCTCAGAGCTCCCACAGGGTACTTTCCCCCATGCTCTTCATCACCCACTGTCATCATCATAGTGAATCCTAGTCTGTGAGCATCTCTCTAAGCACTGGAGTGTAAGATCAGCTGAAAATCAGGATCCATTCCAAGCTTACATAGAATGTAGGATAAGGGGCCACTTGACTTTGAGGCAAGTCTTAAAAAAAAAAAAAATCATGCAAACATCATAGAGAAGATGTTGAGCTATGCTTCCAAACACTGCTGCTACTATGGTAATTAAAAAAAAAATATCAAAGGAACAGATACAGTGAAGGTTACTGCTACCTAACTTAAATAAATAAATAAACAAACAAAGTATTTAAAGTGTAGGATGTAAGGACCCTGTGTAGCCAGGGTTTGGTTACGATTAAAGGCAGTTAGGAAGTAGGAGGAGTAGGAGGCAGAAGAGAAGATTTAACTTGGCTTTCCTACAATAAGGTATTCTTCTCTGGTGTCTGAGTGCCAGTTTGATCTGGGAGTATTACACAGGTTCTTACAATTGGAAACACATTCATTAGTTAGCAAATTCCTGGTTTAGGTGAGAGAGCACTGAAAGGAGCATTATACAGACACAGCAAAAAACAGTTTCTTAATCTCCAAATAGCTAATTCTACATCCGCTCTAAAGAAGTAGAAATACTTGACATTACTTCCTGAACTCAGAGACTTCAAGTGCTTAGAAGGGGTTAATATTTAATGGCTTATTTATAGTTCATATCCTGCTCAACTAGTCCCTATTTGCATCACAGAGGTATACAGAATAGCAAAATCAACACTACAGCAAACCAAAGGATGAAAGATTGCCCAGAAAGCTCCTCTTAGAAGAGCTGGCTGTCAAAATACTCTCCCCTACTTCTTTGACTTACCCACAGTGTCACAAGGCTCGTCTTTGTGTACGCAGAAATCTGTCCTAGAAAGAAAAACAGAACAAAAGTGAAATATATCCTGTGCCTCCCGACTTCAGGCAAGGAAAAAGCAGAGATGCATGACTCACATATCATGGGTGTTGAGGTTTGGGTTGTTTTTAAAACTACTGTGCAGTCTACATGATGACAACACAGATAACAGCATTGATTGCTACCTCAAGATTACAACCAATTATGTGAATCAGCTCCATACTTAACTGTCCAATTTAATAGACTTAAGATTTAGCACGTGTCCTGCCTCACTCTACAATGTCAGACTTCTTCAGCAACTGGATTAAAACAGAACCTCTTCTTTTCACCAAAGAATTGTAACAAAAAGGAGCAGACACCCTGTGATATCACAGCACCGTCAAAAGTGGGAGGAGGAGATATGGGGGGGCACACTGCCTGGAGACACAGAGCTGATCATGTCTACCCACAAATTCTCAGCTCTTCCATTTTTTTCTTCTTCCACAGAAATAGAAAAAGACAAGAAAGAAGCAAGACTAAACAGAGCAAGACAGATGTTGAAAAGGAAGAAAGAGAATTTCAGGATTTGCCAGGTAACAACAGCTAGGTGAATTGGCTTCAGCTAAACTTACTACAGTCAGATTTGCTACCTTATTATTTGAATCCAACACAGAGGTTTAAAAGACTTCATTTAGTCTCTGTTACTCCCCCACATCTCATGCAGTCTCCCCAGATCTCATCAAGGCAGGAAGAGATACTACGTATGCTACTGGCACCCACAAATCAACCAGGGATCCATGGAGCTGTATTAAACAGAAACGCAGTAAAAGGCCTTGAAGCTCACCATCTCAGTGCTGACATTTCATGTTGAGATTTTGTAACTCAGATTCCTCATGACAGAAAAACAAGTGTGGGAGGAGAAGTATTTTATAACTAAATTAATGGTTTGAATACATTTCAATAAGCACTTAAGACCTATACTTTAGGAACTATCTTCACCAGACCTGCTTTGCAGTGCTATCCATTATGAAGAAGAGCTGGAGAAAAACATCACATGTGCTAAAACATTTCAGCAGGAACAAAAGTTCCTTAACCCAAGGGAAGCTGAGGAACCATAATCTCTATCATTATGGCTTTCCTCACCCTGTGGGGAGGCTACTGAGAGAATCATATTAGTACATTTGAAGTGTGTCATTTGAAATGCCTGAGTCCCTGGTGGGATTTTGAGTTTAAGAGTTTGGCAGGGGGAAGATTAAAAATACTTCGAGAAAGATAATACTTAGAAAAAGAAAATACTTAGAGAAACATAATATTTAGAAAAAGAAAATGCTTCGAGAAAGATTAAAAAAACTTCCTTCTTCAAGAAAAATATGAAATTAGGGTTTACAGGAAAAGGAATTTAAGGCCCAGCACTGTGGCTGATGAACCCAAACCCTTCACACCAAGCTCCTTTATAAGTTGCAAATCAAGTTGTCAAGAGCTTGGAAGGAAAGAAAGAGCTATTACCAGCTCTTGTTAAGCAGGCATTGAAAACTAACCATGCTTTAATGCAGAAAAAGCATAACAAAGTGTTAAAAATTCAGATAGAAAGAAAAGAAAATCGGAAGCTACAAACACACATCAGCCCCAGCTTTCATTTTTCACCGCAGCCTTACTGTGTCTCGACACCTTGGCATTCCAGCCTTTCCAAAGAAGACTAATGACAGTCTCCTGACGGAGCTGGCACAAGCGCGCCTGCTTGAGTTCCCAGAGCCAGCTTGACGGAGGTTTATTTAAGGACTTATTATGTTATATAAACTGGTAAATCAAACAGATGCTTTTCTTGTGACAACAGATAGCTGAACTATTAGCAGATGGCAGGAGGCCATTGCTAGAAAAGCATCTTTCTTCAGGGGCTGGCCAGCTCTGCAAATAAAGCACAGCAATGTTGCTCCTTGCACTCTGTGTTCTACACTGAAAGGTGTCTGGCACTTTCAGGCAGCTCCCTGGAGGAATTACCACCATGTTAGAAAATAAAGGGTCCTGCAAACGAGCCAGCACAACTTGCACACTGTCCTGCAGAGGTAGAACAATCCTTGTCTGTAAGGAGAGTGCTGTGATGCTGTCTGGTCAGGGAAGGACTTGAAACAGGTCAGCAAGAACTGAACACAGCTGCCCAATTCACACCATGTGGGCCTGCAAGTATGAAACCTCCTCAGCCCATCTTTTAAACTGTCATAAACACAAGTCCAAGAGACACCTTCCTTCTATTCAAAGATCTTGTACCAAAATGCTGGGCTTTAAATCATCCAGACCTATTGTAAACATTTCACTCCCAAATTCTGTGGCCAAACAGAAAAGCACATCCAAACCTTTAGTCACAAATGAGTTTGGTGGGTCTCAGTCATCTTCCAAAGCCACGAAGCCACCCCATCACAAAACCAGTATACTGAAACTCCCATGGTCCTTTCCTGGCAATCAGCAGGGAGCCAAAGGCTGAAAAGCCATTAAGAAAGATCTGTCTCACCTGTGGACCAGTCACACCTGTGAGGTAAGATGGCCCCATCATGGCACTGAAACTGATCTGCTTTTAAAAAGATTTCAATCACAGGTCTCTCTCTGGAGCATTTTTGAGCTTGACTGCATCTATATTTTTGAAGTGAGAGTTTGACATGAATTATACTATAATGATACTTCATGGATATAAAAAAAGATATCCTAATATACATTGCAGGTGCAGAGGTCTCTTATCACATAGACAGAATTTTGTTAGCAGAAGCTTTTATAGAGCTATGTTGGAATAAAACTCTTACTCCAAGATCTGACCTTATCACACTAAGTCTTGGATAATATACTGAAACCACACGCCGTAGCTGTGAAGCAAATTTACCCTTCACTTTTAGCCACTGACTGAATCAAGCAGGACATTTATTCTCATCTTCCAGGGACCTGTGAAATTCTTGGTCATTATCACTTGTGGTACTGTGCAGAGTGTTCCCATTAGCAGATCATCTTCCAGGGACCTGTGAAATTCTTGGTCGTTATCACTTGTGGTACTGTGCAGTGTTCCCATTAGCAGACTTAAACAATTCTTCTAAAAAAATTGACAACAAGTCAGTTGTTTTGTTCAATGAAAATAGCCAGCAAAGAAGAGGTCAGGAGGACTCCTACAGCCACTCTTCCATCTGGCTTACACAAACTGGAAAAAAATACCTAACTGTGCTAAGCTAAATTCTGCAATTCAAGTCCTTCCTGTAAGAAAGAAGGACAGTAGTTGAAGTGTACAACATGAATAAGAAGTATTCTGTTTAATGCCCACCTCCCAGCATCCTTCAAATGACATCTTTTGACCAGTTTAACCCCACAGAGTCATAAAGCTAACTGTGCCAGAGGAAACTGGCACAGTCAAAGATCTGCCAAAAAAACCCCCTTTCCCCATCCGTATATATGTTTAATAGCACTATGTGCCCAGTTTCCTCGATGCACATTGAATTGCTTCATTTGCCCATTTAACATAGAGGCAAAGAGCTGGAGAAATATGGAAGGGAGGAGCAGGCTGCAAATGGAATAACTACACCAGTGTGTCAGGAAGAAAACAAATCTTTACTTAACGACAGCTCTCAATTCTGTTCCTATCAGTGTTGTGTCTTCTTCACCCTGCTGTCAGATTGCATATAATCTAATAAGTGACCCAAACACCTACAGCCAGGAGGTGGAGAGAACATCAGAATGTCTGAAGATTTCCTAGGGAATGCAAAAGACAGAAGATCAAGAGAGGGAATGTGTTTCAAATGAGACATGCTTCTAAGATCACTAAGACACAGATTCTGCAGACAGAAGTTGTTCTGGTCAGCTGCCCATTGAAATCTGAAGTACGTTATCCATAGATGCCAGAGATCTGAATTTCTGCAAGTTCAAGAACAGAATTTGAACAAGAAAAACCTGATGATTATAGAGACCACAACACTATACTTAGACCTTTAGGGCTACAGCAGATTATTCCCAGTGTCTCATTGATATACTGAACTGGACAATGGTACCTCATATTTCACAGACATAGTATGCCTCTTACCTGGAACTCAATTGGATGGGTACTATTAAAATCCCACAGGATTAACCTAGGTAATCTATTTTTGCATACAACTGAGTATACGGGGAACATCAGTTAGAGGTGAAGTTTCAAAAGGCAAGCGAGCATTGGTGTTTCAAATTAACACAGCCAGATTGGAACCAGAGGGATTTCTTCAGAGGTTGACCCCAAAGAATCTGTTTCTAGTCCTAAAGCAGCTGCAGCTGCTGAAAATTCAGCTTCTGCTTTTTCTGGCACAATTGCTTGTGCTGGACATGCTGTTGCTCCCATATCCTCTACCACTGGTCCATCTGTACAGTCTGGGGAGGGTCCAGGGACACACACAAACACTTCCAAAGCCAAGAGTAGAAAACCTCATTTTCCTGACACAGAAATTGGGCTGCTGGGCCAGAAGTCTCCTAAACAATGTGGCATCCTCTATGCAGCAGAAGCAGGATGGGTTAAGGATGACAAGACACAGCAAGTAGGAAGGAAAAAGACTACATGTACCTTGGGGTCAACCACTGCTGGAGTATCAAACAGGAAAAATGCTGCTCTTATGCACAGTAACATGTTCCCTGGCCTGAAGTTTCTTATAAAATCTGAATCTAGTTTCTAACCCAACCAAACCTGTACTGAACCAGCTATTCTGACTGCAAACCCCTGCAAATCTATTGAACAATTCTTCCTACAAATTCTTTTTACCATTCTTCCTCAGATGCCTGAGTCCAACTCATTTAGCCTGACATTATGCATTCAATATCATAAGCTGCAGAGAGACTGCACAGACGAAATGTTCTGCTCATTCCCTCCGCCCCATGCTTAGAGCACATCAGAAGAGATTCTGTATGCCTCACTTGTCATGCAGGACAACTGGATGCCCAGATGAGTTTAACAAAAATGTTAGTTATTTATTTAGGCCCTGATCCAGTGAAGCACATGCTTAACTATAACCAGGATGTGCAGCCCATTGACTTCAAAGGAACTATTCACCCTGTCTAAAATGTTAAATATCTGCTTAAGTGCTTGGTTGGACTACAGTGAATACAGAGGAGAGAGAAGGATTTGGGGGAACTGCACACATGTCTGTGAAGGTGCATTCTTAGAAACTTTGCTGGCCCCATGCCCTTCTCACCAGCTATTTTAGTGAACACTCACCAAAATCCCATGGGTAGTTTGCAATGTGACGATTTACACAACAGATTATTACAATCAGAATGGCAGTTAATGCAAAATCATGTATTTCTACTTACATTGTTGTCCAAGAAAAAAAGGTGAAAGATGTGAGTAATATTGAACTGCAGTGCAGACATTTCCTGTCTCAAACTGGGGAAGGAGGTAGGAAGTGGTGTTTTTCTAGCACGTACAGCATCCATCTTACACTATATTTTTGTGCTCAGTTTAATTATTCAGAGATCACTTCTATAACAATGCATTCTTCATTTGCATCTTAAAGTATGCAATCAACTTAAAAGACCATGGATTTGCTGCTCCAAAGCCTCACCCATTTCTTCCATTTATACCAGCTGGTGTTAGAAAAAAGTATCAGCTGTGCTACAGCCATATCTTGCCTGTATCCTGACTACGACAACGCTCTGGTTCAGGAGGAGAGATGCTTTTGCACAACCTTGTTAAGTATACACAGAAACAAGACAAATCACTTTCATAGGAGTCATCAGAGCCATCCGAAGAGCATGGAGGTAGCAAATGTATCATCATCAACAGATCTTTTTCTTGGATTACTGCTAGACCAGACAACCCAATCATTGACTGTGGGCCATTATAGGTTGAAGTAAACTGATAAACCAGACCTCACTATACCTGGTTACAAAAACAGCAGCATCCACAGGAGGGGTGTCATCCCTCGCACCAGGAACCTGGTTGTTACCAAGGTATTTTGCCCCACCATATTCTTCATTTTGCCATTGACAAAAGCTCTCCAGAGATCTTTCTCCATGATGGCCAATAGACAGCTTTGCCTTTGGGAAAAAAAAAAAAAGGATACAAAAGAAATATCAGTCACAGTCTTTACATAAAGCATTAGACCTCTGATGAAATACCACAGGCTCAAATATATAGATGTGATAGAATAAAAAACGCAAAACCAGCTTCATCTGAGCAGGTAAACTAGGGACTTTGGAATCTGCACTGACTTCTGCCATTTGATCTACAGAGCAAACTCCATCAGCTGGCAGCAGTCATAAGCTTCCAATACAGCACTACATTCAAAAGTTTTGTAAGTCTGGGAGGTATGTATTCGATACCAGAGCCATAAAATTTTTAATCTTTGTACCAATTAACACCTGAGACTGGTTTGCAACTATAAGTGGACAAAGATTTACCAGGAAGCGTAAGTAAAAGAATTGGAGCTCCCACAGCCCCTTGTACTTCCCACCTTTAATACTGCCTTGTGTAGTGTGGTGTGCACCCCTTACAATTTGTGATCATGGGGCCAGACATGCCCCACTGTCCCCCCACTCCAGCACAAGGATCCTGCTCTGCCTGTGAAACTACCACAGCACAATCATAGCAGCAAGGTAAAAACAAGTTAGAACTCACAGGACGGTTGCGGAGCAGGACTAGTTTGGTCACTCGAATGCTGACTTTAATTCCAAGACTTTGATGTTGAAACATGTTGTACACCTGTTAAAACGCAAAGAAAACATCCACAGTATATCAGTAACAATACCAAAACCTAGTAAGAGTTGAATTGACTAATTACGACTAAAGTTAGACATTTAGCCATCCAAAAAATTACCCAAAACAATCCCGAATGGGTTGGGCTACTACACTCAATAAACCATAGAAATTTTAAAAGCTACTATTGCCACTCTAACAGTTCCACATACTAAGCCAAGTAGTGTAGCTAAGATGCTTGTGATACCACAGCAGGTTTGCTCCTGGTACTGCATTTGGCTTCACTACCTGACCAATTTGTCACAGACTAATCTAAGCAAGATTCAGCATTCAAGGCAAAAAACATTAAAAAACAAAACAAAACAAAATGTACACAAGCTCGTTGCAGAAAGAAAAATCCTTTCAAATGGAATTAACAAGAGGAAAAGGGCTGCTGAGCAACAAAGGAAGGGAGAGAAATATTCCAAATGATCTGTAAGTATAAACCAAAGTCTCAGGAACATGGACATACGTTATGAAGCATCCAACTAATATGGATCTTCAGCATTTAAATATCAGAGATATCTGAATGCAAGATGAAATAATGGTGTGTTTTAGACTTCAGGAAATAGAATGGAAAAGCAATTTCCCTCTGTTATTTTCATATCTTATATAAGAGAATAGTAATAAGGCAGCACATAATGACACAAGCCTCAGGAAATACAAAAATAGCACCGGAAACTACCTTACTACTTTCTCCAGATTTTGCATTCCAGTTCAGATACTTCACCTCATTTTTATAGGTTAGAACATAAGATCTTAATTGATGCCAGAATTTTATTCCACCTGTTTTTCCATGTACAAATCCTTTAACTAGACTATATCAAAAAAGGTGAGGGCGGGGTTTATTTTTAAAAAGGTTTAGAATACGCCATTATAACCTTTGGATGAATATTGTATTCCCTACTCAGTCAAAAAAATAAAATCAATATCACTGAAGAGACTACCATGAGGCAGGATTTGGCCTCAGGTAAGCTATACTCCTCACTCACATCTCGTTTGGCTAGAAATATCACACAGGCTCAGCTAACTTCCTACAACAAACCCAAGACATGAACACATTTCGGATATTATGTTTTCAACGCTTGGTATTTTTCCTATTTGTGCAAATACTCAGGAATGTGCCCAGTGTAAGAGTGTTCTTAAGCTCTTTAGTGTTTGGAGTTGGATTTAAGCACACACGTAAATGTTTCCTATAATTTAGGCACAGATTGCAAGACAGACGCTACTCAGTATTTGACCCACTGACCTGCAGCATGAGCACAATAAGCCATTTATCTTCCCTGCGGCTGGTGTACAAATGCATACAAGTGCTGGTACTATTTGCTTAGCTCGGGGGTATGTTGGTAGAGTAGCTAAGGCCTCTCACTACAGACCTGGGGGGATAAACTTGACACTTGCAGAGAAGGGCTCTGACAGTTGACCTATGTGTAAATGGAGACCTGGACATTCAGCTGAGAGGGTCAATGGGGCATCATGCTCATCAAGTCAGTCTCTCATGTACCACTACAGAGGCTAAAAACATTTGCCTGTGATGGATGCCTTTGATTTGCCTGGCTCACTGCTAGCTCTGACCATTCATTAAAGTTCCTACTCGTAAAATGAGAGTACAGCAAACAGGTTCTTATCATTAAGCCTAATGGATAAAGATGCTTGCCCTTCCATCAGAGGAGACAAGCTGCCTACCTCCAGACCCAGCACAGACTGAAACAAACACCACTTCAAAAGGTAGTTTGCACTGATAAAACATGCACAGCAAGAACCAGCTGCTGGAGAGTTTAGCTGTCAGCCCCTCTTCCTTTTCTCTTGTGCTCCCCAAGCACAAGAGAAATAACTTCGACTGCATTTGTATTTGCATCCATCAGTGATCTCAGAAGAGCCCAACCTAGCTAGCAGCAGCAACAACTGGATTCCAAACAAAAAAGACACCAGGCGTGCAAAAGAGGCTTTACTTTGCTTGTTTATTCAAGCTTTGTTTGCTTATTCTCTTAAATGGAGCCCAAAGAAGCCCCAGATTGATGGTAGTTTGTGTTGCCTAGTAGGAACAATAACCTTTCCCTCTGCTAAATAAGCCTGACTGGTACAAGTGGCTGTTCTACTTCAGCACAACTGAAGCATTCAAACACAATCCACCTGGAGAAGAGACAGACCCTTTCTCATCAGAGATGTGCTCCAGCTAGCTCTGCTTCCATCCCCCACTCTGAATGCCTCAGAGGCTGAACCAGACTTCTGAGTCCAGGAGCTCTTGACTGCATTAAAAGGGAGACACTTGCTTCAATGCAGTCAGACTGGTTCCTTTGCACCGAAATCAGTACTTTAATGTGTGTACAGGTAAACACACTGTAACTTGCCTGACACCACAATGCTGGCCAACTGGACTCTGATAAGGACAGGATGCTATTATCACTGCAGCACAAATCCAGGTGTATCAGCAAGAAATGTTTTAGGATAGACAGTGTGCAGAATTTTGAAGATGTGGTGCAAACACAAGTGACAATGCATATTCTGGCCATGCTTAGGAGTTGTTTAACTCCAAGGATGAATCATCTCTAAGTAGATGATTTATTACTGGCAAAAGGCAAGAAAATATGATAGCTAACAATACCCACATATTGGGTAAATAATTTCTTAATGAAGTTTCAAAAATTTTCCTCAGAGATGGATAGACAGTTCCCAGAGCAACAGTAATTTTTTGTTTGTTTTGTTTCATACAACTCTGCATTGTTTCTCAGGATTTAAAGTATGATCATAAGCTCAGCTGACAAAGACATTAGCACTGTGATTTAAGATGGTCCAGCACCAGAACTGCAGGACACTGTCAAAATACCATATTTGTAATTTCCAATCTTCTTTCATGAACAAAGTTGAAGAGTGGAGAGACATCTCCAGCTTCATCTGCCTTCACTAATTCTTCTATGTCTTTTTCTGTTACAATCCCCACCCTGTAAAGTTTTATACAGAAAGGTCTACACAGATTTAGCTGGGAACTGTTCACGCTCCACCCACAAACAAACTTGTCTTTCAAAATAAGCTAAGATCTGCAGGCAAATTAGCAAGAAAACAGACGAAAAGTGTGCCTGCAAATTGGTTTGCACAAGCAGACACAGCTCTTATTCATCAACTGAGTACAGGACGTATACTGTCATCACTATACTGAGAGGGCCTTCTCAGTTAAAACAGAGTGCAAGACAGCTCTGCACAAGTGATTTGACCTTGCATTTAGCCAAGACATAGGGCTGTGAAATGGAGACACAGAGTCTGAGAGGCAACCAGCCACATGGCACTTGAGTTTCTCTGACTAGATGCCTGCCAGACCCACCTCGCCTCCCTCTCACAACCTCTCCTCAACAGGACAGGGGACAAAATAAGACAAAAAAGCTGGTGGGTTGAGATAAAGAGAGGGAGATCACTTATCAATTACTGTCATTGGCAAAACACACTTGACTTGGGGAAAATTTAATTTATTGCCAATTAAAATAATTTGTATTGCGAGAAACAAAGATAAATTACAACAACTCCTTGCCCTCACCTCATCCCATCACTTTTTCCTAGGCTCAACTTCACTCCTCCATTCCTGACTACCTCCTTCCCCCTTACCCAGAGCCAGGCAGGGGAATGGGGGTTGTGGTCAGTCCATAACAGCTCCTATCTGCTGCTCCTTTCTCCTCACACTTTTCCCCCACGGCAGCACAGGTCTTCCCCATGGGCCATAGATCCTGTCAGGAGAACCTGCTCCTCCACAGGCTCTTCTCCACAGGCCACAATATTCCTCAGGGAATACCCACCTTCCCCACCACGGTCTCTCCACAGGCTGAGGGCAATTCCTTTTCCCTCACTTTTTCCCTCACTGCCTACACAGCCTTTTCCCCTTTTACAAATGCCTTCTCCCAGGGGCACCGCCAGCTTTGCTGAGGGGCTCGGTGGTGCCCTGTGGTGGGGCCATTGCAGAGCCGGCTGGAACCGGCTGTGACCGGCCGGGGGCCGCCCTGGGTCTCTCCTCACAGAGGCCCCCACAGCCCCTCACGGCCAGGGCCTGGCGATCTGCACCCAAAACGCTGCCCTTTTAAATGAAAACCCAAACCGTCTCAAATCACACAGTTTTTTAGGCTAGAAGGAGCCCCAGCAAGAAGACAACCAGACCTTAAATGATGTGATAAAAAACTAAGAGACAGAGTTCAGCGCAGGTTATTCACAGCCATTTTGGCAGCACGCAACCAGCGTCAAACCAGCCTGTGACAGGGAGGTCGTGCCCAAGGGAAGCGTTATCACAGAATCTAGGTGTCTCTAAAATAAAAGAATTCAAATCCATGGGTCTTTCTGGATAGGAATTGGATGCCATCATGGCAGTGACCAACTTGTGCCCTTCTCACCCAGCCTACAAGGAAATCATTGCCCACAGACCTGGCCTGTCTAAGCTCTTCAGACCGGCTTCCATCGACACATGAGCTAACAGCGCCAAGCATGGTGCCTGAGATAATTGGTACCAAGGGAGGAGGAATGGGACTTCCTAGAGCAGATGTTCTCAAGGTTTCCTGCTGCATGGACAGCAGGCATTAACAGAGAGACTGACTCACAGACACCTCCCTTCCCACTCGCAATACCGTGGGCCACCCTCCCTCAAGCCTGCAATTGCATCACACCCTTGAGGCTGCCGCGACCACTTCCAACAGGGGAAAAAAGTAAAAATATTTGGGGTATTTTAGAACCTTTTAATAAAATAAGGCAGCTGGGAACACAAGCGTCAGCTACATGAAACCCGTGGAACAAAATGCAAAGGACATCACAGTGCCAGAAAGCATCTTGGCTGGAACAGCAACGGAGGTTTTTGGTCACTGGACTGAAGGGAAGGGATGTGAAAAGTTGTCAATGTGGCTGAAGAGTGGTCGTGAGCACTGGTTGCCCTGTTGCAGGTGAACTTCTATGTTGTATTGACTTCTATTCTGTGAGGAGTCGTCAGAAGCAGAGAGAGTATGGTTTGGAAATAGAAAGAGGTACGGTAAAGAGTCATACAAAACAATTAGTAAAATGGAAGGGGAAGTCCAGAAGAAGAAAAAGAATAAAGCTCATCTCTGACATCTCCCTCCTTCATCTGCACTTCCTTGACAAAGCCTTACTTCACAGAATGCCCTAAAGAGAACAGAAAAACTTGAAGCCTGGACCATCCATCTCCTCTTCCTCTTCTGTTTGCATTCCTCCTGCCTTTCTTTCTCCTTGTAGCTTTGACATGGAAGGGACAGAATAAATGCAGCTTTGGCATGAGCTGCCCAGGCCTGCCCGAGCATGCATAAAGCACAACCTAGACATGAGGAATTGGACTAAGAGAGGAACTAAACGACATCAGTTTAATTTTTTTTAATTCTCAAGAGCTTCCTCTGCAGGTGCACGGTGGGAGGGAGACGTGTGTGTTTCAGATGTTTTGGAGTTCAGAACAGCAACCCTGAGGGTAAATTGACTTTTTTCTTTTTTCTTCCCTGAGCATTGCACTCAAGCAAGGGCCTCCCCATTGCCTTGGCTGCTGGACGACGTTTGGAGAGCAGAAGCATTAGTCAGGTTCCTGAGGTTGTCTTTCACTTGTTTTGAAAAGTGCTATAGGATTTCTAACACCCACCTAAAGCCAAGCTTTCAAATTACCCCATTAAACATTATGAAAAAGTACATATTCATGGCTCTTTATAAGATACAGTTGACATAACTCTTTCTCCTGGGGCTGCTGGAGTGAAAATAGAAATCTGTAGATAGTGATCAAATATTTATATCATTTTCCCTTACATCCCTGTTCCCATCATGTAAATTCCAGATCGGGGTAAGGGAGCCAACTATCAGTGGCAGCTCTGGAGCCTTTATGTACCAGTCCCCAAGAGCACAGAGATATAAATCCATCAATGCATGCATGATAAAAATGATTTTATCTGCTTCTTTAACATAGAAAAATCTCTCACGGGGGAAATCCAAAACGAAAAATGATCTGCAGAGTGTAAAATAAGGCTTCAGAGAGTAAACCAGTATTATTCCTAAAGAACAACATAAAAATTTTCCCTCTTAATGACATCCAAAAGATCGCTAACTTCAAGTTACTGCTTGCTGCTGCAAAGGGTTTCCACACTAATCGCATGGCTTAGCAACAGCTGCAGGAGAACTAACACATACTACAGTAACTTACCCCTGAATGCTGTATTCTCTCAGAAAAAGGCAAGCTCAAAACCAAGCCACAGTTGTAATTTATTCCAAAACCACAAAAAATGCACTTAGGGGAGAAAAAAAAAAAACCTCCAAACAACTCTTTTTTGTAGGTTTTCAAACCCGTAGAAAGTAGGCTTTAAATTATTATGTTGTGGTCTCGGAAATTCAGACATCTCTGTCCCTAAACACTCAGAGGGTCAGTCTGAATGGGACTTAGTTTGCAAAGTAAGCTCTGCAGAATTGCAAGGAGGCAACATTCACAACTTGCTGTTCAGGTACTAGCTGAAACCAGTCACTCCTCACTGTTAACAACACTGTGGCCATGGACAGAACTTTCCAAAGGGTCTCATACCTCATTTATCATACACTTCAGAATCATTTGAATCCAAGTTTTCTCCAGGAAGCTGAAGGCATAAGTTATGAAGACCAGCCACATTAGAGGCCAGTGCAGTTTGCCTGGTCTATGAGGACAGAGAAATTCTTTTTGGCTTACTGGCCATTTCTCTAAGATGAAAACACAAGAGGAAACAAAAGCATAAAGGTCCTGCAAGAAAGCAGTACATGCCTCACGCTTCGGAAGCTGCTCCTGAAGCAAAGAGCTATTGTGAGCAGATACACAGGAACCCAGGGGAGAGAGAGGAAAAGAGAAAGCCAACACACTGGTCTTCTGGTTGCTGGCTGAGAAACCTGAAGTTCACTTTAGATAAAGCCATGAAGTGTTGCAAAAGGCTCCACGTGGATGAAATGCAATAAGAATTTACAGTGGCCAGATGCAGACTAACAGAATGGGTGAGCAAAATAAGCATGTTTTACCACAAAGGCACTTTATTTCGGATTTTAGAGGAAGTTCTAAACACTGGTGGCTACTGAAGAAGGGCATGAACGAAGGCAGGAAATGGGAGACGCAGTCAAGCCAAAGGATGCAAAGGGAAGACAAGAACTGAAATGCAAACACTGCAATACTGTGCAAAAGCTCAATACCAAGGGAGTTTAACTTAGAAAAATAAATCAGCACATATATATTTAAGTAGATGGTTTTGCACTTCTGCTTAAATTCTGCTGAGATCTCTCTATGTCCATGTCCTTACATCCAGTGTGCCCATAAACTCACTGCCTTGCTAAGGCTGCAGATGTAAACGGTGGCATTTGACAACTTCTTTATCAGCTTATATTTTTTAACATTATCACAAAGCCATGAGGAATTGCCATTAGGAAAATTGTGCTGAATCAAACACCTTGCCAGAAAACAAGAAAAGATTTCATTTTAGAGGTGGTGACTTAAAAAAAAAGTGAACTCAAAACCCTGGAGCCATGCTTGTTCCTACTCATACATTACAGAGTACCTTAGAGGGAAATTCTTCTATGATCTTGGAAAAATCTGTCTTACAACTTCAAATATTAGTTTATTAAATGGAAGAGCTTGCACCTCTACAATGACTTTCAGAAAAAACAAGTAAGTTTAATGCAAATCTATTCTCTGTTCAGGGGGACGGTCAGAACTACAGAATACCATTAAAAACACAGCACTTGCTATTTGAAGTATACCTGTTATTTCTGGGTTGAAAAAGGGGTTTGCTGTGTTTCTTAGCTGTTATTCTAGAGGAGGGTGGTGGGCTTTTTTCCCTAAGATTCTCATTTACCAAGGGAGCAATAAAACAGTATTTTGTAATGCTGACTTTTTTTCCCTTCAGAAATTCTTGTAACATAAATAGATATTAAATACTTTAAGGCAGATCACTTTATTTAAAATGTCTATAAATATAAAATGCATTAATAAGACCTCTTAATGCTTGTTTTGTGGTTTGACAGTAAACGTAATGGCTTACAGAGAGGAGTTAAGTTAATATACCCCTGACCAGTAATGTTCTATTTGCTTAAATGCAAGCATCCAAGCCAAAATTAACATTCTGGTTTCTTTTAGAGGCAGCCCGCCATCCTGCAGTGTAGCTGAATAAGCACTGCCTAATATCATGGGGCAAATCCTGTCCCCCAGCTAAGAGTCACAGAAGGCTGATGGAAGTGTCCTGTCAAAGCAGGGAGGAAATAAAGATCCTGAGCAGCCAGGAGGGTCTTCATTTGCGCAGTCACCCAGAGCACAACTGACCCTGCACTAGAGAAGGACGTAACAGACGTTGCCCGAAGGAGTTCGGGTTGTACTATTCCTCATCCTCACAGTTTTACAGATGGGACCTACCATGCAGAGATTCATCATGGCTGGTTCAGGCACTATCCAAAGAGTATAGCTGAGTGACGAGCTCAGCTAAGGCCTACTTAAACCACATGACCATCCCTTCTCCCTGAAATTTATTTTCTGAATTATTCTTCAGCCTTTTTTGCTGGGATGAAGATCAGCTTTCATTATAGCAAATGGAAAGTTAAAACCCCCTTTGATTTCCTTGAATTTCACCTTGTTTTATAGCTTATAGAATGAAGGATTTATGCAATGATGCCATCTACATGTTTGTCTGTTATTATTCCTTGGTATGATCTTGCCAGCCACTCACAACCACTTCCCTCAGGTAAAGGCCTGAGTAAATTATGTTCCCACAAGCGTGGGAATGTAGGTGGCCAGACAAAGGCAAGAGACTCTGTTGGTGCTCCTCTGAAAGCTGAAACAAATTCAAATCCTATCAGACATCAGAAAAAACACACGGGTGAGCCCCTAGGAGCAATGACTTAACAGTGGGAAGCATTTCAGCTGGACTTTGCACCTTAGGAGATGTCAGATAAATGTGTTCCTCAGCCAAGAGTCCTCTTCCATGTGCACTCTCTTGTGTCTAGTAAAGGGGTGAGCTCACACTACAGCATCAGAACCTAGCTTAAAAGTCCATTAGCCAAATCCATTGGAAACTAAGCTTCAATATTTGCTTAGTAAATGGGTTAAGAGAACCCAACCCATCCAGCAGCACCTCCCCACACATATATATTCACACCTGGCAAGCTGATGTTGCTGAGATGTTCTGCAGAACTCCTCAGCCTGGACAGACAACAGTATTCATAGCCATCTTTTGTTTAGGACTTGGTCTGTCAGTGTACATGTTACATCTGAATATTCACTTCCGCTAGTTCAAAAAGTGACTTGAGAAGTAGATTTGCTGAGAGCTGAACTTATGTTCTGCCCACTCACTGGAAAGCTGGTGTGTGAATTGAAAAGTTGAAGACCACGGCTTTGAGAAGAGTAAGGCCCTTGTGCCCCCGGCAAACACATCCTTAAATGCAAGAAAGCCAGTAAGTAGACCCTAAAGTGATGGTGACATGAATGGATTTGTTGCAAGAAGACATTTCCGACAAACCCATCCAAATAAATGTAGAGACACAATGAAGCCCTATTAAGTGACTATTGTCACAGCATGGGAGAAGGGAAAAATAAAAGGTAGAGGAAGGGACACAGAAAAGCAGCTTGTTAATGGAAAAGACTAGTTAAACAAACTCCCTCCTTAATCAGCAAAGCATTTCACTACAGGAGAGCTCCCTCACACCAGTGCTTGATAAAGGACTACAAGACCTCTTGAAAAGCTGTTGTCCCATAGCAGGGTTATGCACTGAGCATCCATCACTCAGCTCTTCACTGGGAGGCATGACCAGTCAATTACTATTAAGAACTGGGTTGTTTCTTTTTTCCAAGCCAATTTGCTGCTCATGAGCAACAACAGAGCAGTAGTCAGGAGAATGAGCTGTTCCTGGATGTTACAATAGCATGGGCAGACGAATACGTGCTTCTTCCAAGACTTCCGTGTGCAAATGCCTCTGGTAGGACCCCTGCCGTCTCTAAGCAGAGTTTTCAGTGTCCACATCCAATTTAGCCATTATCTCTTTATTGGCACTGCCAACAAGTGACTGAGTGAGCATTCATTGTGAGAGGCTTTGTGTTCCCTTATCAACTGAGACTGAAGGAAGTTAATCCTAGGACAGCTAACAAATTAACACCCACACTTCACAGGAGCTTGCAATTTCAAAAGGCTCTCCTCTCTCTTGGCAGATTCTCTGCAGAATTTCTAGAACGCTTCTAAAACCCAACTCCATCAACTATTCAGAGGTGTGATCAGCACCACTTCATATAGCACAAGAGGTCCTGGGGTAAAGAGAATGGGATCAACTGGCAGTGTGGTGATAGATTTGCCATGTTTTCTACAGCAAGGGAGGCAGCCATTTTCCTTGTGTAAAAATGAGAGCTAAAAAGCGTTTCTCCCTGACTTAAAGCCAGGTTTTCTGCTGGAAATCAACATGACTGCTGTCTTCAATAACAATTTGACTGCCTGCTATAACAATGACCTACAGAGAAGTATCCCTTATGAAACTGGCATGCCATGGAAATCTTTGGGAGCCCAAGAAACACCACATGAGACAAGACCATCTGTCCACTCTGGGATATTCTCTTTCAAGGTAAATCACAACAGTACAAAAACATGGTAGAAAACACCACTGCTGAACAATTATGGAATATTTCCTAACTGAAAATTTGCAATTTCGGTTTCAAAGAAGCATTTTATTGTGATGTCCTTGAACAAATACAGGGAATTAGAACAGTTGTGGGAGAAAGGGCACACAACACAAGAAAACCAAAACCTTTCCTCATACCTTAAGGTCAAAACAGTTACCCAGTTCACCTGTCAAGGAAGCCAGCTTTGACCTACCCTGGATATGATCTGTTTATTCTTGCTTCTTCTTTTGAGAGTAAAGCACCTACTTACCATATTCATAACTGTGAGGATGAACCGTTGGGCAGCCTCCGCACCGTGATATTGGACCATATCAGCATCTGCCACCACCAGAGTTTCTACTGTGTACTCGTTGGTAAGTCGAATGGCATTTCTTCTCTCCCTCCAGTCACTGGTTGATTTCATTTTCTTTTGTCTCTTCTTTTCTAAAAGTCAAAATAGTTATTAAGGCTGGCAGATCATAATAAAACTTTTATACTCTTTTCAACAAACATTCTTGTGCACATTCAGATTGCAGTGACCTTTAATTAAAGTGTGATTAAAAGAATGAAGAAGCAACCAAGAGGTTCCATTCCAAGTACATCTATACCTATGTATGCAGATTTACATAAAACCACAAGATTACATGCAAATAGGAAAGAGGACGAGAAAAGAGAAGAAATTCAGACAGTAAAAGATTAGCTGTAATTCAAACCAAGAAGAAGTCATATTTTTGCAAAAATTTCAGAAATTGGAAATCCTGCTTTTGAAAAGCGTAACATTCCACTCTAATGGAACAAGTGCTAATTATGGAAAAATCTGCTGAAGAAAATTTTAGGATAGGAGACCATGCTTTGGGATGCAATGTGGGCTCTAGACTCTGCACGTTCTCCTTAGCCAGGGAAGCTGTAAGATATTCCTGGAGTCAATATTTCCATCGGTTGCATTTTTACTTGCTACCAGCGTTATTAGAGCAATGTAACAGAACGCAAGATAGAGTCGCAAAAATTTTAAATGAAGTAAGATTGTTTTGGAACATGCATTATTGGCCAAGTGCAGAAGTCTCTGGATGAAACCCAGAAGTGCAGAAGGTCAGGCTAGATAAGACCTTCTCAAGCTTTCTTTGCTCATTTATTGCTATTGGCACGAGCGCCAGCACCAGCAGCTGCAGTCACTGGCCACCTACGTGCAGAGCTCACATGCCTCTTTATTGTGGTACGTGTACCAAAAGCAGGGGACTCCCCAGACCAGCTGACCCTTAATGAACTTAAGTTACAAGAACCTGTGAAAAGGACACATTCTAAGGACTATGAAGTGAAGCAGTGGTGAGCCGCTGTTAACATAAAAATTAAAACACAGAAGTTAAACCTCTCTTCCTCCAAACTAAGCGACTAGTGTAATTTTTCCTCTTCTAAACTGAAAGGTGAAACGTGCTTCACAGCTCAAAGGCAGATGTGCAAAGCAGCCGAGGTATGAACAAAGGAGAAATTAAGTTCAGATCTGAAATTGAATCTGCTCACTTCATTGCAGTCACAAAAAATGTATTCATGTTTTCAATTGTAAAATGAAAGAAAAGCAAATTAAGTCATTAAAACAAATTTAGTTTGCAATAAGAAACAAACTGCCAAGATTCACTGAAATCACATCTGCGCACTGCTCAGCCTGCAATATACTATGGATGAGACATTAATGCTGGTTTATTCCAATGAAAAAGGGATCAGAGCACACAACAGGTCCTGAAACAGCATAAACACAACATTCCATGCAAAAGTGACACGGGACAGACCGTATGGGGTGATCAGACAGACACCTCTCCTGTCACACTACACATGCTGCTCATTTCCCAGAGCAGAGAATCCCCTTCTCATTTTCTGTAGATTTAACTTCAGACCCTCT
This sequence comes from Calidris pugnax, assembly GCF_001431845.1. Taxonomy (NCBI): domain Eukaryota; kingdom Metazoa; phylum Chordata; class Aves; order Charadriiformes; family Scolopacidae; genus Calidris; species Calidris pugnax. The sequence continues at coordinate 1,683,722 of NW_015090873.1, read as the reverse complement.
CCCCTAACAAAGCACCATCCTGCAGCAGGCAGATCTGATGCTGTTTTTCCACAGCCTGTTTACCAGCTCCCTTAACACAATTCATCTTGAATTCCCCTTATTTCCCAGGCTCATAAATGCATTCACAGTTTTCCCTGATCGTCAGTTTTCCCTCATGGACCCTCGTGTATTGAGGGTGATAAACTTCATCAGCTGGAAGCCCCCCAAAGCCCACCTGAAATGGACTCCCTGCCTTCTGCCAATTCACACATTTTCTGCCTTGTCAATACACACATTTGCACATGTCCATCCCATATCCCTATTCGGAATTGTCTAGCAGTCATCCAGTGTAGCTCTGCACATGCTTTTCTGCCCAAGGCATCAACTGTCAACACTGGGTGCATATTTTAAACTGAGAAAACAACCATGAAATTTGATTTGAATCTTTTTAAAAAGAGTTTGGAAATCTCCCCCCTGGGTCTAAAAAGACAGACAGGAGCCTGTGGACAAGCAAAAAATGAAAACTTGGGTGCTCGTAAATAACGGAAGCTACATGCCAGCCACAAAGATGAAAATAGTTTCAAGGCTTGTTTTCACATGGACTGCAGAAAAGCTGCAGTAAAGTGCTCAATCATCACAAAGCTGCCACAGAGCAGGGAATCTGTATATTTCTAAGCGCTGTAGAAAGGCAACAAAATAAAACAGAGTAACTACACCAGAAAGAAGAAAAGATTAATGTATCTCTGATTTGCTGACTATGAGATGGAGACGATTTCACTAAACTTGTATGAAAAAGCTCATATTTTTTTATTTGCTTATTCATTTCATTGCATTCATCTACCCATCCCTCCCTCTGCACAGCCATGCAGCTTTAACTGCAGTACTTTGAAAGTTATCATTTAAATACCAGGGGAGAAATCAGACAGAAAGGAAGAGAAGACAAATGATTCCAGTCTTGCTGCTAGCAATCAGAACCTTCCTGGAAGTTACAGAACTTGCTCATCAAATTCTTATTTTGGTAATTCCCTAACAAATTAGAAGTTTTCAGCTGGTGTAAACCTCCTATAGGCTTGTGTCAGAGGAGGAACCCACTACACTAGGCACTCCGGGGAGAAGAGGTCATGCCATGGTCATTTGCCATGGGATTGCCCGGCGTGCTCTCTCCTCCAGAGGCAGATGAAGGAATTGGCGAAGCTTTGCCGACTCCACTCGGCACCTCTTTGCAGAAGGCAGCTGTACAAAACTCTGAAAGGTGTGATTTCTGGAGAGCAGCAGCGTAAAGGGACTCCTGGCAAATTGCTGGGTAGTCTTGGTTCCCACAAAGCCTCTGGCCCCCATTCCTCCATGAGTTTTACTTGAAGCTGTGGATTGGCTGCTTTCCACTGGGTGGTAGGGATTAGAGGTTGTGTGTGGAAAACTACCACCCCACAGGCTTGCCTAGAAACCCAGCCAAAGTGACCTAACTTAGAGATTCTGGGCTCTTACTCTCATCCTCTCCCTCACATTGTCCAAATGTAAGCTTACAGAGCACTTAAAACAGGCAACATGTAATGGACTCAAAGGAGCCTACAAAGAATTCAGGTGGTCATCGATGATCCACTATAGAAGAGGTAAAGCAAAGTAACACAAACTATTTGAGCAGAGGTGTCATGTGTTGTGTCCCCCCTGTTCTTGTTTAGTTTTCTTTTTTAAGTTTGTAGCTACTTTATAAAGTAACTTTTCTTTATTCTTTTTGTCCTTGCAGCGGGCTACTTTCAGAGTGGTCTCTATTTGCATCGTCCTGCCTACCACACATGCAAACAATTTTCCAGCATAATCAAGCACATGGAGGAAACACAACTATCACTTGCATGGATGAACCATCACAAACAGAACAAAATCCACACATCCTGTATCGCAAATATTTGATGAAGAGGAAAAAAAGATCCAAAACCAAAAGTAAAAATCCTCATTAAGTGTATCTGCAACTCATACCTGAGGTGAGTCAACTTCATGGAGGTATCAAAAAAACCCCCATCTCTAGAGCCTCACCTCAGAAACAAGCCAGCCCAGAGAACTCTCACTCCTGCCCCACATGATTTATGGACTATGGGCACAGAATCCCTCCATGAGTACATGAAACCCCACACTAAAATAAACATCAGCCATTAAAACAAGGATTAAATGCTTGGTGGACTCTTTATTTGAACAAACTGATGTTACAAATTTTGTGGTGCAGATGTTAAGTGTTAGTGTGAAGGCATAAGAGGCCATAAAACATGGGCAGGAGCCTGTCAAAGAGTTTACATTGCGGGGACCATACATAACCAAACTGCACACTATTTTAGGAGTCAGGTGTTCCCCGCTTAAGAGGTCAGACAATTTCATGTGAAATATGAGCTGAAACAGTCGATCTACGACACGGCACGTATACGCTGCGAGTGACTAAGCACAAGGGACATTAGTCTTTTGCCAGTCATTTTGACAGTGTGTTACAGAGTCTATCTGGCCAAGAATTCCACCAAATTCAGGACTGTTAAGTGATGGGAGAAGGGCAGTACACCCCCAGATCCTCGGTATAAAACGGATGTAATATTGCATAAAGTCATTAGCTGGCTTTTATTTACTGGCTTTTACCTTTCCTTGGCTAATCACCTGCAAAGCAACACGATCACATCACACTCTGCAGTCCACCAGTCTTTGCAATCTTCCTCAGAACAGCAAAAAAATAAAGTCCCTACTGTGTTCAGAAGCACAACAGAGCTCTTCTGAAGCCTCACTAGAAAACTCCTTATGTTCAGTGCTTTTTATGGCAACCCAACAGATGTACAATTCCAAAGCAACCGCCCCAAATGACCTTTTCCTATTACACACCAAAAGCCCTGTCTAGCACTGTCTGGTTTTTGGCACATTCTTGCTGTAGCTGCAGAGTCCCTTCCTGCTCCTCCTACCTCCCTTCCAACAGCATTTCCCAGACTCATGAGAAAAGCAACCTCTTCTCCTCTAGCCTTCCACTTTTTTTCCTCCCTAATCTTTCCTTTTGTAATTTTAGCTACCTCATTCTAGTTAAACCTACTGAACGTTTCTGGATGCAGTTCAACAAAAGCCACAAATAAAAGTAAAATCGCAGAGTCCTTTCTGCAAGGCCAAATTTCTCCCTAGAAGCTCTTTTCTATTGCTGCCTTAAAAATCCTCTCCAGTTCTTCCTCAGGAAGCTGCCTGTTGACTTCCCTCCACCCATGACCCCTTTAACATCTCGATATACCCCCACATGGAGGGCAACCTCTGTTTTCCTTTATGTTGTTACTTCAGAAGCATAAAAAGAAGGAGAGAGCACATGAGTGGGGCAAACAGCTAACATCAGTTTTCCTTATGCCCCAGGAGCATCTAGAAAATCTTTCACTGGTACTCACAATAGGCAGGTTTTATTAGTTTCACTGAAAAATAAAAACCATCACCTCTCCAAAGCAAAAGAGAAAGAAAATAGGAGATGCTGCACACAAACCAAACCCAGAAATCAAATAAAGGAAGTTCTTGAGGTAAATGTTTAATAGTTAACCTAAAACCTTACGTCAATCAGAGGAAGGGCAAGTTTGCCAAATTATCAGAGGGACAAGATGCCACAAAGTTTCTCTGGTACCAGATGTAGGATACAAACACCTCTCAAACACTATCAATTCTGTGTTTAAATGATCTTTATACTGCATTTATGTCTCTTAGACATTGCTATTTAATCTAGAAACTGCGCTAATTTCAAAGAAATTTTCAGATCTAGCATAATGACTTGATTTGACTTCAAATCAAGAAAGCAAGATGTAAGGTGGAGGTGAAGAGGAAGTGGAAGTGAGCTGCAGAATTTTCATCCCCAGACCATTGCAAAAGCAAAAGCTACACAGAATACAGGCAGGCTTCCTTCTTAGTTTGAATGAAGATCAAGGGGTGGTGGGTCGAAACATAGAGAAGTGTGTTTATTATTTAAAAACGCCTCAAAAGAAATATGCTATAGTTCAATCAATCTACTCCTCATGTTTGGATCTGACAGCAGAGCTGCTTCCAAACCTTTAATTGAATGGCTTCATCAAAAGACTGACTGCAGAGCATTGCCATGGTGGATAAACACAAGCTGTAGAAGTCAGCAGCCTTGTTTGCTTGGCCTGGGGATCAACTTGCTCATGGTTAGAAGCAAGACAAATTAGAACAGGTTTAGACCTCTGAGACTTCCAGGATGACAAAACACTGGCTGCAGAAGTCAGCCCACTGAAGGATACGTGCTAACACAGCCTGAGCTAAAAGAGCAACCACAGAGCATGGGATGGCTCTGAGCTGTGAGATCACCACAGGTACATAAAGGGGGACAGTTCAAAATTCACAGACAGCACCAGAAGTATCCCTTGACTGCTTCCTGTGGGCTTTAAATCCAAAGCTCTGTGCATTGGTTACCTTGAAGCTGCAGTTTTCATCCATACAACAACAGAGAGGTTCTTTTCAAAACACTGATCTCCTGAAGAGAAAAAAAAAAAAACAAACACAAAAAAAGAAACCACACTTCAGCTCCAGCGGCCTTGCTCCACACAGTTGCTTACTTGACACTTTTCCTGTGGCATCCACCTCATAGTAGACACAAGCAAGGATTGAAGAAAGAAATTAAGAGGAACAGACACTCTTGGAGTTGCTGCCACAGTCAGCACTTGCCAATCTATTTCCAGCCACAGGAACGTGGAGCTCCCTTCACCACTGTCGGGACACAACACAAAATTGTCCCTGTGCACTGGACTTTATACCTCCACTAAAAACATGGTATTTTAGATTTACCACAGGCTCAGGGATTAAAAATGGTTGCTTACTCAAATCACAACCAATTGCAAACTGAGAGCTGTCCTCTCATTTTTAATGCCTAGCCCTACAAAATGATTATGCACCTCCAATTTCCTTCTGACTAGAATGGCTGACAAAATCATGCATCAACTGGTAGGAAAAAATCACTGCACAGCAGAATGATTTTTTTCATCCACCTCCTGAAAATGTTTGGGGATTTTTTTGTTGTTCGTTTGTGGTTTATTTTCACACGGCCACTTTCATACCAAATCACAAGTTCATGACTATTTGTCTGGCACAGCAGCAGCAAACAAGAGTTTGAGACAGAAGTCATGAACTCTGTGCTGCATCTCAAAACACCACAGACATTTTATTGCAAGGACTGTTATCCAAGTTCATCTGTGGCTTGGATACATCAGTTAAAACCTTATTCTTATTCCTTATTCTTCTGCAAAACATACTCAATTGTCAACATAACACATCAGGACTTTGTCTTTAATGGCAGGTCTGTAAGACAGCACAGGGTAAGCACTATGATTCTCTGTCCTCTCTCTGGTTCAATTTGCCAACAGGGTTTCAAAGATTACCACCTCCTGAACTACGTGCACTAATCTTTTCAAAGCAGACCTCCGTTGTAGGCTTTCCATCCAGCTAGGAACACAGACTCACTCATGTAAGGCAGAGAAGACAATTTAATGGTGCAGAAAGCTGGCACAGTGAGTGTGGCTTCACAGTATGACTTTAATACCTGCTCTGCCACTTCCTTTTAGTCCCTGTGCCTCGGTTTCTCATCCTATATTTGATTTTCTCTGTTACAAGTTGCAAATTCTCTGAAGCAAAATTAATTTACTTTGTTTGTGACAGACACACAAAGATTCCACCTTGCCTGGGGCCATGGGAGAAGATCCTGTAATGCAAATATAATTAGGTCCAATTGATAAGGAGTGATGTACAAAAGACTCTGAATTCAGACTCCTCTGTTTTGACCATTTAAACTCTGCAGATCTGAGACCAATCACAAAACACAGTCCTAATCCACTTCAGGACTTTAGAGACTACAAAATGTTTGGCTGCAGTTATACTGTGAAAAAATGGCATCATTGGCCTCCAGATTTATTTTATTTTAATGAGTCTTTAGCAAACATACTTAGTTTGCAAAGCATGTTTTTACAACTGCCAGCCTTACCAACTCATCCTGGGCTTTGGCAGCTCAACTCCAGTTACTTCTGCTGAGACTGGAATAGCTCAGGGACTCACCAAACCAGGGGCTCCCCTGCTACAGTCTGACCTCACCATTGCACCTATTCCTTGAAGGAGATGGCACAGATCTCCTTGAAAGACAGGCAATTTATTTCTGGTGATTTGTAAAAGCCAGTAAACAACACAGGCTCATCTTCATTAACCGTCTGACCTCACCATTGCACCTATTCCTTGAGGGAGGTGGCACAGATCTCCTTGAAAGACAGGCGATTTATTTCTGGTGATTTGTAAAAAAGCCAGTAAACAAAACAGGCTCATCTTCATTAACGGTGTTGCCTCAGCAGGTCAAAGTGAAGTAAAGAGTAGTGTAACAGTTATTTTTATTCCCTAATGTATACAGATATGTCAAACTACACAGGGAACAGATCAGCTGAGAAAGAAACTGGCAGTTTATAGAGCAACTTTCAGATCCAAAGGCTCTTGGTAGTGTTGCCAGCTCAGAGGCAGCAGCCCTAATTTGCAAATAAAGAAACTTTTTGAGAGTCAGAGGTTACAATCTAAATGACCTCTAATTTTCAGCGCATTCAAGACCAGACTGGATGGGCCTTTGAGCAACCTGGTCTACTGGGAGGTGTCCCTGCCCAGGGGATGATCTTTAAGGTCCCTTCCAACTCTCACCATTCTATGATTCTGTGATTCTATGATTCAGTCGTGAGTTCACAGTTTGGGACATCTATGACTGATCGCTCATAATTGCAAACTACCTCAAAGGAAGCTTAGAGCTTTTGAATAGAGGCAAAACCTTTCCCAAAGTGTTCCCATCTTGGCCACCAAAAAATGTAGGTGCCCAATGCTTGGCAGCTTTTGTAAGTGAGATTCCCAAGGGATCTGCTGAAGGTCAAAGTCAAATACCACTAGGAATTGAGGCCAACAGAGTACCAATTCACAACTCCTGGTTCTAACCCTAAGCTATGATTTATGATATTATGGAAAAAACAAAGACACCTGAAAGGTAAGTGATGTACCTTAATGTCCTTGGAGTCACCTGGCTGCCTTTCTAGCCAGAATGACCAGTGGAATACCTGTGGACATCCCCAGTCAAGGACAGCATACACCAGACAACCTAGTTCATTTCCACCTGCCAGTTTGGGTTTCATTAAATTTCAATGGAAACTAGCACTACGCTTTATTAGAAACCAAGTGAAGGAGCAGTGCAGCTCTACTCTGTGCAGCTGCTCTGGAAGAGGAAGAAATCCATATGCCATGTGTATTTGCATGTCCTCTTTTTTTGTCTCTTTTGCACCTTGACAGTAGGGGAAGAAGAAACTGGAGTCCCTCCTGCTCCACATTATCCACGCTGCCCTCATGCTGAGGGCTTCATCCAGAACAGACCAGCAATAAAACTTCACCTGCCACATGTGATGGAAAAGGACACTTCTGAATGGCAGACTGCTCCAAAAGGCTGCTGTTTATCAGCCATAAGGAAACAATCACACACTTACACGGAAAATCCAGACTCCCTGTTTGGAAGACCAGGGACCTGGAAAAACCAAGGGATTTATCCAGACAAGTGAGACACACTCCCATGGGTGAAGTGCTGAATTTCTGATACAGGGAATACTTCTACGCTTGCAAACACTTAATCACATTACATCTTCTGCATAGCCCATTGTTGAAATCCTTGCTTTAATTCTTCACCAGATGCTTCCTAATATGGACTAATACAGGTTGCATTACATCTCTCTATTTTTAGTGCACATGTTTTTTGGCCATAATAACTGCTATTTCAGGCCAAGTCAAACCTGCAGAGAAAACACAGCTAAAAGACAATGATTAAAGATGAGGAAACGCAACGTAGCAGTAACATGTGTTTAGGATTTATACCTGTTCAGGGAAAGCATTCCCTACATTTGATATCTGTGTACTAGCACTTCTTTAAATTATTACCAGCTTTGATCAATTGTTAAAACAGGTCGAGAAGTAACCAGACAGAGAAGCAATGCATTGTTTTTTTGTGAATTAAAATGCTGATCTTCCTGTTTTTCACTATATGCTTCTCTCCATGCAGCAAATTTGCATTAAATGAAAACTGGTTCACTTAAACTGACAAAAGGGTTTAAAGCAAACCCACATTTAAGAGTAATTTATGAGGTCTGTATCATAAACATGAAATAACAACCTTCCCTCCAAAGACAAGCTGCTCTCTCTCATGCTCCTGGACCATATTTTAATATCAAATCCCTTCTATGTAAGGGGACTTTAATACATCACTGGAGACCTTTGGAAAAGTTATAACAGAACTTACTTTTCCCAAATAAATAGAAAGTTTAATGACATGGTTAGAGGAGATTCCTATGCTTCCATAACATGGTTTGATTCTGTCTTTGACATTGGTATTTTCTCTCACGAAGAAAAACTGAAAAACTTTTCACATCTATAGATTTTGATGGTATAGGAAACATACAAAATATGTGACCACATCTCAGCAAATTAGTTAAACTACTGTTGTTCCTTGATAGTTAGCAAAATGATATCAATTTACTGCAGCTGAGGGTGTGGTGGATATTGTCATGCAGAAACAGCTTTACTGTATATATTACAAGGTTGCAGAGAGACAAGGCAATGAAGCCCTCAGGTGTTTGCTACCTCCACTCTTAGGTACAGGAGGTTAACAAGGGAGATGGTACAGCTTCCCCTTAGTCCTCTCTGCTCTGCCCATTTCCCCTCTGCCATGAGCTCTTCCTACAGGGTTAGAGATTGCTGGGAATCACAGAAAATGCCAACACACAGATCAGCCCTGCAGCCACCTCCTCGTGTCTCCACAAACAAATTGAGAAGCCTATTCATGGAGGTCTAGGCCAAACCTGAGGGTGCTGCAAAAATCCTGTGTGACGCATTAAAAGTGATCTTTTTCTCGCCTCACTTCGCTCACCTGTACTGCAATTTTTACTTATGTTTATTAAAACCTACAAACAAAGCTCCCTATGACTCCATCCTTTCTCCAGAAAGGCCACTAGTCCAAGGACCTTTGACAAGAAAGTTGTGAAATTCATTCTTTAAAATCGGAATAGCATGTGATAGCAGGCTTGTCTCCCAGATGCAGCCCAGTGTCTAGAGATGAGAAGTGTTTCACATCACTGGTGTGAAGCTATTTCCCATGTTTCCAATGATGCCATGCTTCAGAGCAAATGAAACCCAACCTTTCCTTCCTTCCCCCTCACAGCATATGCACCTGGAAACCTTTTAATAGGTTTTCTGTTTGCCTCACAGGGGCTCATGTTCATGCCTGAGCAGAAATGTGCATTGTGACTTGAACTCTTTCTCCTGCTGGATGACAGGTGATAAAAATAATACATATACACATATCATATGACTAACAATAGCACCTGGCCCATGGTGAGAGGATCCATCCTTTGCTGCTGGAACACTTCAGAATTTAAACAAAGGAATTAAAACATCAGCCCTGAATCCACAGACTTGGGATTTTTTTTAACCCATTAATAGGCACTTTTAGATTCAAATCTCAAAGATCCAGTCATGCAAGACCCTAAGTACTTTCCCATTCCTGACTACAGCCAGATTAATCCTCTTACACAGATTATTCCAGGAGAAATTTGGCTCCCACAAAGTCCTCCTGCAGCTCTAAAAATAATTTCAAGTGCTGTAGGACATGTTATGCCACTTAGACTAAAGGAGTTGTTTTAGAGATTTTAACAACCACTTATCAAACCAGACTGCTAGCATTACCTAGCCCCAAGGAGCCATAAGGAAACAATCACACACTTACACGGAAAATCCAGACTCCCTGTTTGGAAGACCAGGGACCTGGAAAAACCAAGGGATTTATCCAGACAAGTGAGACACACTCCCATGGGTGAAGTGCTGAATTTCTGATACAGGGAATAATTCTACGCTTGCAAACACTTAATCACATTACATCTTCTGCATAGCCCATTGTTGAAATCCTTGCTTTAATTCTTCACCAGATGCTTCCTAATATGGACTAATACAGGTTGCATTACATCTCTCTATTTTTAGTGCACATGTTTTTTGGCCATAATAACTGCTATTTCAGGCCAAGTCAAACCTGCAGAGAAAACACAGCTAAAAGACAATGATTAAAGATGAGGAAACGCAACGTAGCAGTAACATGTGTTTAGGATTTATACCTGTTCAGGGAAAGCATTCCCTACATTTGATATCTGTGTACTAGCACTTCTTTAAATTATTACCAGCTTTGATCAATTGTTAAAACAGGTCGAGAAGTAACCAGACAGAGAAGCAATGCATTGTTTTTTTGTGAATTAAAATGCTGATCTTCCTGTTTTTCACTATATGCTTCTCTCCATGCAGCAAATTTGCATTAAATGAAAACTGGTTCACTTAAACTGACAAAAGGGTTTAAAGCAAACCCACATTTAAGAGTAATTTATGAGGTCTGTATCATAAACATGAAATAACAACCTTCCCTCCAAAGACAAGCTGCTCTCTCTCATGCTCCTGGACCATATTTTAATATCAAATCCCTTCTATGTAAGGGGACTTTAATACATCACTGGAGACCTTTGGAAAAGTTATAACAGAACTTACTTTTCCCAAATAAATAGAAAGTTTAATGACATGGTTAGAGGAGATTCCTATGCTTCCATAACATGGTTTGATTCTGTCTTTGACATTGGTATTTTCTCTCACGAAGAAAAACTGAAAAACTTTTCACATCTATAGATTTTGATGGTATAGGAAACATACAAAATATGTGACCACATCTCAGCAAATTAGTTAAACTACTGTTGTTCCTTGATAGTTAGCAAAATGATATCAATTTACTGCAGCTGAGGGTGTGGTGGATATTGTCATGCAGAAACAGCTTTACTGTATATATTACAAGGTTGCAGAGAGACAAGGCAATGAAGCCCTCAGGTGTTTGCTACCTCCACTCTTAGGTACAGGAGGTTAACAGGGGAGATAGTACAGCTTCCCCTTAGTCCTCCCTGGTCTGCTCATTTCCCCTCTGCCATGAGCTCTTCCTACAGGGTTAGAGATTGCTGGGAATCACAGAAAATGCCAACACACAGATCAGCCCTGCAGCCACCTCCTCGTGTCTCCACAAACAAATTGAGAAGCCTATTCATGGAGGTCTAGGCCAAACCTGAGGGTGCTGCAAAAATCCTGTGTGATGCATTAAAAGTGATCTTTTTCTCACCTCACTTCGCTCACCTGTAGTGCAATTTTTACTTATGTTTATTAAAACCCACAAACAAAGCTCCATATGACTCCATCCTTTCTCCAGAAAGGCCACTAGTCCAGGACCTTTGACAAGAAAGTTGTGAAATTCATTCTTTAAAATCGGAATAGCATGTGATAGCAGGCTTGTCTCCCAGATGCAGCCCAGTGTCTAGAGATGAGAAGTGTTTCACATCACTGGTGTGAAGCTATTTCCCATGTTTCCAATGATGCCATGCTTCAGAGCAAATGAAACCCAACCTTTCCTTCCTTCCCCCTCACAGCATATGCACCTGGAAACCTTTTAATAGGTTTTCTGTTTGCCTCACAGGGGCTCATGTTCATGCCTGAGCAGAAATGTGCATTGTGACTTGAACTCTTTCTCCTGCTGGATGACAGGTGATAAAAATAATACGTATACACATATCATATGACTAGCAATAGCACCTGGCCCATGGTGAGAGGATCCATCCTTTGCTGCTGGAACACTTCAGAATTTAAACAAAGGAATTAAAACATCAGCCCTGAATCCACAGACTTGGGATTTTTTTTAACCCATTAATAGGCACTTTTAGATTCAAATCTCAAAGATCCAGTCATGCAAGACCCTAAGTACTTTCCCATTCCTGACTACAGCCAGATTAATCCTCTTACACAGATTATTCCAGGAGAAATTTGGCTCCCACGAAGTCCTCCTGCAGCTCTAAAAATAATTTCAAGTGCTGTAGGACATGTTATGCCACTTAGACTAAAGGAGTTGTTTTAGAGATTTTAACAACCACTTATCAAACCAGACTGCTAGCATTACCTAGCCCCAAGGAACTGTGCAGCTCAGTCTCCCTCTCCCACAGCTGAGAGGAAAGTGTCACACTTCTGGGTGGAAACACAGGAGGAATGCTCTTGGAAAGCTGTGCTCTCTGTTGCCTCAGAAGAGCTGACATATGGCACTTCTTGATTAAGTTAATTTTGTTTTCTTGAAATGCTTTCCTCCTCCCCCTACACTCACTTACACATTACATTGCCACATATCTCTTCTGTTTTACAATCAATTATGTTCATACATCACAGGACCATTGCTACTGGTAGAAATCTCCCATTGAGCAATTTAGCCCTGTTTAAATTTTGATGACATGATCAATAACTACCATTAAAAATTCCACATTTGATACTCTGTATTTTATTTGAATCCCAAATAACCCCAGATCATGCCAGGTACTGCTGAATTACAAAACTTTAAGAGGAAAATATCTTTAGAGGTGACTCTTGTTTGTTCAGCAAATACAAGAACAGCAAAGGACTGGCAAATGCCCAAGCATGGCAATTCTGTGGCTTCGAAAAAATACTTGCTTTATATTGTATTTACACAAACATGTATTTTTCTATGTTGTTTCACAATACAGGATGTGTATCTAAAATGTCTAGCATGTGAATATTTCCTAAGTATTTACAACTGCCATTCTTTCCTGCCAAGTTTTAGCCTGGGTGAGCCAAATTACGAGCCCGTGAAAAATAACTTCTAGTACAAATCTGATCAGTCCTTCACTCCGCCGATGTTGGTGAGTACCACAGTCAATAGACCTATCCCAGGAGAAACTCTGGAAGCGTGCCCCTAGATCATCATTTCCACACAATTTCATTAGGAATGGACCTTTGGTGTGTCAGACAGGATTAAATTTTTTTTGTTTCTAAACTCCTTGTGCACAAAAGTTAATCCAAACCAGACAGGAGTCAATTAGGTCGTTAACGTGCTAAGCCTATTAACAGCCATGACTTACATTTCTTTCCCGCAACAATGAAAAACACTCAGGAGTCTGCCTTTAAGTGGCAAAGCCCATGAGCAATTTCATTATTTTATGACACAGCTACTTGAAGCAGTGGCTGTTTGCATGAGCAAGCAGCACTCCCCGCTGTGCAGCAGCCGGGTGATTTGCTCTCTTTTTAGCACAGCCAGCCTGCGGTCAACACAAAGACTCAGCACCCAAGGGATATGAATTCCGTCCCCAGCTGTTTTGCAAACTCCTGTGAGATCTCGGGGCAGAGCAGGGAATCACACAGTCCCAGATTTTCCTCACCTACCTGCTGGGGGAGGGACTAAAGCCAGCCTGGTTTCATGCAAGAGTCAGAGAAGCCCACGCTTTCCCTAAATCCAGCCCTAGCTTAGCCCCTTGATTAGCATCAGGCAGGAAAACATCCAGTCACAGAACAAGATCCACAGCCTTAAATAAATTTTACATCAGATTATCAATCTCCCTGCTCCTGAACTCAGATACACACTCAGCCCATGTGGCCTGGCTGTCACCTTAGCATCAGCTGAGCTATGGCAGCTACAAGCTAATAGGTATGTAATTAATTTTGCTGCCACACAATGCAATCACATCATGTTAGACCAAGAGTCCCCATGGCCCATGCCATGAGGGCCACCAAGTTCACAACCTGCCTGTCAGTCACCTCTGGACCAACCTGAGGAAGACAAAACTTGCAGGGAAGATCCCAGCAACTGCTGGGTCTATTCACATTCCCTGTTGGAGAAAGCAGAGAAAAGCAGCACGTAGTGGGTCCACGGAAGTCTTCAGTGCTACTGGAAACACTTTTTTTCAGTGTCTCCTTTTAGTTCCTTATTTTTACAGGTCTGCTACCTTGGTACTCACTCATCCACCTTCTCTTTCCATTTATGACCCCATATAATTACCCAGTGTCTCCCCAGTTTCCTTTCCTTTAGTCCCTCTTCCCAGGGAGGGAATTTCAGTTCCGCCAAGGACAGGCAGCACCATGCCCCTAGAGAGAAGGTCAAAACATTCAGTGGCAAAAAGGCTGAGGCAGATTTCCTGGACTAATTTTGGTCAATTCAGCTTTTAGCTAATGGCTGTTTTCTCTTACAGTGTAAGAATTCTGTAATGAATTTCCTATGAACACAATGCTGCAGCACCTATAGTACTTGGCTAGGAAATCAGAGTGACGTTGAATTCTGACAATTCCTCTAAAAGGAAACGTAAGGGATCTGTAACTGTAAGCAGAACCAAGATTTCCTGCTCAGAGAATCAAAAAGAAGATTGGCTTAGTCTGAACCCATGAGAATGACAAACCTGCTGAGCTCAACTCCACACGAGTAAATAAAAGTCCTGGCTTTACCAACAAGCAATGTCAGCTAGAAGGCAACCTTATGAGCAGAAGGTTCCTGAGCACTCAGCTGTTCCCATACCAGAGAGTCCCACTCTTGCACCCATTAAATTTGGCATCCTGCTTCCCATTTTGTCCCTTTGGCAGTCCAGTAGAAGACAGCATAGATAACTGGACCCACTGCCTCCATTTCGTCTGGAGTCCATCCAGTAGAAGGCTGGAATATTGGTGGGGTAATGGGGCAGGAAAGCAATAAAAGGAACAGAATATACAGGCACACTGAAACCTAAAGAAGAGATTTTGCAGAGTTCATAAAAAATACCTTCTATGCAACCCACCCACACCGATTTCCAGAAAGGATAAAATTCAATTGCTCCAAAGCAGCCAAAAACTAGACCAGTTTATACAAGCTGACAATCTGATTGTTTGGCTTTAAAAATGGGAGAAGACAGGATACGATCAGTGAATAGGGGTAGCCATTTTCTCTTGAAAAATGCTAGGAAATACTAGAATCGACAGCTGTTTTACTATTAACACCAAACAAAAGTAACCCCACCCAAATGAAAAGGGAGCAAGACCGCTACATCTTTACAGGGTTTCAGCTGTTAGGCATTAGAACACCAGCAAGGTTTGCAGCAGCTCACATGCTCTTATAATGCAAAAATATAGTAAAGCTACTGACTTTCTGTGGTGCCTTGAATGGAGGAAGGTGAAACACAGGAGAAAAATACTGGCAGGAGGACCATTACCCAAGAATTCAATCTCCTCATTATTAGTCTCCCATTCCAATGGGGACTCTAGGGCTTAAAATGAGATCCACAATCATCTTTCAGCTGTTAGGCATTAGAACACCAGCAAGGTTTGCAGCAGCTCACAGGCACATGCTCTTATCATACAAAAATATAGTAAAGCTACTGACTTTCCGTGGTGCCTTGAATGGAGGAAGGTGAAACACAGGAGAAAAATACTGGCAGGAGGATCATTACCCAAGAATTCAATCTCCTTATTATTAGTCTCCCATTCCAGTGGGGACTCTAGGGCTTAAAATGAAATTCACAATCATCACTTTTTTTTTTTACTTTTTTTTTTTAACTTAAAAACCAACTTTAACATTGTCACGCTGGGTTACAACTGAAGACTGACAATTTGGAACATGCCACCGGCACCTCACATGCTCATGGAGACATGTAATATTTAAGCCCAGGATTTTAACACCAGCAAGGTGTGTCAGCACAACCCTGGAAACCGAATCCAGAGCATTAGGGAATGTCTACTATTAACTGCCAGACACACAACTGAAATCCAAGTCATTGCCATTTCTCAAGAAGTCCTATTGAAACAATACACCTACACAATCACATTTTGTTATCACATTTTGGACTCGGACCTCAAATCTGGATTCACAGATCTCCAGGAAAGCTAAAAAGTTTAATTTGTCTCACAAAACCTTAAAGCAAACAATTTAAAAGTTGCCACTCAAAGGAAAAAAAAGTCCTATAGCATGAGAGCTAGAGCTTAAGCTAGAGCTTACATTTGACGAGCCAAACACTGGAAAGAAAAAGTAAAATCAAGTTCCTAGTTAAAAAAAATTACCTTGCTCACTACATCTGGCAGTTTCAAATGCACATAAGTCTATACAAAAGCAATTAAAAAAATAAATAAATACAAAGTTGATCGCATACCCTGATACACTCTATTATGGATGGTGTGCTCTGCTAGATGGATGTAAAAATTATGACATGTGCGAAGCTGCAAAAGAAAGTAGATTGTTTTACAAAAGAAATGGTGCATCTCTTCCCCTCTCCAGATATTTTTCCACCCTGTTATGAGCTGGATCCCTGGAGTTGGACTCCACAGATGATACTTTCATCTAATTTAATCTGAAGTATCTGCAGTGACCCTTTCTGCAACCTGAAATGCAAGGATCACCAACCTGTCCATGCCTACTTGGCACAACTGTAGAGGAAAGGTGAGACAAAAGAGCTCCCCTCACCACTGACTGCAGTTTCAAAATTTGAGCTTTTGCTAAAAACATCGCGAATGCCTTTCTGAGCAGTGGTCACATTGCATGGTTAAAGCAGAATTTTACTCTGACCCATCATAAAGTTTATCTTTGCACAAATTGAATGTAACAGCATATGTCCTAACAATGTTAGTATTTGTGATGTGGCTCCTTCTGCCTGAAGTAGCAGAAGGATTCACTAATGCACGCCATTTTTCACTAGCTCCAGCTGCCTGAACACTTGAATTACAAAATACAGACATATCTGGCAGAACAACAGTTTAAAATATAATTGCATACTCGTGGCTGTTCTCTTGAGCCACTTCAAGCTCACCTGCTACAACCTTGCAGTGCTCATCAGGAATGTGCGACTTCATGGGATGGCTTGATTTTGTGGATCTTCTCCGCCTGATGAAGTGTTCTTTTCCACTAAATGAGGTCTCTGATGTATTCACTGGTTGTATTAGCATCTGCTCTGATCCTAGTTGGATATAGCCAACCTGTCCACAAAAGAGAACAAAAAAATCCCATCAGTTTAGTATCCTAACCTTGTCTATCAACCCCTAGACCATTTCACTGCCATCATTATTTAAGTGTGAGGAAATGTAAAGTGATTATGATCATGTTCAGTCTGCTTAATACAGACTAAAGAACTTCATCTGCTTCTCAGATTTATTTTTTATGTCACTGAGTATTATTTAGAAACATTGTGCGCTGTACATGTACAAAGAAAAGGTAGGGGGTTCTTGTCAACACCTTTCCTTTCCCTTCTTCCTCTTCCTCCAGCCACAGCACCACTCTAGCTGGAAGCATAAATAAGTATGTCTTATGAGATGCTCAGCTCACATGACGACAAATAAATTCTATTAACAGAAAAGCTTTCATAATCACCTTTCTAATTGCTAGCCAGAATGGCATTGTTCTCAAATGGCATTTATTATCTATCTCAGTAGAGCAAAAGGGTGAGATTCATTACTGATGTCATAAGTAGGACTTGCAGAGACACCCACGCTTTTTTTGGGGGGACCAAATACCACTTCTTGACTACAACAGGGGCCACACAGTGAGCACTGCTCTCCCTACAAGCCATGGCTTTCAGAGGTCAAGCTGAGAATGGACTGTTGTCCAGCTACGAGATTTTCCACCGTCTCTGGAATAAGTAACACAAAGACCTTGTCTAAGTAACAGTAGACTCCATAGACCACAGGTCAGAGCACTAAACCCCTGCCTCTCTTGCACCAAGTCCAGACCTTACACCAGGGCTGGCAAGAACATCTTTGGAAGGCAGCTTCTGCCCCAGGAGAGCCCTCCCCTGCTTACAACCCAGAGTTTTAAAGGTTCTTTTATGCCTTTTCCACTCCTTTTCTGGCATGAAAAGGAGAGAGTGAAAGCAAAGATATCACCCTAAAACTTAACAAAGCCTCCAAGTTTAGTAATCAACACTGAGGTTATACCACATTGGAGAAAGTGAGTATGTACAATGAGTGCTTCTTACTTACTTTTTCATTGTACTAATCCAACAATTATTTATATTGCAATTAAAAGTCTCAAAATACAGCTCTTTGCTGTATACTCCCCTGAGAGAACTCGGTAGGTCTGACCCAACTCCTCCTTCTAGCACCAGGAAGCCTCAGGAGGCATCAGATTGTGCCTATGGTACACCTTGGAGGTAAAGGAGCTCACAAAGGGGTCCTGCTGGGTTGCGAGCCTCTAACACCCATCCTATACATACAAAGAGAGACCAGACTTTTTTTTGCCCCTCCCACTGTGTTCTGTGCCAGCCAGGCACCCATCCAAATAAATGCTCTGCACGTACATGCAAATACTATATATTCAACAGCTGACTGTACTAATATGATTTATAATATACATTACATACATACTGTATATTGTACATTTCCACACCTCCCTGCCAAATTCAGTCCTCACGTACACCCAGGAAATCCCTTTGGCCTAGTACTTCCAGCAAGAGGAATTTCTGCTAACAGAAATGAGAGCTATCCTCTTTTGACAGCCCTACTAACTGAATAACGTTCAGGGGAAACCAGGATCTCTCAGAAAGGGTCGCTAATTTCAAAAGCGCACTTGGGAGGGAAAAAAAATAAATATAAAACAATCAGTGTCTCTATTTGCTATGGCTGGAAAGCACAGTGGTAACAATTAGTCCCCTGCCTCAAAAGAGACAAGAGACACCTCTTTTGAGGTCTTTCAAAAGAGACCTTGCCCTTCGGGTGAGGTCACTGATTAAGTATAAAATGCTTGACGCCTCCCAGAAGGGCTCCCATGTATGAAGAATAATTGACTTTATTTCTTGGCCCTACAGAATGCATACCTGTTTATAAGACCCACTCTGCCCTGGAGTTTCTAAAAGGGCTGCCTCTTCATTTAAATTACAAGTTGGGCTTTGTCAGAATGCTTCAGAGACAGCAAAAGCTCTAGTGACTTATTCTTCCAGCCTCCTTTACGATGCTCTCCACTACTTCCCCTCCTTATTCCAATCTTCCAGCTGGGAGGTAGCCCCAACCCCCCTTTTTAATATAGGTTTTAATTATTTAGAAGAAGGGTTGTAAATCTGGTGCCATGGTACTAAAAGCCACACCAGAGCTCCTGAAAGACTGCCAACCATTTTTGTTGGTGCCAAAAATATGTAAGAAGTAGTCAGTTTCATCACCACCCGACATTATCCCAACTTTCTGGCATCAAGTGTGAAAATAATTTAAACCATTGGAAAGGACTTATGTTTCACATTTGCTTTGGAATTGTGAAACCTATGGAGTGAAAGAGCCATGCGTCTTCACCCTGGAATAGGTTAAGAAGCAATCTCAAGTTTAATCTGACAAGCCAAGTAGAGTTTCAAGCAGGAAGGATTTGCAGGATTGGGCCTGTAGAGTATTCCTAGGGAGTTAAAATTTTTCCCAAACTTGCCAGTTGGGTTCTAAAGAGTCCTCAAGCCTGTTGGCCCAGATGAGATCTTTTGGACCTCGTAACCTCAATATTCTGATCATTATTTTGCTTTTTCTGTAAGAAATGCATTCTTCCTGTTGCCTCCCTCAAATCCTCCAACTACCAGATACTATACTGCGCTAATCTCAGCACGAGATAGATATCAGACATCAGCATTAGACAAATACTCTGTGCTTTTCTTCTCTAGTCTGTGTGATGTTCAGGGACAGCAGAAAGCTGGATTTTGAAGATAAAGAAGTAAAACAGGAGACCACGTAGCTGTCAGAGCTATTTTTCCCACATCTCTGGAAATCATTCCAATTAAATAAAATGCTTTGGATCTGCCAATTCACGTTTGCCTGGGGAAATGCATATCAAAAGCTGGGATACTCCCTCTCATCCTTCTTTCACTGTGAGAGCCCGTACGAACAGGACCTGCCCCTGTGCCAGACCCCAGTATTGCTTAGTGTCCAGGAAAGTGGCTGCTGCCCAGTCCCACCACCCCAGAGCACTCGAGACACAGGAGTCATCAGGAGCACAAAGATTCAGAGGGGCAGAGAAGTTCATCATCATCTGCATTATTAATCTAAACTGGATTTTACAGCTAGTACGACAGGACCCTACAGCTGATAGAATCACACAGAACGGGAAGGGCTGGAATGATTTCAGCCTCAAAAAGGCAGGCAACGAAACTGACAAGTTGATTAAAATAAACAATAATCCACACCTCCCACTACAGCCCCACTCACCACTGTGCTTAACACTGGATGTATCTTTCATATTAAGGATATTTTATATCCTTAATTGAGAAGTCAGCTTAGCATTCCTTGCTAGCAAAAAAGTCCCTGTTCTCTAAACCACCAAACCAAAATATTCTCACATGCCCTTATCCAGAGTTCTACACATACGTTGGTCACGCAAGCAATCTGCTCACTCTCTAATCCACTCTTGTGCTACCAGCAGTTCACTCTTCTTGTACACGTTATCCTCCTCCTCGCCACTGGAGTTTTTCCTCAGGAGGAAGGTCCTCACACCCTATCACTGGAATTACAACGGTAACAACGGGACTGTTAGTGCTGGCACTCAAATTGCATTTGTAATCACATCGTCCTGCTCCGCTGGCTTCTCTGTTCTGCCTCTGTCCCCTGGTAGTTACTGGTGGAGCTACAACAGCTCAAGGGCTAACTCGGGACAGGAATCCAAATCTTCAGTGTTCTCTGCACATGGTTCTGGACCTTCCCACACGTTAATACACTCCAACAGTTACACTGTTTTTCCAGCCCTTTTTATTTTCACAACATCTTTGAACAAGATCTGTGAAATGCTGAATCTCTAACAGATTTTTCTTTTGCTCCTAAGCGTTCATTAGTTACATACATATGAACATGCTGAAAAGAGAACAGTTTTAAACATCTGACAAATTCCATTCCCTTCTCGATTTCTCAACTGTTACAATGTAAATCTTAGCTTAACCATTTCCTCAAAGTTAAAAGGAAGTCAATATTTAAAGTGAAGAACAAAAACAACACAAATGCAGTTTAATAAACTTCACATGGCTTTTAGTCATGTCCTTATTAACCAGGCTTCAGCTCTAAGTTTGTTATCATTTACAAGTGCAATTCAAGCAAATTTAAAG
The DNA here is from genome assembly GCF_001431845.1 of Calidris pugnax. Lineage (NCBI taxonomy): Eukaryota > Metazoa > Chordata > Aves > Charadriiformes > Scolopacidae > Calidris > Calidris pugnax. Next base: position 1,662,828 of record NW_015090873.1, on the reverse strand, counting down.
CAAGAGCTTTAACTGCTCCAGCGTCATTTCAGGTTTACACCCAGTTATGAGAGCAGATCATACCCCAGAATATCTGGCTGCACCTCTGGGTCTGCTAAACAAGGACACCACAACGTGCTCTCCCTTTTGTCCACTGTGGAAGGGGAAAGAAAATCCCAGCACAAAGAAACCCAGTACGGTAATTTTAAGAGGTTTAACTTTTCAGCTTGTGGACCAGCTGTGGCTAAATGCCAGACAGCTCCTCTCCCAGACAGGAGAATTCAGCAGAGCTGAAGGTTTCCTCAGGGGATATCGTATCATCTTCTAATCCTAGCATGCCTGCACTGCCCTGCTTCCCACAGCAGCAGAGGCTCTTGCAGTCACCTGAAGGGCAGCACCGCCCCGTTGCACACATTAAACACTCACTGCCACTGGACAGGGAGTGAGCTCACCGAGCTTCACACATCGGCCCTAAACCAGGCATCCTCTCCCTCTGCAGTCAACAGAGAAAGGCAAAGACCTCCAAAGTGACTATTCACCAATCTAAAGTAACTAAGCAACAGGACAGACCATCAGGAGAAGTGCTCTTTGGAAGTGCCCATTTTTATCACTCCCTCTCCCCTTGATAACCAGAGTCAAGCTTAAAACCAACAGTCTGGGGCCTCTTCTGTATTCTTCTTTTTCACCAAGGACAGAACAGATCTACCATTCCATTAGGAGTCCTTTGAGTTATTGGCTCATTCCCTGGAGGCTGCAGTCCAACCTACTCAGTTCTCTTTGCCCTGACTGGCCTTCTATATTGGATCCAAAACCACACGGAGACATCCTGTGTAGGCACTTACACCCACCTGGGAATCAGTGGGAGTTCAGAGCCCCTAGAAGAAGTTATGCATCCAAATGTATTTCTTATGATGCAGCTTCAATTACTCTGTTCCATCCTATAACGAGAACAGCACTGTGCTCATTCCACGAGCCCTTGTATTGCACATCATTCACTTCCACTGATCCAGTTTGCACAAGGAAGTCTCACTGGATTCAAAGGAGATGCAAATGTGGTGTGAACAAGTTAAATGAATGAGCCTGAACAGGAGGGAGCCACAACCTCTTCTCTTATCTCACTTGAGAAAGACAATCCACTTTAGCTAGAGACAGGTCAAAGAGCAGTCCTGAACCCAAAGTCAGAGATTCCAGATTTCAAAATGAAAAAAGAGAAGTTACTTAAAGTTAAACCTCTGCCTCTAAATGCATCCCAGTGATTTGCAGCTTTCAGATAAGGTTCCTGAACAGACAAGAGTATTCAAGCTCATTTCCAACTCAAAACCTAATGCTCATTTTAATAGGAATCCATGACCATCTTAAAACTGTAGCTTTTTCAAAAAATTTAGGAACAAGAAATATGAAAAGTTGGCACCAGTTGTAAGGTACTGATGTTATGGTCCAACAGACCACACAGCAGTCCAGCACTTCAGTGTGTGAAAGTGACCCTAGTACAAAAAAAAAAAAAAGTGAATTAATACATCAAACAAGGTCTTTGGGAATCCCACATTACCACTGGGGAAGACGTCTGCCCCAAAAAGGCACAGAAATCTGCCTGTCACTCTCACCTTGGGTCTGCACAACTGATAAGACCTGCTAGGACTCAGACTCAGACAAAGCATTGTTGCAATCACATCACAAATTCATGGTGCTGAAAGGGCCTTCTCTACTGTGCTCTCCAGGCTTCAATCAAAAAAGCTGTATGGAAAGTAACACTGCTCCGCCAAACTCTAGAGACCACCTAGTCCAACTCCCCTGCCAAAGCAGGATTGCCCAGAGCACATCACTCAGGACTGCATCCAGGTGGGTCTTGAAGATTTCCAAAGAAGGGGACTCCATAACCTCTCTCAGCAGCCTGTTCCAGGGCTCTGGCACCCTCACCAGAAAGAAGTTCTTCCCCATATTTGAATGGAACTTTCTATGTTCCAGCTTGTGCCCGTTGCCCCTCGTCCTATCACTGGAAACCACTGAAAAGAGTCTGGCTCCATCAACCCTCAACCCACCTTTTAGGAACTTGTAAACATAGACGAGGTCTCCCCTCAGTCTTCTCTTCTCGAGGCTAAAGAGCCCCAGCTCTCTCAGCCTTTCCTTGTAAGGGAGGTGCTCTAATCCCTTAATCATCTTAGTTGCCCTATGCTGGACACATACTGGTTAACAGCAGCATCTGCAAGCAGAGTTTCTTTAGGTGTCATCACTGGGAACCCGATATCACTACCAGGAAGCAATTTCTCAGTCTGGTTGTAGCTCAGTTTTCATGCCCCTGTATCAGGGATTTTGTTTTTATTAGAACTCCACTTGCCCTGGTCATTTTATATCGCTTTTTGTATGATTTATGGCATAGTTGAAGAATACGATTACAACAAAGTCCAGGCCAGCTGGAGATCAGGATACAGTATTATTACTTACTCTACTTCTTAGCGACCAGCTTTTTTGAACAAGATATCCTGACCATCCAGTTTGAGTCCAACAAGCACTCCCACACTGGAGTTTTCAGGAAATCTCCCACTGCAGTGCTAGCACCGCTCAGGAGACAAATGCCAGGATAAACAGGCTGCAAGCCTTCTGCTACTGAGGTCTTTCTTCTAGCCCAGCGTGCAGGCCTTGTCCAGATCCCCACCTGTGAAGCTGTGCTGCTGCTGAGGACAAAGCCTTATCCTTCCTGCTGCAAACAGGGATTAAGGAGCAACAGGAAAATTCAAAACCCTCTGTAGTGATGGTGTTGGTATTTTAAATCGCCAGAATAGGAGGCAACAAATTTGGGCTCTAGAGTTACCCAATCTCAGTTCCACTCATGGCAGATTCAAGGCTCCCGAGATAATTTGAGGCAAACTTAATTCTTCTGATCCCAGGAAACACCTTGCCACTAACTGGCATACCTTTCACTACAGGTATGATGATTTAGCATGGCCACTGCAAAAGGCTTTGTAAACACTAAAAGCAGGCTAAGATCTGGTATGTTTCACGTTTAAGAACAGACTGAAGAAGCCAAAAGGTCCATAAGAAGGTCTATCTACATGGTGATGTGGATCAATTTAATAAACCCATTTCAGAAGTTAATGAGGTTCATCTTAAGTTTAGGTTCATCCTGAAGACACTTCAGTTTTCTGTTCTCTAGTTTTGAGTTCACAAGGGTGTTATAAACCTTAACGCACTCATACGTATCATGCCCCTGTTTTTAGCCCATTTCCCATTCCTGGTGATTATCTGAACAAAGAATAAATGAACAGACTCCCCGAATAGGAGCATCCCAACATGCAGAAACACATCTCTCTCAACACATCTGCCCACACCACCCTCAGCTCTCCCAGGACCAGACCCACAGGCAAAGGGGAGCTGAGCTTTACCAAGGCTGTCACTTGCTCGTGTGGCAGTATTGGCCTTGGTCCCCAAGAGGTGCTACAAACGAGCAGCTTTGACACCTTTGACACTTTTTGATCCCAAGGTCATCTAACTGAGTTATGTCAATCTAGTCATTTAGAATTCATATGATACAAACAGATACCGCAATATTGCGGCTCATATTTGCAGAGTAATGAACAAAGACTAACTAGTCTTGTTTCTTTTCCAACTTTTCTACTGGGAATATCGCCAATCTTTTCCACTCCCCCTCCTCCATTCCCTGATCTCAGGCAGTTAATACTGTGCCTACAACTACATTCCTCTTTTTAAAAAGGTTCCTTCTCTGCCTGTTTGTACTTTTCAGCTCTGCTGGAGTAGGTAGCTTTGGAAGCCCAGCACTTCATGAACGGGATTAACAAAACGTGCCTAGTGACAAAAGCGTAGAGCTGTTAGTGATTTAAAGCTTGAACTGGAGATATCACTTTTAAACTCTGAGAAAGCCCTCGGTGGTGTACAGCTCAATTTACAGAGCCACTCAAACGCTCAGCATCTCAGAACCACTTTTTTTTTTTCCCCCCAAACCTGAGGCACAGCGCCCTCAAATGGTTCAGGAATGAAGGCCCGAGCCCCAAGTGCAGAGCACATGAAGTGCTTCTTACTGCAAAGTTTAAGACAAAATCTCTATCAAGAGGTCTGTACCGAGAAGTTAAGCACACATCCCAGTACGCTTAACGCCCCGGTGACTTTCTGAAGTACTTTCAAGCTATCAACAATAATTACAAACTCAAACTAGCCATCATCTTAAGCATCTAAGTCTTCACCCCAGAGAAACAGAAATGCTGTCCCATGCAAGATCACCCCTTCTTATCAGGATGCTCAGAGGAGAGCCCAGGCCCTGCAGAGCCACCTGAAAAAGTGACAACTTCACATAGAGAAATCCTGACCCCTGAGGTGGGAAAGTCATCCCTGAGTGGGATGGTTCCTCTGACCATGCCAGAGTACCAGGTGTCCCTACACTGCAGGAACACCCTCACACACCAACACCCATCACACAAGCCAGGTGGAAAGGGCTGGCTGAAGAGCCGAGGAGCTGCAGGAGGGAGCCGGGCAGGCAGGCAACCAAATCCCCCACAGCAGGACCCAGCCACCAGCCAGATGGCGGGGGTACAGTGACGAGAGGAGGGTCCCCTAGGCCAAGCGGGACCCCTAGGCCCTGCTGCCCACCCACAGCAGACTGTGGCTGAGGTATGGCTTAAAATGGGGCAGCTCCCACAGTGGAGAGCTGGGACTGATGGAAAACCCACAGTGGGTCAGCAGCCATGCTCACCGGGGCCCAGAGAGGCGAGGGGCCGGGCAGGGCAGTGGGGGGGTGGGCAGGAGGGGCACCGCGCTGAGGCGAGGCCCGGGCGGGAAGGAGAGGCACCTCGCTGAGGTGAGGCCCGGGCCCTATGGCCGCTCCCCGCCTCCGCGGGGCAGGGTGGCCGGGGGCTGACAGGAAAGTCTTCCCGGGGGACACCGGAGCCTCTCGGCCGGGGCTGAGGAGGCGAGAGAGCTCGGGCAGGGCTGCGGGCAGAAGGCGCACCGCGCTGAGGTGAGCAGCGGGGCCGGAGGGGCACCGCGCTGAGGTGGCGTGAGGAGCGGGGTCGGAGGGGCACCGCGCTGAGGCGAGGAACGGGCCGGAGGGGCACCGCGCTGAGGTGGCGTGGGGAGCGGGGCAGGGACGCCACAGCCGCTTCCCGCCTCCCCCGGGCTGGGAGCGGGTCGGGCAGCCCCGGGGCTGACAGGAAAAAAAGCCCGTCGGGGGCGGCGGAGGGTCCGGCCGCGGCCCCGGGGGGAAGGTCGGCGGGGAAGGGGCGTCCCGCGGTAGGGGAGGCGGTTCGGGGTGGCAGTACCAGCCCGGCGCAGGTGCTGAGGGAGGCGAAGGAGTCGCTGCGGTTCAGCACGTGTCCCGTGTAGAAGCAGAGCCGCTCCGCCGGGGGCCGCCGGGGGCCGGGCGCCCGCCGCCCCTCCCCGCGCCGCTGCTCCACCACGAAGCCCCGGGCGAGGAAGCGCAGGTCGCGGCGGAGGTGCAGGTAGAGCTCGGAGCCGGCGGCGGGCAGACGGAGCAGCAGGGCCTCCTCCTCCTCCTCCTCCTCCTCCGCCCGCTGCCGCGGTAGCGCCCGCCGGCGCCGGGGGCCGCCGCGATCCCCTCGCCGGGCGGGCGGCAGCAGGTGGATCTTCTCCAGCGCCACTCGCTCCGGGATCACCACTTCCAGCTCCGCTCCGCCAGCTGCAGGCGAGAAGGAGAGAGGGCTCAGGACGCTCGCACCCCCGCGGCCCGACGGGGCGGCCGGGGGGCTCCCTGCCCCGCCAGCCCCCTCCCCGCTCCCCCGTCCCCCTCCCCGCCGGGACGCCCCGTCCTGCCGGGGCAGGACAGCCCCTGCGCTCGGATTTCAGCGCAGAGACTCAGGCACTGGAAATTGTGAACAGGCTGCAGAGACAATGGAGCCAGCGGAGGAAAGGGATTTATTTCTCTATATATATACACACACATCTATATTGGAGGCAAAAAACGCGCAGGGAAGAGAGGAATAAAGCAAATGCTAAAGCTACTTGTATCATTAAAAAAAATGTATATATAGCTCAGACACAAGCATCGCATTTCACCAACCCCAATAAAAATCTGCAGGGAGAAGGGGAAAAGCAGAGCAAGCCGAAGCCGCAGCCAAGGACAGTCAGCAGCTTTCCACATGAAACGTTACAGCAGCAGCAGCAGCAGCAGCGAGAGGACAGGAAAAGAAAATACAAAAGCCTGGAGCAATTCATCCTGCAGACTGGGACGGCGGCCACGCAGGGGATCCGGTGCGTGCCCTGCGGTCCGCGCCCGCACGCCGGGGGCTGAGCGCCCACCGCCCGCCCCGCCGGACCCTTGTCAGCGCCGCCGGGGGAAAAGGGGGACGGGCCGGGGGGGAAGGGAAGCGCTACCTGTGCCGGCGTCCAGTCCCCAAAGCAGCAGGCAGGCAAACATCAGAGGCAGGAGGCAGCCGTCAAACATTTTATGGCAGCGGCGGGGCCCAGCGCGGAGCGGCGGCGGCGGCAGCGCGGCCCGGACTGAGCCCTCCCCGCCCTCGGAAAAAGTAATCGGCGCCGCCGACAGCCCCGGCGTGGTGGGCGCCCGGCC
>NW_015090873.1:1580663-1656304 GCF_001431845.1 Calidris pugnax | reverse complement strand
GCCGGACAGGGCCCCGCCGGTGCCCCGGGGTGGGAATGTTGAGGGGGGGGCGGGCTGACCTGCCACCGGGTGGGTGGCCACGGAGCCCAGCGAGAGGGATGGGAGGGCTGGCAAAAAGCAGCCGGCAGGTGGTCTCCTCCATCGTGTCTCCTGCACATCCTTTTCCACGTTACCCAAAGGATTTATACCCTGCTGCAGGAGCTGGCTCGAAAAACTCACTGATCCCTTCATGTCACTCGCAGGCTCCTCCACCGCCGTCTGAAGGGCTGACCCCAGGACTCGGAAGACCAGGAGAAAAATGAGGTTGGCGATATATGAGCACACAAAGATTTTAGGCAAGGATCTTTCATACTCCTGGAAGCACTCGTCACATGGCTAAAAAGAAAAAAAAACAAGTGCACAAAGCTCAGGAGATCTAAAAATTGGTTTTTACAGCAGTGGACAAGAGGGAGGACAGGTTGTTCAGGCTAGTTAAGAGGGCAGTTTGAGAGAGGAAGAAGAGGAGGAAGCTACCTGCCAGCTCCCTCTCCCTCACCACTCTGTGTGGGGAAGACACGTCCTCACCCAAGTGCAGCCATTTTCACTAAAATCCTGCAGCAATAAGAGCTCCTTCCTACCCGAGGGTCTGGGCATGCCCTGTGTGTCCTCAGCTGCCCAGGGCTCAGGAGAAGCCAGCTTGGTCCGGGGGCTGTTGAAAGCAGCAGGGTGATTTCCAAGAGCAGAAAGATTTCCGCTGCATTCGGTGGGCTTTGGATGGGATCCTGCGCTCCTGGCACGGCTGAGCTGTGGAAAGCAGTCAAGGCCCAACGTGTTAGTGGCTTTAAACTGCTGTGGCCCAGCAGAGCAGTGTCCTGGAGTTTAAACTTCTGCAAAAATCTGCAGGTTTGTTACTGAAATCGTAGAAGAATTCAAAGGAAGACCCATAAAAGAGTGTGAATGACTCTGGCAGATCTCCGTGCAGCACTTACACAAGAATTGTCCAGAGTTGGACTGACAGTGGTAATGGCTCTGAGTTGCAAGAGAGGAGAATTAGATTTGGAGGCTCATCCCTGCAAGGGCAAGCAAGTGGGGTAGTGCTAAGAAAAGAGCTGGTAAGAGATGAGTGGGGTAACACCATTTTCTCTCTTTCAGGCATCGGGCAGGCAACAAGAACCATGTTTGCTTTGCGATCTTCTCCTGTAGCAAGTGGAGAGGCTGTTTGAGAGCCAGAATCCTGAAATGCCTCCAGCCCTTCACCCTGCCAGCTGCGCTCCTCCTGGGCACCGAGGGACACCCTGTGGCACATGGTGGCTGGCATAGCACCTGGGAAAGACCTGTCTTGTGCAGGGCATCTGCAGCACCATACAGGCATGACTGCATGCAGACATCCCACCTCCTGCTCCGGTCTCAGGGAAGCTCCTCATCTCTCCAGTGGGGTGGCACTTGGAGGACCTTACCGGCAGTCAGCAGCAAGAGTGAAACTGAGGACCTGCAACCAGGTCCCAGCAGACAAAACCCGAGTGAAGCCAAGACCCATGGCTCAAATTCACTTTCTTAACATGAGATCAGGTGAGATTTAATAGCTCTGTGTTTTCCTGTCTCTTTTAAAGCTCAGTCTGCTCTCCAACAAAAAGTAAGTTACCAAAGCAAAAGGACTGGCCCAGACCCACTCAAGTGAGACAAAAACTCAGTTTGGGACTGCCTTGTTGTGTGTCAATAGTGTAATGTAACACGGCTAAAACAAAACCTCAGAGCCTGAATTTCTCTCCTGACCTGTTGAGAACCAACAATTTCAGTGCCTCCCTCCAGGGCCAGGGCCCCGGCTGGCACAGCAGCTCTAGGCAGCAGCTCCCCCACGGCTCTTCCACCCGTGGCAATCCTCCACTCCTGAAAACCAAGAGGCAATTTGATTTGTGAGCTGCCAGATCTGGCCTGAGCCCCGAACAGTCACGTTTAAACCCAGACCACCAGCCGTCTTCATTTGCAAAGGGACCAAACCTGCTGCCTTGTCCTTTCCCTCCAACCAGTTCGATGAAAGGGCTTAGGTTTGCTTAACTTTTTAGTAGACCCTTTCTCCTACCTTCCAAAGCCCTTTGCCAAGATAATAATAACAATACACTGAAAGAATAAATTTAATAGTGTGGGGGAAGAGGGGCACTAATAAAGAGAAGTCTGTAACTTACTGCACGGAAGGGCTCGTTTGGTGGCTGGGCTGGCCAGCAGAGATGGCACTGGGGCAGGGCTGGTCCCTGCTGAGCATCTGGGCAGGGGCCCAAGAGGCTGCAACGCCCCACAACAGGGGCAACACCACAGGCAGGCCTGGGTGTTGGCAAGGGCTGGAGCCAGGAGCAAGGGACAAGCCCCCGCAGAGGTACCCACACAACAAAGGAGGAAAGTGTCTAAGGAGCAGCAGTGTGTTTATTGAATCCAAATCCCAAAGCTCCAGCGAGACACAGGCTTTCTTTATTAATTTAACACCACGGGCCTTTCAGAAATGCCTCGGAATTGTTACTGATAAGGATGTGTGGCAGGAGGGGGCTGTGGTCCTCTCGTGGTGATTGCACTTCTCTCCTGCCCCCAGCCCGGGGGGAGGTGGGGGTGTTTCTTCTTTCCCCATCACAGAGAGTGGATTTGGCCCCGCAGTTTCTAGGAAACAAGCCCTCTCCCCCTCCGAAACTCGTGTTTTATTTTTTTGCAATTTTAAATGCACGTCGAGGAAGCCAAGTTTCATGGCCATTATTGCACAGTTAATAACCCTTTGGAGACTGCAGACATGTGTTATATACATCTTCCCCAGCAGTCATTTGGCTTGCCGCCTGGAAAATGCCAGCATGCGAGGGGTTAACTTGGCTATTACTCAGCCTTCTCCCTCCTCTCCAGGCACCCTTCTCCAAACCCTTCCTGACCTGGTCCTAAGCAGACAGTCCCAACTTCACTGGTGATGCTCTCCTGCTCAGGACACTCCGATCCACCCTCCCTGCAGCTCCTGGCCTCCCTGCGCTCCCTGGGGAATATCTTCCCCAGCAGTCATTTGGCTTGCCGCCTGGAAAATGCCAGCATGCGAGGGGTTAACTTGGCTATTACTCAGCCTTCTCCCTCCTCTCCAGCCACCCTTCTCCAAACCCTTCCTGACCTGGTCCTAAGCAGACAGTCCCAACTTCACTGGTGATGCTCTCCTGCTCAGGACACTCTGATCCACCCTCCCTGCAGCTCCTCACCTCCCTGTACTCTCCAGGCAGCGGGGATTTCCCTCCCTGCCACAGGCTGTACCTGCCCTGATGCTGCAGAGTTTGGCCAGGATGGTTGGGCACGGACGTTGAGGGTGCTGCTGTCACCTGTGCAAATGCTCCCCCAAAGAAGCCAGAGACAGCTCAATGACAGCTGGAAACAAGAAACGCTCTTTCATCACTTAAAACAATCAGCCAAATAAATACAGGTAGTTCTATAGGTACCAGAAGTGGGTTTCCTACAGATCAGTTTTAAACAGTGAGCTCAAAGTTTGATTAAAGCTGCTTCCCTGGACAGAGGGTGTTTGAGGCTGTGCTTCTTCATGTTGGGCTCACTTCTTATGGTTGGACTTGACGATCTTAAGGGTCTTTTCCAACCTGGATGATTTTGTGATTCTGTGTGGAGCCTCCAGGACCTAGTGCCATTGAGGCAGTCCTCAGTGAGAGGCACTTATGAGGTTTTTCCTTCCAGCAGCCTGAATTCTCCTGAGCCTGCAAGAGAAGAACTCTCTCTGGGACATCTCTGTCAAGTCTGGCTGAAAATGGACGGCCTGTTCCTGAGCTCCTGGCAATAAGGAGCAGAAAGAAAAGCGAACTGTGATACTGGAGGTGTCCAGGGACAGAGCTGAGCCACCAGCACCTGCGTCCTCATGGGAGCACACAGCCTGCTTCAGTTAAGGTAAGTCCATAGCAGGAGACCTGTCCCTTTCTTTCTCCTAGCAGGGAGCTTTATTCATGGGCTGCCAAGGGTTCCCTTTTGTCAGAGGGAGTTTGCTTTGATTGAGATGCGTCTGCCTCACAAGCAGCAAGAGGGTTTTCCCTGGAGATCTTCTCTCCAGACACTTTCCCTCTGCCTGTCTCCAGGGGCCTCACAGCTTCACGCAGCTGCAATGGGAAAAAAAACATCCTATTTCCATGGAATATAGAGAAAAGAGAAGAAAAATATTCCTGTGGGATATGGGCTGTAGGAACGGATTCCCAAAATCCCAGGTTGCTTCACACCTGCCCCCATGAGAGCACAGATCTGGCTACGTCCCCACACTGGTGCCACCACCATTCCCAGGTTGCTTCACACCTGCCCCCATGGGAGCACAGATCTGGCTATGTCCCTGCACTGGTGCCACCACCACCTGCAGAACACCTCCTGGGGCACCTTGCTGATGCGGTGCAGATGTTTGGAGGGATCAGGATGCAACACTGTCAGGAGCTGACACTGCAGGCATGCCACTGTGGGTGAGAAAAGCCAGGAAGAGAAGAGAACGTGCTCCCAATTCTCCCCCCACAGCTGCAGGGTGCCAGGAGAATCCACTCCCTCCAGTGCAGGCAGCACTTCACGTAGAGAAGATCACAAACCTAAGTGTACCACCACCTCCATCCAGACCATGCTGGGATTTTTAAAGGCAGACGGGGCCAGTCCTGGATCTGTTTGGTATCTGAGAGCTGCGCATAGATAGCCATCACCCAGGCAATAATAATCAGCCACACGTCACTCCCCAGGCATGCAGGAACAAATGGACAAAGGAAAGAGCTGTCGCTGTTTGTGGCTGACCCTAAAGTTCAGCGAGGCTTTTTATGAAGTCCAGTGTTGCCACCTCTTATGATGTTATCGGGAACCTGGGAATAGCTGGCACTTTCTTTTGTTCTGTTTTATGGTTTGTTTGGGTTTTTCCTCTCCAGGCCTTGGCTCCTGCAGCCATGAGACTGATTTCTCATTTAACTCCATCACTCTGTGTTTGACCCCATGACAGGCTGGGAAATGTGAGCTGTGAGAAACCTAAAGGCAGGGAGCAAATGAAGAGCTTCCCAACCCAAGGACTGTTTAAAATAATCCTTTCTCAAAAAACCAACGTTGTTGGTTTATTTTTTGGTGTGGAGGCAGATTTTCTGAACGCTTGGACAACAGCAGAGCCTTTCCTGTAGGCACCACCTCCCTCTTTCCCTGGCACTGTCCTTCCTCCGGTCACATCCCACATCTGGTGTTCCCCTTCTTCTCAAACATCTCCATTTGTGTCCAACAGCTGCCTTGGATGAGGATCACCCTCCCAAACCCAGTATTTCATATAAGGCTCCTCTTTCCCTGCATATTCCTTGCAGCAGGGCACAAGAAGCCCGAGGAGGAGATTTGTCAGCCAAGAAGGTGGTGCATGACTTGGAAGAGAAACAGATGTGATGCTGAGAGGATGCAAAGACAGTGCAGCCGTCTGCGTGGATGTCTACAGAGGCCCATACGTGGTGGCCCAGTGCAACTGCACAGACCTAAAGTGGCTTCTTTCCACCATGAAAGTACTAATAAGGGAAACTGCCGACTTAAAACACTCTTAATAATGTTTTCCTATTTCTTTAACACCTCTCCCTTGAGCACTCACTCCCCCCTTCGCAGCGTCTTGGCCAATTACACTTGCAAAGCAAACAGAAAACTCAATATCCCCACGAGCAGGGGGTCAGGGATTACCAGGGGTCAGGGGCCCTCGGCAAGCGCTGTGGCGGGGGGCTCCGAGGTGGGTCAGGGCACAGGAGCCTGCTCTCCTCCAGCCACCAAGGCACTTTCCCAGACCTTGGAGAGGCGAGGGGGCACAACCAGACACCGTGGGGCTGGGGTGCCCCTCCTCACAGCCCACCAGACCTGCAGGGCCACGAGTGGGGGGAATGTGCCAAGGTGTAAAGGGCTGTCCTCCAAGCACAAGCACCGCTGGACAGTGGCACAGAGCTGAGGAAGGACTGTGTCTCATGGTCCCCCAGCCCCACTGGCCCCCCAGCCTGGGTTTGTAAAACAGCCCTTTTCTCTTGTGGAAGTGAAACAGCCCCAAGCCCATGTGTTCAGGTAATCGTTGATCTGGACTTTTGTTGTCTAAATCTTCTTCTTTTGTGTCATATCCAGGCTGCTCCCAAGCTGCCTTCAAAGTGTGCGTTGATCTGGACTTTTGTTGTCTAAATCTTTTGTGTCATATCCAGGATGCTCCCAAGCTGCCTTCAAAGTGTATTAAATTATTTGAGCTAACTTTTACACAAATCCATCAATCAAAATCCTCCAAAATCATCCAGTGATAGGACCAGCAATGCAACAGCATTCAGAGTTACTTTTCCCCACAGGACCCATACTTTACTCAAATTTGTGCAAATTTTCCTGGTTGCTCCCATTTTGGATGCAGCGCTGTGCAGAAGCATTACTGTAATGCCACTGTCAGGAGCAGTGCAGAGTTCACAGCCCAAACCCTCTGGCTGCCTGGAGCTTTTAAAAATGAACAATACAGTTTTGCTAGCCTTCTTCCCAGACTTGGCTGCTCTGTCGTTCTCTCCCTCTAGAGCACTCAGTCTTCCTGATCCCTCCCCATCACCCCCAATTGAGTCAGCAAATTCCCCAGTGCTGTCCCAGGAGGACAAACCCCCCCAGCAGAGAGGGAGCTGTGGGCACTCAGTGTCCAGCACATGCTGTCCCACAGCCTTCAGTGTGAGCCCCACAGCCTGAAGATGCAAACTGGTACGTTTGGTCAACTGAGGGGTCACTTGGAGCACCTATTTGGGGAAGGAGCCCCACGTTTTGAGCTCTTGAGCTGACCCAAAGCAGCAAAAGCATCTTTGTCCTCTGTAAAGGAGCAGGGCAGGCAGGATGAGCTGTGGCCATTGCACAGTCACGTCTGTAATGCTGTGTACTTTGATGAGAGTTTGTGCAAGTCACTCTCTCTTTCCTCCACAGCCCCAAGGAAACCCGGCTGCCCACGTCAGCAAAGTCTGCTCGGAGTCACTAGGTAAGAACTGGCCAGATGGAGGGCCAGCGCGAGGTCTGGAGGGAGCAACCCTTCTGGAGTCTGAAACACATCCTGCTCTTTAATTAACAACAGCCACCAATACCTCATCCCAGCCCATTTGGGGCCAATATTATCATTATTTGCAAGGTCGTACAGTGAACCAAGAGCAGAATCAGGATCCTCCTCTGATGCTTGATCCTCTCTCCCAACAGAGCTGGCGATTGACTTTGGCTTGCATGCAAGTATTTGTTCAAAAAAGCAAAATATTAGCGTCACTTTAGGGCTCATAACTGCCTGCTTTGGGGCTTTCTGGGCTGGACACCCCCAGGAATGAGAGAAGATGTGTTTCAATTAACCTGCTGGCAGTGAGGGGTCCCACCGGCACCGTCTGTGAGCTGCGATGGGGGAAACTGTGCCAACAGCTGGGTACCAGCCCACGGCAAACACCACACACAGCGAGTGCCAGACGGGCAACCTGGAGGCTTCAGCCTCTGCTGGGACAGGCAAGACAAATCCAGCTGCCTCCTGGCTCTGAGAGAGAAACCTAGAGAAGAGCTGGGGTCAGATGGGGACCATGGAGGTTGCCACCCACAGTCTGGAGCAGCTCCTGCTCATCCACAGCCGTGTGTGGAGAGACCTCAAGGAAATGATTTATTCCTGACAACAAGGGTTGTGCTGAATGGGATTAAAGAACTTTTTTTATACCAGCAGATCTCTTTTTCCTGTTGACACTTGAGGGGGGTGTGGAGGTTCACAGGCTGCTTGCTTGGCTCAGCGGGGCATTTCGGCCAGGGCTTAGCACAGCTATGGAGCTGCTGGGTTCCTCAGCTTCATGGAGCCCAAGCCCAGAACTTCCTCCCAGCAGGAACCAGCCACAGCAGGAGTAAGGGAGGAGGTATGCACTGTGCCCCCCCGCCCAAGTTTCTAGGGGAAAAACTCCTCTAACTGCTACATTTTGGTCTTAATTTTTTATCTCTCTGTTCTGCAGTTGTAAAAAGTCCTGTTTGTCCAGCATTTAACACAGTTTAACGAGTGCTTCAACCTGGGGCTGCAGTGACCGCTACTTACTTGCATTAAAGAAGTTTGGGCACAGCTTTCTGTAGGGAGTACTTTGAGATGGTGCCTCCTGGCAGTGCGCTGCGGTGGCTTCGGAGGTGTTCTAAGGCAATGTTATTGGAGCACAAAACCCAAAGCTCAGTCCGTGCCCCCGCACATCGTACCCGTCAGGGTGATGTAGCCCTGGTCACTGAGCAGCTGCCTTCTACCTCGTCTTTGCCAGCACCCAATTAATTCATCCTTCTGCCCTTGTAAAAGCTGTTGGTGGGGGGATGGTGCCGGGGCTGCAGTGACCGCTACTTACTTGCATTAAAGAAGTTTGGGCACAGCTTTCTGTAGAGAGTACTTTGAGATGGTGCCTCCTGGCAGTGCGCTGCGGTGCCTTTGGAGGTGTTTTAGGACAATATTCTTGGAGCACAAAACCCAAAGCTCAGTCCGTGCCCCCGCACATCGTACCCGTCAGGGTGATGTAGCCCTGGTCACTGAGCAGCTGCCTTCTACCTCGTCTTTGCCAGCACCCAATTAATTCATCCTTCTGCCCTTGTGAAAGCTGTTGGTGGGGAGATGGTGCCAGGTGATGCAGGGTGGGCTGTTTGTAGCCCTAAGCCCATGAGCACAGGTGTTCCTCCTCTCTCCGGTCGATCTACTCAGCAGTCTGGTGATTGACCGTGTTTTGGGGACAGGCTGTCCTCAGTAACCCCTCACCATCCCTTGATGAGAGCACCAGGCAGGCTGAACACAGCTGGGATTAGTCCGTGGTGTAGGGTGCCCTCCCAGTGCATGGTCACAAGTTTTTTTCTTAAATAAAGCTACTTGGAATTCCCAAACCCTTGGCCATAATGTTCAGCCCCTGTTGGATTTAAAGGATTCAAGATGCTCCTCAATCTCCACCTCCTTTTGTCTTTGGGAGGGGATGTCCCACTGCTCCCTCCCTTGTACGTGCACGCACTGAGCCTGGCCCAAACCCTTCTACCCTGAGAGCTCTGCTTTTTGTTTGGCAATGGTGCAAAACACAGAGCTTGGGGTGGAGAGGCTGGCTCCTAAGGAGGAATGGCAGGATAACCCTCATTATTCTGAGAATTTGATCATCCTTATTCGCATCACAGACATTAAAGGTGGAGGTGAGACTGGGGCTTCCCTTGCTACCAGCTGCCGTGGCTTGACAAATAGGAAGTTTAAATAGGTAGTGAAAAAAAGTCCAAGCAGTAAAGGTGGGCCAGAGATTTAACATCTGTCCTTCCCCAGACACGCCAGGTAGAGCTGTGGTGCCAGGGGAGGCAGCAGGAGAGCTCTGCACCGCCAGGGAAAGGCTGCCTGGTGGCACCCAGGTAGGTGCCAGCCCTGGGGACACTGCTCCTCCAGATGGTACCAAACACTCGCTCCCAATGGAATTTGCAGTGCTTTTTTTTTCCCGGCGATGTACCGGACGCTTGTTTCACAGTCAGGGACCGACCGAGTGGGAATTGCCAGTTGCCAGAAACACCTGAATCTTCCATTGAATCGGTATCTTTTAAAGGGCGAAGAGATGGACAAAGCGCTGGGCGGGAGCCGTGTGGGCGCAGGGAGCGGTGTCCTGCTACTGCCACCTCGTGGGCACTCGCTGCAATAACCGGGTCTTGGGTGGCCCTAAACACTGCAGTGGGGTGTCCAGTGGCCCAGGGCTTTCCCACCCCTGCCCACGACAGCCAGGCTCTCCGGGCTTTCCCCGGGAACCCGCCAGCCAGAGACTTGGGGGAAGGCCCAAGGGACGTTGCCTTCCCACATTTGGGGCATTTTCTCAAATTTTTCAGTGCCTGGGGACCCACAGCGCTGTTTGCTGCACGTTTCGCACATTTGGGGCATTTTCTCAAATTTTTCAGTGCCATGGCCTGGGGACCCACAGCGCTGTTTGCTGTATGTTTCGCACGGGCATCCTCAGCTCTACCACACAACAGAGGAGCAGCTGTTCTCTCAGCAGGCAGTAAAACCTTCTCTGATGTATAAAATGGAGAAACTTGGAGATTTCTCTGTCCTCAGCACGGTGTTACCACGTAGGAATTTCTCTTCCTCTCCCCAGCTTTCAGTGAAAGGAGGGTGGCCCTTCCCTGGCCACCAACTCAGCCGTGGGCTGGTGGCTCCACTGCTGCTCCTGGGACCCTGTGTCCATCAAGGTGTGGGACTAACCTCAGAAGCTGTGGCTGAGCGCCGATGTTTGCTTTGGGTAAGTCCCTAAATGTTTTTTAAAAAAATAATCATTGCCCAATAATCATTGCCCAAATTATCTCGTTCAATTCGCAGTGCAGAAACGTGACAGAGCTGGTTTATGTTATTAAATTTCCCTCATTTCAGCCACACATGCTGGGGCAGGAGAAGGGGTGGACATCCCACCTTCACTCCTGCTTGGATTTTATGTCAGAGCAGATTCAGAGGTGGGTGCAGGAGGGGAAGCTGCAGCACAGAAGTGAGTGCGTGGGGCGATTTCCAAGTTCAATAAATGCTGTTTGTGCCCTGCTGTATGGTGTGTGTTACAGGACAGTCCTCACTTCAGGCAAAAGGGGCTGTTGCTGCAGTGTCCTCTTCTCTGCTCAAGTGCCATCTGTGCAGGATCCATAGGATTTGAAGGGGAAAAAAAGCTCCAAACGTACAACCGCTGTCTGACCTCGCTGCCCCTTGCAATAGGGAGACGTGTGAAACATTCTTTGGTTGTTGAATAATTCCTCCTTCAAAATGGCAAAGGAACTAGGTAGGATTTGCATAGCCTGATAAGATTCAGCACAACCTGATAAGATTTAGCTCCTGCTTCCCACAGATCCTTCTCCTGAAATGCTAATACTTCTGCATTCTGCATTGTACACAGCCTGTGACATACACCAAGAGATTTACCCATAGGTGGTGGCACTGGAAAGGCCTTTTAGCAGCTTTCTTCTGCTCCTTGGTGTAGAAAGCAAACACACAAATCTTCCAGGAGCTCTTCTAGGACTCTCGGGGAGCCTCAGTCAGCAGGAAAAGCACAAAACCAAGCCCTGAGATTCTGACTTTGAAATTATTATGGGGTCTCCTCTGAATGCTTTATGGGGTAACAAACCTCCAGAAGAACAGGGCTCTTTCCAGCTGAATAAATAGAAGATATTTTCATAAATCTTCAGACTATTGGAACATGAACAACGTTGTCCTACGTGGGTTGTTATGACTTTGTATCTGCAGAGTCATACTTTGAAGCTCAGACCTGTGCTTTCAGCCTTGTCTTCTGTTAAGCTGGAAACTCCAAGCAATCCTGCAGCGGGTACTTCAGTTATATAAACCCCCAGAGCCCTACTTGAAGCTCCCTGTGGTCAGCGAGGGTGAAGATGACGTTGCTTTGATCACCTCCATTTCCTCGACTGGGAATCCCATTCTTGGACAAGGGATTAATGTCAGGGCTTTACCTCCTTCTGCTGCTTAAGATTTTTAACACACATGGGTGACAGGACAGAAAGTGAAACTTTTTTTTTTGGCAGGAATCCTACTCTTCTGGCCAATGATTTTCTCTCTCCCCCATTATGTTCCAGTACTTTCTGAACACCAGTACATATTTTAGAGCATGAACCTGCCTCTGTCTCCTACCAAAAGGGGACAGGGATCACCCTGGGCTGCTGGTTTGGTATCCACCTGCCAGGCTTTCGGTGCTGGCCACTCTCACAAGTGGGTGATGACAGCTCTGACCTCGTTTGTCAACTTCTCTGATTCCATAAACCAAGTAGCATCACGCAGGAATACGGAGACAGAGTGAGAGAAGATGGTCCCCATGAAAGAGCTGGAGGAAGCAGCCTTTAAATGTCTTTCACACAGATGGCTGTAAGAAAAACCCGTGCGATGAGTTGGCCAAGCCCTCCACTCACTTTTCTTCTCCTTGTTCATGAAGCCCTGCTCAGGAAAGGTCAGCTCCCTCTCTGTGGTGCCACCTCACTGTCAGGCACACATCAGTTACTCTGTCTCTAAAGCGTGGGCATCAGGTAGATTTCATAAATTTCGTAGCAGAAATCACATTCTTGGTGGGAACACAGATGTCCTGTGTGACCATCAATAAATCAGAGGTGTTCCTCTACCTCAGTACCATGTCCACACCTTGGGCAGCCAAAGCTCAAATTCTACAGGTGAGAAACAGACAGGAAGGAGCCCTTAAAACTGACTGGACAATGGAAACAGACATTTTCGGTGATTTTGGACGCGACCCCTGTAAGTTGGCTCAGAGGTCAAGTCTCAGCTCACACGTAGCTCCACACAGAAACGTTCCTCAGGTTCCAGGCAGCCAATGCCACCAACCAGCTCCCTCTGGCCTTCTCACCACCAGGCCGTGTCCTCATTCTCAGCGTGGACTTTGATTCCTGCCCGCTGGTCATCTGCTGCTCTTCAAACCCACAGCTGGGGGAAGTGCCTGTGGAGATCGTGTTTTTCTTCCTAAATCAGCAAGATATATTTTTTGTTTTCATTCTTCACAGTCTGCAAGTTGTTTGTAGCCAAAACTCACACATCCCTGTTTTGATTTGTTTTCCATCAACTTTATTCTTACTCATAAGCCTAAAAAAAAAAAAAGAATTCAGATAATAAAACCTAAGTATTCTGCTCCAGTTCATTATTTGGGCTGAAACACCTTCCCTTATATTTGTTTGCCCACGGGAAGGGATGGTAAATCAGAAGCTCTTGTGATCTTCCTCACCAGGGAGGCAGAAATGGAAAGAATTGGAAAAATAGCAAAGCTTTTCAGCTGAGACAACCAGCACAGCTCCCCTCTTTTCTGTGGAGCTCTCCTGCCTTTGCCAGCTTCACAGCCACGTCCAGGCTGTCTCCAGTGTGCTTCTGATGAGACATTCAGGTAGAAACCCCACGGCTGTCACCCATCGCTGTTACCTCTTACGAAGGGGGTGGGTCATCCAGCCTTTTCCACGCAAGGGAAAAACTTGGAGGAGTAAGGAATTAGATCCCGAATGGGCCCTCATTGGAAAACTGGGAGGGGATGGAAAGCAGAGGAGGACTCTGCAAGGTGAGGAAAACAAGGAAATCCTTACATAGATACCTATTTTTAAAAAATATTTATTTATAGTGTGTAGCATAACTGACCAGACAAATCCAGGGGCATTAAGAACAAAAATAGAAGATTATTATAGTGAATAATACAAATTGATAAAGTGAGTTCCGTGGAGTAGAGGAGATCTGTACATCGAATCCAGAGGTCAGTAAATCCATGTAGTGAACAAGCACAGAGGCAGCACAGGACACACCGACAGCAGGGACCTGAACAAAATCCAGAGGAATTACATGGAACAGAAGAGTTTCTGCTGATTCTAATGGAGTAAGATTTCATTTTTGTTCTGTGATTCTGTCATAAATAATTTGCCACGGTCAAAGTGATGTAGCTGAACCTGATGCACAACGTCCAAGCATTAAACCAGGACCCATCTTGTGAAATGGTCCAAATAATGCATTGGATTCTGTCACCTTTGCTCGTATATTTACCCACAATTGTTCCTTGCTGACATTTTGAGACTCTTTTCATGATAACATCAAAAAAAAAAAATGTTAAGGACATCAAATAGACTGAAAATCTTGAAGCACCATGACATTAACTTCTTCAGCATGGTTTGCGTCCTCCATGACCTCAGCTTCTAATTTCTCAGTTTCTATCAGAAAAAGTGGAAAATGAAACAACTTCAGGAATGCCAATGCTGACGTTAACACAGGACGTGTGTCCAGTCCCACTGTGACAATCTCTTCCCACTTCTTTCTGTGCTGTTTATCTCCAGTACCTGGTGGTTTACGTTCAGAAGTTTTAGGTCTTATCACTTTGGTTGGTGATGACTGTGACCCCTTGGAAGGGCCTTCCATGGTTTTCCTTCCTTCCTTCCACCCCCTAACTGCGCTGTGACATAGTTACTTGGTTTTTCACTGTGCTTGGACTTAATCTTCACCTTCAGGACATTATTTTCTTCCATATCCTTCTGTACTCACCCAAAATTTGCCTCAACGTTTTATGTGTGAATGTATTTATCTGCCTTGTACTCTTCCTTTAAGACCCTAGTTTGACATCAATTTAAAACAACAGGTCTTGTAATTAGGTTGGACAACTGCAATCCAAAATTTTTCCTAGGCAAAACTCCAATGGAGTTAATTGGCTTCAGTGGGAGACTTGTCCGAGTGGGAAGGGCAGGATTTGGCCTCAACGAGACTATAAATTCCACTTTAAAACTCAGTAGTTGTTCAGAGGCTCGCTCCTGTGACAACATCACGCTTTGTGTTTCCTTTGCTGAATTCCTTCCCTAGTCGGAGCAGGAAAGCTTTCTGGCACCAAAACCAGATGATAATACCCTGGGCCATCTCCCAAACCCCTGCTAATGTCTTGTAGAAACCATCCTCATCTCCACTGCTCTCAGAGGGAGCGTAAAGCCTCCAAAACATCGGGTTTCTACGTTTTGTTAGGAAAAGCCAATTCTTTTCATGTAGGCAATAAACAGGCCCCGATAAGCAACTGTGACCCTGCCAAACTCACCAGTTGCTTTCGGTGATGTAATAAGTCCTTACACTTCCAATAAAGCCACACTGCAGCATTTAAGGTATTCTCCGCAGCGATGTAAGGAAGCAGGCTGCTCTACAACAACTGCTGAGGGAATTCTGCCCACTCAGCCCCAGCAGCACCACTTCATGACAGGCACTGGTTCAGGACTCCTGTCCCACCACTGTATGTTCCTCATCCTTCTCAGAAGCTGGAGTTCACACTCCTTTCTCAGTGTAATTCTCTTTGTGGCAAAACACAAACATTGTCCAAACATGGTCCCAAATATAAGTAAAAATTAAGCACAGCCTAGGTCAACAGACCATACGTGGATATTTTCACACTACCAGCCTCTCTAACAAAGTACTCCTCCAGCTTCTTGTAACTGCACAGAAAACACTTTAAGCTTCATATCTGAGATCCCAAACATTTCCCATTCTTTCACTGAATCACATCCCCCTTTGCCAAGGAAACCTTGAGAAAACAAGTCAGCCATGGAGAGCTTCCCGTAGGTCACCAAGTTCCTGCCTGAGCAGACTTAAGGGGAAAAGAGCCTTTCCCAACCAAAACCTCTGCAGCGGGTCTGTTTTAGCAGTGCTTCCCCTGGTCTCTGTCAAACTACTGGATTTAGTTCACCAGATGATCTCAGCTACTGTAGAACCACATGGAGAGCCTCTCACCACTAAAACTGATGACACAAATCATTTATGACCTGGAAATGAGACTGGTACCACCCTGTCTGAAAGGCCTGGGCTCTCTTTGGAAAGCCCCTGGACTAAAAACGCCGCTGTGCCCTGCACGTAAAACTGATGACACAAATCATTTATGACCTTGTGAGCTAAATGCGTCTGGAAATGAGACTGGTACCACCCTGTCTAAAAGGCCTGGGCTCTCTTTGGAAAGCCTCTGGACTAAAAACACTGCTGTGCCCTGCACTAGTGTCAGCTCAAAAGTGCAATGGTAGGAGAGAGGCACTTTTGGTGAGAGGAGCTGATAAAACACCCACCGTTCCTCCACTTCTTACAGCATAAACAACGGTACGTGGCCTAAGTCACACACTACATCCAAGTTTGGCTCTAGACAATGTGACTCCCCATTTTCAAAAAGAACAGGGATGGAAATGCAGACCCTGATATCAAAAGACCACACAGCATCAAGGATGTGACGTTCCCAACCAGCCTCATGTGCCCCCGATGCCCAGGAACGTGCAGAGAACACAGATGGGACCCACAAAGCAGAATGGAGCAGAGTCACTCCCGAGCGGAGAGTCAGCCAGTGCCCCTGCCTGAGACAAGCTCACAGGAAGGGAACACACCAGAATAATTTTGAATCTACTGGGCTGTAGACGTGTCAGGAGCAGGGGGTGTTCAGCAGTTTTGAAGACCAATAAAAAGTGCAAAAGAACCCGGGAAACGACCCAATTTTCATTCGCTACCTTCCCTCCCCACCGCACCTTCTGTTCTAAAACTGGGCCAAAATGGCTGAGATGAAAGACATTTGTGAAACCTGGAGCAAAATGGGGAATTGGGGCTGCGTTTTGCTATTTTAACAGTGAATTTTTTTTGACAGGTAAATCTTAGAACACAATATTTGAGCTACCGTACAGCGTATTTTGGAGAAAGACTATACTTCCGCAGTGAAGTCAGCTCTTCACAAGCAAATAATTTGACTTCCTCCAAGTCAGCTTTCACTGGCCTCCAGGAAATGAAATCTAACTCAAAAAATAGCCACTTTGATGAGGGCTTAAACTGACAAGTAAAGAGTAAAATGCCAGTCACTGCGCTCCATTGTCAAATTTTTCCCACATTGAGTAATTTTGGCTGCTAACAGAGTTCGCGCTACCTACCTACCTACCACAAAACAGCTGTGAATTGACCCGCTTGGGGAAATTTGTCTTACAGCAGGTTGAAAACCAACTTTAGAATCAAGGGGACACTAAACGATCTGATGATCCTGAGCTTTGACCTTGCGGAGCGCTGTCGGAGCGGAACAGTCGGCGCGTCCAAACGCCTTTCCAAACACTTCGACACGATTCGGAAAGTGGGTCATTAACACATTTTGTCAAGTTATGCAATTTTTCCCTCCCCTCTAAACTGGGCTTCTTTCCAGGTCCAGTAGCCAACAATAAATCAATCACAGTCTCTCATAAGCCTTTTGACTTCAATTCTATCCTGTAGGTTGGGTTGAAAACAGAGCAGAAATCGCTGCAGGAGGTGAGGCAGGAGGGGGCTAGTGGTGGCTGCTGTTAAGGAGATGTTTGCTTGACCCACAGCCGTTCTTGTTGCCATTCTTTGTGGACTCCTCTTCATTATCTGTAACTGAATCTTCCTCCTCTTCATCGCTCCGGTCATCTTTCAAGTCCTAGGAAATAGAAAGCGCCGTGAGCATATTCTATACTTGTAGCATTTACTATCAGATCTACCAGATTTATCTTACTAGATAAACCAGATTTATTTTACTATCAGTTACCAAATGGCTTTTATCAGTGCAGTTCAGACCTTCCAAAAATGGGTGCCAGACAAGCAAGTAAGTTATTTTTAACACAAACTGGGTATCTGGATCTTTGCAATGGCTTTGAAAAAAATTAGCCAATTAATGTCATTAGTCAGGTGCCCCCATTTGTAATTGCAAGATGAAAAGACGGCGCACAGAAATTCCAGAAAATGAATTCCCTTCTAGGAAATTCCCCACCATGAAGCAGAGAAGAGTATTTTAGGGTCGGTAAATCTCTCTGTGCAAAGTTAATACCGGGAGATGCTGGCACAACTAGTCACTGTTTAGTTTACACCTGCCAGAAGCAGGCAGCCTCTCAACTCCTGCGTTTGGGAGAGCCTATTCATCATATTTAGCTTTTATACAATATTCTTTTCATCTCCCCCAGGCTTCTCAATCGTTAATTAACCGCACAGCACCCAGGGATTCCTAGTAACGCTTTACAGGGGAAAGCAGAAAGTAGAAAGGAGAGGTCAAATGACTGGGCTACGGTCACGGAATAAATTTTGTCTTAAGAACATAAGGTTCTGGAAGATTGAAGTGTTTTTAACTGGTCTCTCATTGGATGTCAGGCTCCATTTTTGGGGAAGGGGTGTTTCTGGGGGGCAGTTTTGATAGTCCAGTGTATTTAGAGCTCCCCTGTCATTTGTTCCCTTTAGCACATGGGGGTTTTTTGCTGAGGCAAATGGAGGGCACAGGAGCTTTGTCCTCAGAGGATGCTGTGACGCAGGGATGTTGTTCCTGCAGGACTGGCTGCTGAGGGAGACCCGAGGCTTCTCTTTGTAACAGAGTAAGTTGCCTCCAAAGGAGGGTGCTGGAGCTGGCGGGCACATTAGCCCTTGTGCAGACATCTGCTGCCTGCACAGCCCCACCGAGGGCCGCTCCATCACGGATCAATTTCTTCTCCTTCCCATCTGGTTGGACCTCAACTCTAAACTGGCAGAGACTGAACGTTCTTCCTGCTCCCCGAGTGATGCGCCAAGGTGAGAGATGATGCACAGAAAGGAGAAGCAAGAGAAGTTGTTCCTGCCCATCCTGCATCTGCTCCCAGAATGAACTAACAATTTCATTTTCTGAGCCTGCTGGGCCAAGGTCTTTCTTAAGCACCAGATTCATACAGAGAAAATAAATGACAGCTCAGTAATAACTCACCCAATTGCAATCTCATATCCCTTTATATATTGCATTTCTAGTAAAACGTATAGGGCTAGAAAGAAAATTAAAGCCTAAACTCTGTCTCATCATATAAACTTCCTGGAGATTTTCTTTTGCCTTTTCCCTAACAACATACAAAGGGTATCAAAACAAACAAATCTTACTGTAAATACTGTAAAATAAACTTGGCATGCCATCAGTTAGAGAAAAGGAAAGACAGCCTTTCCCACACAAACAATTTATGAGGCTCTGCTTCTTTCAGATCACCTCTCGCTCCTGGTAGTTTTGTGATTTGTATTTGCAGTAAAAGACAAACGTTGAGGGTGTGCGGGGGGAGCCTCGTTCCTTTCCTGCCACCAGAATTCCAGTCCTGTTTCTTATAGGAATGAGCTGGCATTTCCAGCACGGAACTGGAAACTCGGATAGGATTTGCTTCCCAGTTTTAATGCTGTCAAGATGATGCTCTGATTAAAGGCAGTAGATGTAGTAATTAAAAAACACATAAATGTTATTTCCAGTACGCTGGAAATCCCTGCATTTGAAATAATGTCTTACATATTTCAAAGCAGCAGGAATTCAATTGCTTTGTAGTCTGAAGCAACCATTGCAAATTTGCTTAATTCTGGGACAGAGTAGTACTTCTGAAACCCTGATATTAATCAAGGAAAAAATGCTGCTAAATCAAATCTAAGATTTTATTATATTTTTAATCACGAACCTGGTTCCTGACCAAGTGCCTCTACAAATTCCTGCTTTGCAAGAGCCTGGCCATTTTTGTCTCACTTGTTTAAGTGACAGAAATACAACAGAAGTCACAACAGAACAGAACTTTAAATAGCAATAGCTTCATCTGTAACTAGAAAACCAAACAAAACTATCTTGGCAAACTGTTTAACAAACTATTATAAATACATTAAGATATCGTAAGTGAAGTTTGTGCCTCTTACCTTCGACCTTCTAAAATAACAAAAAAAATGTAACATTTAGAGGATTTTCCCCGCTTTAATACCAAGATGTTTTCTCTGAGCTCCTCACGTTATATATTATAGTTGTGTTTTCCAACTCAAAGGCTCTGCTCTCACTGTCCCTGAGCAACACCAGATGAATATACTATCAGAAACACAAGAGCTGGCAAACTGTAAATACCACAACTGAGGCCATCATTAATACTCGATGCTTTGGTTTAATGGCATCAACTGCATTTATTATACTTCAGATGGCTGAGGGTAACAGACAAAACGGATGTGTATATTTTATGTTCTGGATGACTAACCAATTTAATCTTTCTAAATGGATGAATGGTTTCAAGGTTTATGAGAAGCAACACTAATGCTATAAAGTCTGCAAGAGAGCCATTTGTAGTGAAGCCAAAGCCGCAAACTTTTATAATCTTTTTTCCTTTTGTTTAACCCTTCCACCTGCTGCTCAGTCTGCCTCTTTTAGTTAAATGAACCGTATTTGTTAAGGTAGTTTTGGCTTCTTGCATTTCACTGCTGTTAGAATGCGTATCATTCGAGTCATTAGCACCACATCTTATTATATGAACAGAAGAGGACCTTCCAAGAGACTTCACCAAGGAAAAGGACTCCTTGAAATCAAGAGACTAGCAAACTTCACAGGCCACTTCCCAGCCTCGTGTAAGCAGAAAAACATTGGTCAAATCTCCATCTAAACTAACAAAGAATTTACTCCTAATTGTGCATATTTGTCTCTCAATAAAGCACTCAGAAATCACTTCCCTCTTGACAGGCTCTTGGCACTGCACTGTGTCAGCTACAGCTGAGGAGAGCATCGGGAGAGGGACACGGCTGTGCTGGAAAACAGATGGAAGTGTGGGTTTTCTGTTCCTACGTTTTGGTGATACCATCTGAAGCTCACTGGTGGAGAAGTGGGACTGGGCAGACACCACCCTTTGCTCCTGCTCCCCTTTACTGGGCACACAGCACCATGTTGAGGTGGTCGTGCAGCCACAGCTTCGTACCTGCTGCACAGTAGTTAAAGTGGAAAGTGTAAGAGCTGAGGGAAAGCCAGCGCCAAACAGTATGAAAAACAAAAAAAAAAAATAAAAATACATTGTAGTAACATGGATTGATCCTGTGAGGAAGCCTTAGCAACAGGCCTTCTGCTTTCTCAGAAGGGGAAGGGCACTTGCCCACAAATGTGTCGTTGGGTCAATTGGACTTGCAGATCATCCAGTCAAGCTCTCAGAACATGAGCTGTCACTATAATGACACGCTCCAAACCAGAAACAGTCACGGAGAAAAAAGAAAAGAATCAAGAATCTGGCTGAGAGACACCTGAGCAGAAGGTGTTTCTGCAGTGAAGTTTGGTTGCTACAACAGTTTTTTCCTGAATCAGCTTCCAATCCAGCTTCCCCCTGCCAAAGGCACACGCTTTTTAAGAGGCATGCACTAACTTCAGTTGGCATGACTGGGTGAAGGAAAGAGGATGATACAGGCTCCCTGTGCCTTTCCACAGGCAGAACTAGGCAAGGGCAGTCCATACCAGTTCAGGTTCTCTCTTGCTGGTGTAACCATGTCCGTGGTGGGGGTGGGAGATGTCCCAGGCCCAACGTAGCTGGTGGGGTCAACACTGACTTGAGATTTCTCAGCAGTGGAAGGAAATTTCAATTTTGCCCCTGCCTGGACAAGACTAAACCCAGTTACTGCTGGAAGCTGAGCTCCCTCCTCACAGACTGGTGACCAGCCTCCCCATCCCCACGTGCTGCAGCAGACCCAAACTGGGCACACTGGGACACTGAGTGGCCATCAACCAATTCATCACAGATTGACCCTGAGAAGGATGGACCTACACCCGAGATAAGCCAGGTCTTATGCCTACAAGGGAATAAGCTATTGTAATTAAGAGGTGTCCCAGAAGACTTATTTCTTCCCTTTTTTTCATATATGGGTTAGAGCTGCGTGGCTCTGCATAATCACTGAGCTCACAAGTAGCCTCTTGGATATCATGGGCACGATGGAAGCCACGTCTCTCCCATGAAGATGGTAGGGATCAAGAATATACATTTGGGTCTTTTAGGTTAAGCATAATTTACATGCACACAGTTAACAGAATTCCTTCCACCAGGTACACGTATATAAAGGCAATTCACAGCTGATTCTGGAATTCTAACTATGTGTTTTCTGATTTGGTGAAATTTTGAATTTTTATCCTTTAGTCAGAATATCCTGACTCTTAAATCCATCTTACATAAAAATCTGAATGTCCTAAATCTTATACCTTAATTCTACCTTAAGAATATTTTCATTTTAAAAAAGTATCTACAAACATATTGACTAGATCTTGATTTTTCAATGTAAAGACAATAAATTCCACAGCACCTGCACATATGGAAACAGCTTGCAGTACAAAGATGAAAGCCATTAGTCAGGTCAGCAACCACTGACTCAAATAAAAGAGATAATAAACAAGAGAGATAATAAAAAGTCAGTCCAAATAGATAGAAGGGGGTACTTTTCTAACAAATAATACTATAAAGTTGATGAATCTCCGAGTTCAACATGTTTAATTCAACATCAATAATTCAACTCAGCTGACATATGACTTAATACATCTTTACTTTCCTGTGGAGACTAAGCAATATACATTTGGATTCAAGCAAACTGTTCTATATTTTCAGCCTGGAAGATTTTATTGGAAAATATATTTCCCTTTTCAGCTTATACACACTATGTAACACAAATAACGTTGATCTTCAGTGGAAGATGTGCTGCTGGACTCTGCTTTCTGCAGTTTTTAAATGAAGATGCAGACTTTCTAGATTAATTGTATCAGAGGCCTTGTGGCCAAAACTCCTCTTATTTAATCTCTCACTTCTGTGTAATACTCATTCCCCAGGCTTTTCATTGAGAGTTTTCAGAAGGAACTCAAAAAGGAGGTGTGAAAAACAAATTAAAGGAAAGTTACACTAATTCCACAAATATTGAAAAGAATACTCTTGTAAAACTAGATTTTACTGTTAGAACACGTCCCTGATTTTGACTGAAGGAATAAATTTAACCTCAGAAAAATATCACTCATGTTGTCACTCAGCATAACACACCTGTAACTGGAGTTATAATACCCTGACTGTTCAGAGGGAATAAATCATTGTTTACGGTTAATCAGGTACTCTGTGGTTTCAATAAAGTCTGCTGGTTGCGTTATTGAAATCCACTAACTAAACCTTGCACTCAAGTGTATGTGGCTTTACGATAATGTCAAAAGCCCAGGAGGTACTGAGTGAGTCATAATGTCCCACTGCTTTTTGAATTATTCCAATTTTAAATCCACAGTTGGCAACGAAACAAAGAACAATATAATAGGCATTTGATGCTGTTCTCTATAGTGAACTTTTTTTTACCCTGGGACAGAACTTGCATTAAGCCGAGGAGTTCAGCGGTATGAACTTTTATCAGAACATGCACTTTTATTCCTTATAAATGCTTTTTTGGCTACAAAACAGCTGATCAGACACTCGGATTTTTTTCAGTGAGGTATGATACTGCACTTAAGATGAAAGTTTTGAAACAACACAGCTGCAAAGGAACATTCCTACAGGAGCCATATAGCACTATTAAACTAACCTGAAACCTCAAAGTATATAACCACGTAAACGACGGCTGATTCTATATAACGTGTCCATTAAGGTGCTCATTTCTTTACTTTCACTGTTGGGAGGGATTCCATTCCTTGTGTGATGTATCTAAAGGTTAGCTCCATACTTTAACATCATCAATTCAATTTTCAAGTCACATACCTAACAATTAATATCTTTTCATCTGACTTTATCACAGTACCTAAAATCCTTTTAATACAATATTTCTAAGCACCCTGATAGTGAGGCTGGAAACAGAAGGCTTTAAGTAGCACCTAATGAATAAAGTTTATTAAACAGTATTAGAAGTCCCTGAGACTTGTGTGCTTAAGACACTTGGTGGGGGACTTCACTTGGAGTTGAGCATTCTGGAAGTCAGACATTGTTCCCTAGGACTGCTCTGTAACCAACAGAAAGGGTCTCCCCAGAGGGTGACCTGCCCCACTGCTGCTGGGGTGACAACACTGGACACAGCCTGTGGAGACACCACTCTTCCTCCACGGGATGACGGAGGGACCCTTGAACTTGAGCGAGGCACAGCTGAATTGACCAGAGACAAACCTTCCCCTCCCGTGCCTCCTGCCCATCACAGCCTGATGGCACTGATGGACCCATCAGGTTGGTTTCCTTGCTTTCTGATGATGGGAACTCTGCACCACGCTGTGCCTGCTCCACAGTTACTAGAATTGTGTTACGGAGGACAGGCTGCTCATTTCTTTGCATATAATGATTATGGAGCACTCCCAGGTCCTCCTAGGAAAACATTTTCTTTAAGTAGAAGACAAGACAATTTCCATTCTCTATTAATATTAATCTATCCTTAACTAGCTATATTTCAAGTTTTGGGTTTTTTTTAATCCATTCAGCAGATTGCAGTATTGTGAACATTACTCACCACGTAACAAAGTCACTAGTCAAACCCCTGCAGCATATATTAAAAATAGTAAATGAAGGCATCAAAAGTTCTGTAGAAGGCCTAGGGTTTGCTCTGTGAATTGATTTTTGGCAATTGAAAAAATACATACATATGCATGCTATTTTATATATATAATTTTTGTATAGATGCATATATAAAACTAGCAAAAAATTGAACATTTTTAAGTATCCTGCTCAAAAATGAAAAGGTATGAGCAGTTAATAAGAGAAGCCAGGAAAACTGTAAGCAAATGCCCTTCTGAACAACAAGGTAAATCAATTAATCTTAAAGCAAAAACTCTACTGACATTGGTCTTTTCTCTGAATTAGGGACTTTCACATGAAAAGAGTCACTTAGACCAGGGATCTGCTAAAAGTGGAGCTGCCTTGTGTCAGCCATACACACAGAGAGAGGGGTGGGGGTGCTTCTTTGGCCAGATCCATTGCTGGTGAAAACTAACACAACCCCATTGGCTTCAAGTCCAGCCATGCTCATTTCTACCAGCTGAGAACCTGGTCCTCTATCAACCCTGCAGATTCTGCTGAACCAGCCAGGGCAGGAAGCTTCACTTTCAGAATTACAGAGAGTTTTGATTTCTTATTTTTAGAGGCAGTGGTCATCTGCAGCTCCCACGGAAGTCAAACCCAGCAGCTCTGGAACCAGCAGACTTTTATTGCAGAAGAGCCCTGCACAGCCCCATTTATGGCACAGCTAACACAAGGGAGGCAGAGGGAGCACCCACACACCCAATTTGTTGGACTATGGCCAGAGAGGACTGAGTCTGCTCTTGGGTAGTCCTGTGTGTGTGTAACAGGGCTGTGAGATGGTACTTTGTCCTAATGCTCCTGTGCCACTGTGTTCTTGAGCCCATCTATTCCAATCAAATGCCCAGAAATTATTTTCTTCAGTTTCTCATTAGTTTAATTCTCCATAATGGTCACAACAGTCCTTAACTTATGTTTTTCTAAACTTTATCTGATTTTTATATAATATTCACGTGAAAGGTGTTGTGGAATTATGGGCATTCTAAACAGAGTTTATTAAAAAAAAAGTGAAGAACATTGTTGCTGTTTTGAAATCTGAGAAGTGGATTTTTTAGCATGTAGTAAAACACAGAATCACAGAGAC
The DNA here is from genome assembly GCF_001431845.1 of Calidris pugnax. NCBI lineage: Eukaryota > Metazoa > Chordata > Aves > Charadriiformes > Scolopacidae > Calidris > Calidris pugnax. The sequence continues at coordinate 1,631,502 of NW_015090873.1, read as the reverse complement.
ATTGTTGCTGTTTTGAAATCTGAGAAGTGTATTTTTTAGCATGTAGTAAAACATAGAATCACAGAATGGTTTGGGTTGGAAGGGACCTTAAAGATCATCGAGTTCCAGCCCCCTGCCACGGGCAGGGACACCTCCCACCAGACCAGGTTGCTCAAAGCCCCATCCACCATAACTCCCTGGAAGTCATTGCTCAGCTGCTGACCCCTTTCATAACCTGGAGTAAAAAGTAAAGATTTAAATATCAATCTGCCTTTTAACTCACAGTGCAGGAAATGAACTGGTTGAGGCAGAGGAGACCAGACAGCGCTCTTGGATTGGCACATAATATTTGTGCAGTAGAGAAGAACTGGTGGCTTTTCCTCTCCTACAGACTCCTCAGATCTACACACTGATAATATACATTACTGAGGTCAAATCCCCAGTAAGGGGGGGACTCCAGAGCTCCCCAGCGTTGCATACAGCAGCTTTTCTCCTTTGTGTCTATCACTGAAGCACCAGCCAGCAAACCTCTTACTCTTTCACGCTTTCTCCTGCCTGCCTCTCACCCCTCCTCCAGCAGATGGATTTGGCAGCACCAAGTGAGACATGTAGCCAGGCCTTGGGCTTCGCTAGATTGCTGTAGCAGAATGGGAAATATGCAGATGAAAGAAAGTCGTAACAGGAAGTAATTTCCCTTTACTAAGGCATGAGCCTTCAACACTGCTGACCTGGCTGGCTACCTCCCATCTCCAGGCTATTAAAAAGCTCATGTCCCAAAGGCAGTAATTTGGATCAACTGGGAAGGTTCCCAGATAGACTAGTTTTCATCTCTAAGAGGGAAAACTTCCAATTGTCCTATTTTGTTCCCCTAATAAGCTATCCTCATGAGAAAATCTGCTGCAAATATTTAATCTGTTGAGAACTAACAGATTCAACTTCTCCATAACCCATTTTCCTTTAAAACAGGGAAAAGGGAACTCCTGCTAATCCAGTTCAATCTCTCTTGTGTTTGTGCTGAACCTTCACTCCGAGAATTCAAACTCTGAAGCGGGACATCAAGGTGCACTGGCCCTTCCCAGTCTAGAAAGTAACCACAAAGTCTCCGGCAAAAGCTTTTCCACAATTTCCCAGTCCCAGAGAGTCTTGACATCGTAACTAACTAGATTATTGTTATCCTCTAAAATATATTGCTGCTTTCAAAATGACTACTTGGCATTAAGGCAAGCATGCCTGTTTGACTGATAGCCAATGGCACAGCACAGGCTTAACAAGATACATGAGAAAAACAAACAAGCAAACAACTTAAATGCCTAGAGCTCAGGAAACTAAACCCTGTCCCACGTTTAACTCCTGTAGAATGACATTTTTCTGAAATTAATGACTTCTCATCGAATGTTTTAATTCTCATTAAATTTAATTTTCTGATTATAGATGTCCTGAAAATAGATATTTATTTTTTTTTACTGCTTCAGAAAGAAGACAATTGACACTCAGGCACGTGAGCACTGGATCCAATTCTATTTGCCACAAGAGAGATTTAAACGTAACCTCTCAAGAGGCCATTCTACTTTCCATGTTACATTGAGCTTTCTGGCTCTCTGTAGTTTTAAAAGTAAGATTTCTGTTTAGGATTAAACATCTCAAGTTCTTGCACAGTTCAGGGAGAAAGTCGGTGCTGCCTCAGCTGTCGAACAGCGAAGCGTTGGCACTCACAGCACTGCGGGGTGAACAGAGACTGAAGAGTGACTCCTGTTTAATAAAGGTTAAACCAATAGATTTTAACCACTGCGGATCCATAGTCTAATTTTAAAGGCTATAGATCTGACTCTAAAGGTAACTAAGGAAAGCAAACGGGGCTTAAGTCTGTCATACAGGATCTGTACTTCCATGGGAAAACATTTAGGGAACTGCAAACCAAAAAAATCCCATTGCTTTAAACAACGTGCTGTGGGCCCGCGTTTCATGAACAAGAAAATTCTCACCCACGTTCAGCACTGAAATTCCATACTCCCAGGGCCCACGTGATTACAAAATACATATAAGATTCAAACGAATTATTAAAATTAGAAGTTCTGCTTGATGCAAGCAGATGAAGCACAAAAAAGTAAGAGGAAAAATTATAAAAGGATTCCAGGGAAGGAAAGTTCTGCAGAAGTTGAGGTGAACCTGAATAGACTCAGACTTATAAACTCAGCTCAAGGCATCGGTCAGGAGCAGGTAGTACAGTCTCTGGGAATCGTGTAACTTAAAAACTTACAGAAAGGGTTATAGCAAATCTTTAAAGAGATAAATTCAAAACAAGATAGAAAGTAACATAGGCCAGCACCTCTGCAGGTGTAAAGAATCATTACTCTTCAATGTAAGTAGTGAGGGCATGTTTTATAAGAGTATATTATGTCTTGCCTACTCATCAATATTCAAACAAGCGTTCTACTCCATGGACACACTTTTAGGGGTACAGTTTTAGTAGTGTCTCTGCTTTTGTTACTGGCAAGAACAGTTTTAGTAGTGTCTCTGCTTTTGTTACAGGCAAGAGAGTAACTGATTTCAGGAGTCTTTATACAGCTAACCACTTCCATGGCAAGGACTTCACTGGCATCCCAGTACGAGTACGTAAGAAAGAATGAAGGAGAGAAAGTTAACAGGAACTGGCAGAGATTTCTCAGTGTGAGAACAATCCTCAGACAGCACAAAATGCTGAAGTACAAGAACGATTGCTGGAAACGGCAGAAGTATCATAACAAGTATTTCACAGCTCTCATTTCAACCCCAAAATAGTATTTTCTTATCGTTTTCAGCTACCCCTACTCTGTCATCAGTCATTCTTTGAACGCTAAGTCTCACTGTTCCCTTGGGAATTTGGACCAAATAAGGAATGAACAAACCATGGACAAGGATACGCCCAACTAAAATCTTTAAAAAGCCTGGTTACTGAGTACAAAATACCGAAGGAACATTGAAGATAAAAAAATTAGCTGGTGTCACCTATGTAAGAGTAACAAGTCCAAAAGCCTGCTCTACAGCATTGCAGGGTCTTTTCTGCTTCAGGAAGAGGAAAGAACCGCAGTGAATCAAATAAAATTGCAGCTGGTGACTCCTAATTAATTAGAGATCTAAATAATAACAGTAAGAAGCTCATTGCCTTACTTAAAGGGAGTCTGACAGTGACAAAACAATTAAAAGAGAAAGAAAACATATTCCTGGTCACATTAGAGTCTGTTAAAAACCTGCCATTACCTTCTGCCGTTGATGGACTTTGCATCAGCCCTGAAGTATCTGAGTCATGTGGACATCATGCCCATTTCCTACAACTTACACATATTTTTCAAGATTTTAAGCACTGTAGTCTCAAAACTTTAACTCAGTGTGTAATGGTTTTAACATATATTTTACATCTTAATTTGTCATAATAATGTGGCTATAAGCTGCTGTCATTCGCTCCCTTTTTCTGACCTTGGAAGTAAAATGTTTAATCTCCATGGGATTTTCCTGGCGAGATATTTTAAATCAGTGCACATGTACATACTTCTCTATATGTTTTTTCAATTTTCCTAAAATATTCTCATATGTGCAGACATGATGACTAGACATGTTTCAGTGGTGCTTGAAACTTGATACAAGTGGGTAATTTAACCATGTAATTGAACAATATTACAGAAACACAAGGAGTTTCCTAGCAACAAAAGGCCTTGGACATCAAGATGGCAGCCAACAGCCAACATTGCTATCGCCTGACCTAACTTGAAAAGAAATTACACCGAAAAACATCCTTCTTCCTCTTGCAGCAGAGCTGATCTAATATACATGGCTACAGGTCTGACCTTGAAGGGCTTTTCTTACATGCATATGCCTCACTTGTACACCCTTCATGACAAGGGTCACAAAATGTCACGAGGAAGGACATTTGGGTTTCTTTGGGGGTATTTTTTTTGTTTTCAAGAAGAACAATCTTTGATTTGAAAAATGTAATAGTCCTGTCCTCTCAAGTTTACCCCCCATAGAAACTAAAAAACTTCATAATACAAAGTAGCTGAGCACAGCTTAGCATGTCCATGCAGATTTCCTCCTTGTTAGGGCATTTCTGGAGGACTGGGCCAGGGAGAAGGTGGCCCAAGTCCCCTGAGTCTCAAGACCAGTGCTGCTCTGTGCCACCAGCTCCAGAGACAGAGACTCTGAGGGACATCTCCTCCCCTTCTTTCCTTTATCCTCATTTTTATTCATCTCTGGCTGCAGTATTTGGGAGGAGGGAAATAGCAAGATTTTTAGTCCAAGTTCTTTTTTGCTGAAGCCAGTCAGCCAGTTGAGAAGTTATCCCAGAGAACTGGGGATAACTGTCCCCTTTATTAGTGCAGAGGAGAAGTGACATCCGAGATGAAGAGCTCCTGACGAGCCAGTCTCAGACAAAAAGCATCTCTTCCTGAGGGGAAAGAGTAAAGCATGGAAGAAGCTACCAACTCAGGAGGCTGCAGGACTCAATGTCATTTCTGTATGAACTCCTGCCTAACAAAGCCTCCTGCCACAATCTGAAGAGCATTAGAATCTAGACCCACAGCTGTGACACAGCTCTGTGTCACCCTTTGAAAAGGGGACTTAGTGAGTCTTCCTAGAGACTTGGGTCCCAAGTTCCCTACCAAGTCCCATGTTTCATGTCTGACCTAGACAAATCCTTTAACCTGTCCTTCGACACGGGACAAAAGCACTTCCCACTAAGAATAAACACATTTAAGCCCATTAACTTTCAGGCAGTACAATGCCATGGTCCAGAAGGTTACACTCAGAGGAGACACCTTCCCCTGGAAGGATGGTAGGAGGTGTTAACTGCTGCTGCCGACCCCACCAACACAGGGTGGATCAAGGCAACAAAGAGCACTGAAAAAATTCCTTACACCCTTGCTATGTTCAGAGCTTCCCTCAGTTAAACAACAACATCAGTCCCTATTCCCAGCTACAGCATGACTTCATTTTTCCATCTGAAGTAGCTAACTCGCTTCAAGAAAAATGTCAGAAATTGCCTGTTTTCTGAATGAAAAATGAAAAGTCTCGGGCAGAGAAACAGAACCCTCCTAACACAGGGATGATGGTTGACTGGTATTTCACTAAAATAGCAACAGCTATTTGTGTGGAGTATGTCTATAACAAATATGTCGGTACAAAAATGCTGCCTTGCAAACACCATTCTTTTCAGTGTTGCCTTTACAGCTTTGGAGGCACTGGCTGCTTTCGCAGCCAAGTTTGCCACCGCTATGGAAAACAGGCCGCAGATGCAAGCCAGCTGAAGTCATACACACTGAAAAGGGCTAGGGCTGCTGCTGCTACCACTGTAAAAATGTTATTTGGAAACCGTCTTCTCAGAGAGCTGTATAAGGAATCAAAAATCCAGGGTAGGGATGCAGGCTCGATGCTTTTCCATTTTTTAGCAATGACTAATATAAAAAAAAAAGCTCTTATCTCAAAATAAAACATTTCTGCCCTTTACAAAGGCATAAGCAGGCAGAGTAGAATGGCCTTATATAGCCGGCCTAGTCATGTCGTCTTCACCACTGGATCCGAAGACCTTCTTGCATTGTACTCATAACCTCAACCAACGTGGGTGAAAACTATGCCAAAGCCTTCCTCTTCCTCAGCTGGAAGGCAGAGGGATGTCCCTTTGGATTTCACCAGAAGAGTTGTGTGAGAACATCACAGAGCCAAGGCCAAAAAATCAAAACAGAAAGTGAGAAGTAAAACACTTCAACACTCAGCAAGTCAGGCCAGAAATAATTGTGCAATTAATCTAACAGAGATAAGTGACATGCAAGAAATACAAGCTTTTCAGCGTCTAAGAGAATATAGAAGCATGTTTTAGAAGCAGAACAACGCAAGTCAATCCTTCAACAGATTTGTCCCTTATATACAGCTGTTTTCTGTCTAACAAGGGTTGAGTTTGTAACTGCAGTTTTCTTCTAGAGAAGACATTGGGTCTCCCTATGATACCCAGCTGTCTATTCGCATAAGATTTGAAGGAATCCAATAATCCAAGAATTATAGGATGGTTTCTGTTATGAAACAACAATTAAGACAGGTAGAAAAGATTATTTCTATTTCCTTAAGATGCTCCACAGCATTAACTGCTTCAGATAAAAGGACAAAGTCAACTCAATTAAGTTTGTGCATCCTGATTCTCAAAAAAAAAATACCATTTTTCAATAGCAAAACTTAAATTTCACCTGAACTAGCAAAACATACCTGTCAATGCTTGTGCCAAATCTAAACACATATTCTCCAAAGTCCTTTTCTAAATGCTTTTTGCTAAATGTTTTATCAATGCTGCACCCCACTGCACAATTCATGACAAGAGACCTTGTGAAAGTGTTACTCCTTCAGGCAATGGAGCAAGACCTAGATTGCAGCAAAGTTTTCTTTATAGCTTTTTTCTCACATGAATTTTCTCTCCAAAGTAAAAGCCGATTATGGCAGCACTGCTTCTCTACTCCAGCTGAATATGACAGAATTTCATGGTGTCATAATGACCATTTATTCATAACTAGATCAGCTTCACTCAGTTTTCTTAATCCAAAAGCAATGTTCAAGTATAGCTGACCTTGGATGTAGACAAACCTGTAGAACTTTGACTACAAGTTTTCTGTAGTATTTAAAGTTCTCATCACTCACCCCTCATCTCTTTTTTTGATGTGTCACCTACACAGTCCAGTGAGAAAAGATTGCTTTCACTCAGGAATTTCTAAATAATTCCACACCATCTTAGGGCTTCATTTTTTGGGAGACCTCATTTCTCATTTATTAGCAGAGTAAAACAGCAGATACAGGCAAAAAAAGGCTCCACCTGAAGCTTTAATATTCTGATCTATGACCTCAGGTGTGACAACGAGAGGTAGAAAGCACATTTCTATACTTTGTAGACCCATATCAAAAGTGTTGACTCAAAAGTTTCAGGAAAACAGTAAAAAACGCCAAGTAAATCCATTGGAGGTAATGGGATCTGTATGATACTTCACACATTGCTTACCTTTAAGAAAATGAACCTTCTCAAAATCTTGAAAATTAAGTAGCCCCAATATAAATGCAAGCCTTGAAGGACCAATAGCTGTCCATTGAATAAAAAGTACGCTATGACAGGAGTCGTGGAGTAGTATGTAGGCTGATACAACGTGGCACGAAGAATCCTAAAAAAAAAAAATAAAGGTCACTGTTATGGTGCAAGATTTCTTCTCTATGCTATTTACAACTATTTGTAATTTCACATTCCAAACTGATTAACTATTTCCACAAAATATTAAAAAGCTCTGAAAAGATGACAGATGAATTAACAAGCCCTGTCTTAACTAGATTACGCATCTCCATTGAAATACCGACTTCAGAAGATGAGAAATTTGAGTCTTGCATGAAAGTATTCTAAATAAGGTTAGAAAAAATCCCATTCTTTTTCATCTTGAGCTCTGTGTGGTCTAGATACTAAGCAACTCAGAGCTTGTCTATGCCATTTATTTTTTTAATGCAAATTCTTCCTAATCTGAAATCCACACTCCAGAGAAAATCCTACAGGCTTTGTAACAGGGGTTTTTGTTAATTAACATATGTTTTGTCCATCTTCTGACTTCACTACTTCTATATTATTTGAGGCTTTTTGAGTCCCTTTAATCTCATCACGTTTTGCTTCCAAGCTCAAGAACAAGAAACTCAGCGAAGCAAAATGATTGGACTAAACTTGTATAGTTAATCAAAAAATAACAAGAAAGTAAAAGACATCAGCATTTCTGAAAGAAAATACTACAGGAAATTAAAACCTCGTGTTGATCAATGTTCAGAACTATTAATTTAACCAGCTTGAGTCTCTAAGGGTTTGTCCACATCCAGGGAGGGGCATGAAAGCAAAACTAGAGCAAGTCAATGAAACCGTGAATGTGAAACACATTAAACACTTTTTAAAAGTTAAACATGTTTAGCATTAAGCACACTAAGTACCCATGTGGATACTCCAAAGCATCTTAAACCATAGCACTCCAAAAGCAATGTGAGTATTTAGTGAGTTATGAGAGATCACTTGTATAGTTAATCAAAAAATAACAAGAAAGTAAAAGACATCAGCATTTCTGAAAGAAAATACTACAGGAAATTAAAACCTCGTGTTGATCAATGTTCAGAACTATTAATTTAACCAGCTTGAGTCTCTAAGGGTTTGTCCACATCCAGGGAGGGGCATGAAAGCAAAACTAGAGCAAGTCAATGAAACCGTGAATGTGAAACACATTAAACACTTTTTAAAAGTTAAACATGTTTAGCATTAAGCACACTAAGTACCCATGTGGATACTCCAAAGCATCTTAAACCATAGCACTCCAAAAGCAATGTGAGTATTTAGTGAGTTATGATTTATTTGCATTGGCTCCATAAATCAACTGGTTCACCTTAACTTTTCTGAGTGCTCATCATGGAAGTGAGGTGAGGTACTTACTACTCAAGGACTAGGTAGCAAAAAGAAGGCACTACAAGAATTAACTACAATCATGTAGGAATTACACTGTACTCTGACTTTGTAAGTACAGCAGGAGGGACGGAATTAAGGGGAAAAATTATTTGTCCTAGTTCAGTAACTCAATCCCCTCAAAAATGCAGGAGCTACAGCATTTAACTAGAATTTGTGAAAATAAGTTTAAAAAAGGCTTTTATGCATTATTTAAGTTAGCATATTTTCAAGAGGATCAATTAAAAACTATTTTTACTTAAATTAAATTTCTAAATAAAATGATAGCTTTTGTTAACTCTTCTTGCTGGCCTTTAGTAGCCAACAATAACAGAAGTTCTGCTTCTGCTCCTTAAAGTACAATCCGTTCCTTTCTTTTTCCCATCACAACCAATACCAACCTCTCAATGAAAATGAGAATGAAATAAAAACATGTGACTACATTAAATCTTGCTTACCAGAAGGGGAACAGGATGATTCTTGTGATGAAGAATGCAATAGAAAAGATGATAAAGAGCATATTGCATGTTTTCTCCCAGTGAGCGTAATTAAACATTTTTGCCGCCTGCATTGAATAAAAACCATCAAACATATTACAAATATCATCTGAAAAAAGTTCCTTTCTGCATTTTCATAAACAAAGACTCATCTTCCACCTAAGCAGGAGGAAAACTTCCTCCCTGTTTGACAAGTAAAGCAATCATTTTACTGATACCTAATAAAGCAGTATCAAAACAGATTCTTTGTTTATATTTCTCCTTTCATCTTACAGGAATGGACTCTGTATCAAAGGCCTAGAGAACAGCTCTCCGATCAGAATATAAGTGTCACAAAAACACAAAGTACTCTCAAAAACAGAGGTCCATCCCTCGTGCCTGTACCAGATTCAAAACGGGCTGGATCACAGAGATGCTGCTGGCCACATCTGCGCGCCCAGGAGCAGCACTGACCCCTTATACACAGACACTCTGGTGCATTGTCTTACTGACCCTTCTGTGCCTAATTCAGCTTCTAGTGTCTCCTTTTCATGGATTCACGGATTCAACAGAGTTGGAAGGGACCTCTAGAGACCACCTAGTCCCACTCCCCTGCCAAAGCAGGATTGCCCAGAGCACATCACTCAGGACTGCATCAAGGTGGGTCTTGAAGATCTCCAGAGAAGGGGACTCCACACCCTCCCTGGGCAGCCTGTTCCAGGGCTCTGGCACCCTCACCGGAAATAAGTTCTTCCTCATATTTGAGTGGAACTTCCCATGGTCCAGCTTGTGCCCGTTGCCCCTTGTCCTGTCGCTGGGAACCACTGAAAAGAGTCCGGCTCCATCCTCCTTCAATCCACCCTTTAGGTACTTGTCAACATGAATGAGGTCTCCCCTCAGTCTTCTCTTCTCCAGACTAAAGAGCCCCAGCATTTTGAGCCTTTCCTTCGAAGGGGGGTGCTCTAATCCCTTAATCATCTTAGCTGCCCTACACTGGACTCTCTCCAGTAGTTCCCTGTCCCTTTTGAACTGGGTACCCAACTTCAGTTTCTGAGTGCTGTCCTACCACTTGTCATTTCAACTGTTTGTAAGGTCACACAATTAATTGGACTACAAAGCACTTCAGGATTAAAAGTAATCCAGCAAAACCCCCTGTGTGTACAAAATGTGGACCAATCCCAGCTGCATGACCCCACAGTTAGTTGTTCCAATACAACAGACTATCGTGAACAGAAATGAAGTATATTTAGCTCAGGGAAGGGTTTTTCCTTTCAGTCCAGGGAAAGAAAACTTTCTTCTGCCACTAGATACCTGTGGTATCTTGTTCAGGGACAGGTTGAGTGTCTCCAGCCAGAAGTGTATAGTGTATAATGTAGAGGTACCCCTTGGGTCAACACAGGTCTGTGAATGCTGACAAAATTAAGCCAGCTTGGAAAAGCAGCCAATATTTTGGCTGCTAAATTTGCTTGAGCATTGGTATCATGACTAACCATTCACAGGCCAGCCAACTTGATCTAATTTTAACAGTGAAACAAGAATAATCCAGGGAGGTAGCTGTATTCCCAGTCCCCGTTCTGTACTGAAGAACTTCCCTCCTGCTCTTTTCTCATAATGGATTCTGTAACAGAGTATCAGCTTAAATTATCTAGAAGCTCTTTTTTATCTTACAGTTTATGAATCTGTGAAGCCTTGTCTGTGTGGAGACAGGAAGGGATTGTATGAAACTTGTGGCAAAAAGATTAAAACGTCACTGAACATAACTTGGGCAAAAAACAGAAAAAAAAAATCAAAACCCCAAAATACCAACAAAACCCCCCAAAATAAATAAAAAAATAAAGAAAAGATGGAGGGCAGGGTTACCTCCAGCCAGAAGTCTGCAGTATCGTGCACAAACATCACCAGTGTTCCAAGACGCACGTAATTGCCACACCAAGAGCCACTCATCAACCCAATGGCTGCCAAGTGATGAACGACATGAGCCAGAAAATCCTGTGAAGAGAAGAAAAAAAAATAAAAAAAAAAAGAAGGTAGATCCAAGCAAGTAGAGCCCTTGAGGCTGTCTGAGCAAAGTGACAAGCAAGACTTGTCACAGGCAGAGGGATGCCCTGGCAGCCAGGAGAGCAGGGCTGCCTGCAGGTGTGCCAGGGATAGACTGATGCTGCCCTCATGTGGCTGCACCAAAGCCACTATCAGGACAGTGCTTTTCCTTAAAAACACTCCTTTTCCCCCACTCTCACAGAAACCAAGGTTCAAACTACAAACAAGCACAATCACTTGCCTTCCTTTTGTTGTCAATCCCAAGGGTAAATAAGAGAGACCAGTAAAAACTGATCTCAGCCATGTAGTACCAGTACTGGGATGGCAGCAGGGTCTGTAATGAAGAAAACCAGGGTTAACTGAGAATAGCAAAAAAATGAACGCCAAGTGAAATTACTACTTTTTTCCTTTCCTCACTTCTGCTCCTCTGCTGAGTCTTGCTTAAAAAATTAAACTAAACTAAACCCCTGTTCTGGGCTTCATTAAGAAGGATGTTCCGGGAGCCAAATATTTTAACCTTTACTCAGACCAAACTCGCAGTTTCTGCAGTTCCTCCCCCACCTCTGAATTTTAGCATGATTTTTTTTGTATGTTTCTGTCAGAGAAATACACGCAGAGTGCTTCTGCATTTAATTACAAACAACTGCAAATAAATGAAGGCCTCCATTTTGGTGAACAATTAACATTTTAAACATTCACACATCTCGTGACTAAAGTATCAGCTATTTATGCTAAAATTCTATGCATCTTCTCAGGGTTAGATGCTGAGCTTGGCTGCTCCCTTGGTTCAGTAAGCTTCCCAGGTGGCAGGAAGTAGGTTGGGTTATCAGATCCCACGGGGAAGAGAAGTTGGGAAAACTCAGCTGGGAGGAAAGATTCTTTTTTTTCCTTGGCTCCATAGCAGGAATATGAAGGCAGTGTGATGGGTCACAGATTAGTAAAAATAGGAGGGGGGAGCACATTAGAACCTCTGGCAGGTGGGCAAGAGGGCGGTTTGGAGTCATCTATTATGGGACTGTAAGTAAAATATTTTAGGAAGAAACAAGAGCCTCATGACCCATGGGAAAAACCAGAATATTGAGCAGAGATCCCCAGGGCAGAGACTCAGATGATGCCAAAGCAAATCAGTGCAGAGCTCCCTCCACCTGCACTGCTGAGCAACAGGGCCCAGCAGGCACACAGCACTTGGGCTGCTCGGCAGTAACCTTCTGCATAATGCTGTTGTGCAGTGCCCAGAGGCACCGTCAGGTCTGGTGCAAGCTGAGGGGTTCTGCACTGAAACCAGTAACACAGATAGCATCTACTGGGTGCAACTGGTAACCCGGAATGGGTGGAAATAAGAGTGGTCGGGCTGGAGGGCTGAGTTGCAGCACAGGCAGATCACGGAGAAGTCCTGCAACAGTCAGCAGGAGGTACCAGAGACGGGCAGAAGGCTTTGGTGCCACACCTCTCTAGGTGTGCCCCTTGGGAGGGAGAGTTCTGCGGATTACCCCTTCCAATGGGGAAAGACCTGGAATGCCCCAAGGCCAACGGCCCAGTGCCAAAATGCTCACCTGAAATGGATAGCCAACCCACGTCTGCCAGATGTCGTAAAACCAAGGTTTCTGGGGAAGACAGATGATTCAGAGACTCATCAGCTGAGCAACAATAAGTCATCTTAACTCAAAATCTTCAATACTTAAAATTTCTCTAAGTGAAGCAAGCTAAGAAGCTGTAAGTCTTGATAACTGTTCCCCACCAATTTCTAAAAGGATCTTACATCCCAGATTTATTATATTCGTCCCAATTTTTTGGCTTCTTTTCAGGACACCTGAAACATTCCAGTTCATCATTTCACCATCAAAAGCAGTGGGTGTGTGTTTTATTACTGCAATTACTCAAGACATGTTGCCACAGTGATTAGATTTTGCTGTGTTTACCAGCCACATAACGCCACTGCTTCATGATGATAAACAGCATTTGGGGAGAAGAGCCAGATGAAGGTAGACACACTGAGAACTGCTCTGCTGCTCAGGAGAAGCATTAATGACACCCCAGGCAGCGCTCACATAGTTACAAAGCAGCACTCTCTCTGTTATTCCCAACTTCTGACTCAGCAGCAACACCTCAATAAATAGCTGTGAAACACACCGTTGTTGTGACCCCCAAAAATGCTGCCGGAAAAGGATTATGGCCTCCTTTGAGAAAAACACAGCCATGTAAGGCATTTGTTGGTGTTAACAAGGCATGTTGTAAAGACATGTGTGTGACTTCTTAAAACTTTCGTTAAATATACTGATTACTCAAATTATTTTATCACTGAAGTTCAAAAGATAATTTGAAGTTAGGTAAATCCTCAGCACATATTGCAGCCTATCATCTAGATTACATTCAAAGATCAGAACCCAAATAGCCACTGAAACCAGTGAGATTTTCAATGGGCTTCAAGAAGATCTAGAAATCAGTCCTTACTTTGTTAAAAACATAAGACTATCAATCCTTTCAAAAAATTAACTTACATCATACAGAACTATTAATCCACCAATGGAGGATGCAAAATAGAATGAAAATCGCCAGCTGCAAAATTAAAATGAAAAAATAAGAACAAAGCATTACATTTTTTATAGATACTGTCCAGAGCCAGAATTACTGCAAATCCTTATATATCACATGCAATCTTTGCATAAACATGGCCTCACACGCTACGTTAAGGGTTGTCACATATTAACTATACCTGAATTACTCATATTTAAATATTTAAGTTTTGACTAATTGCTAAAGTAGTAAATTATTTTACATAATCTCAATACAGATATCTTGATTGTGATTACAACAGTAATTTTCCAGCCAGGCATGAACTGATCAAGAGAACGGTCACAGCAAACATAATAAATTCCCTAAAAATTGACGTTTGATAACACCAACCTTTCCTGCTATATCAATCCCTCTGGAACATGCACACTGGACTAAGGACGTCTCACAGCTCCCTAACTCCAGAAAGGCTTTCAGCCATGTAGCACATACTTTCCAATCTGTTCAAACACTGTGAGCTCCAACAGTGACTTGTTTTAATTGCTGGCTTAACTTCTTTTGATCTCTCTGAACACCGATTGTTGAAAACAGGGGAGCCCTATGAAACTTTAACTACTGGATTAGTTTATGTCTTACCACAGAGGTCTGAATTAACTATAAGCCTCAATCTTTGACTAGGTTTGCCAGCATTTACTGTGATCTAAGGATTTTGTGGCTTAAACGGATATTCATCAAGGCAGATAAAAACTATCAGGTTTTCACCACTGAACTGGTAAATCAGCAAAGGGAGAAATATCCTTGTGTATCTTAGTGAACCGAAACTATGTTGTTGCTTTTATATGTCAGAGCAGGATGCTGTGATTTGGAGCCAGCAATCAGCTTTGTAATGACTCTGGAGCCTGCGTGGGAGGTATTGTCCCTGGGACTGGGTGCGGCTGGAGACTCAGCCAGAGCGTTCCCACTCCCACCTCTACAGGTGATGGAAAACTTCTTCCTTTCCACTCTTCTCCTTGACAGGAACGAGCCTGACCTTTCCCAGAGCAGCTCTTCAGGATCAGTAGGAAAACACTGCGGGGCTTCACATGGTGAGAAAGGTTGCAATCTCAGAGACAGGCACATGGCCCCAAACCTCATGAGAATATTTTGTAGAACAAGAGCTACCCCAGAGGGCGGCAGCCAACAGAAAACCTGAATTTGCTAAAAAGGAGGAGAGAGAGCCTCAAGAAGAACACTGTGTAATGGGCTGAGAGATGTATAAAAATGAGATTGTGGTCTTTAGCAAACCATTAATGAAGTGCCATATGAGAGAAGAGGATGAGAACCTGTCTGGTAAAAGCAGCCGCTCCTTTCTGTGCCCTACATTACCTGGAGGCTGAAATCCCAGGTGAAAGAATTAGATGTTCAAAGACCGAGCCAGCATTTTACAAGAAAAACAAACAAACAAAAGATGAGGACGTAGAATGGCAGAGGCTAGACAAGATAATATGTCTCACGCCTGCAGAAGCAGCCAAGGAAACAATTATAAAATTGCCACTTGATATACCGGTAATAAACAATCAGTTTACTTTTCAACTTTAAAGCATTTTTCCTCAGCTGATTTGAAAATACTACTTCAGAACACTCACTGCGCAGACAGAAAAACTCAAAGATAAGTGGTGGAAATAAGGAGAGCAAGCAGAAAGGGAGAGTGGAACCCACAAGTATTAGCTGGCACAGAGTTAACCAAGAGATGCTATGACAAACAACACCCATGGCGTGGGACAGACTTTGTACACAGGGGCTGGTTCTGCCCTCGTGCCTCCTATTTCAAACAAGGGAGGTGTGAGGAGCCCAATGGATATAGCAGGACTGATTCTGTGTAAGGTGTAAGTGGTTTTCCAAATCGGATCAAAAAAACAGAGCACCTAACAAGACTGTGTCATTAGTCCCCATCCCTACAAATATATATTGGATGCACTTAGCAATAAACAGTGCTTCAGATGAGCTCAGGGTACACACAAGACCACCAACAGCACTACCACTGTGCATTGAGCCGAGCTTCTTTATGAATTTGATGAACAAAACCTAAACTAAAACTCATCCAAATTCACCAAATTTTGCCCAAGTTCAGAGCAAGCACAGAACGACAGCTATGCAGAAGGATTTTCTCCTTTCAGGAATCTTTTCTCTTCAATTAAGTCTAACAAAAAAAAAAAAATATTTAGTAGGTAAGGTTAAAGGCTGGTAAGTCTTTTAATGCAGGGAAGGTTTCACACAAAGGGCTTTCCAAACCCCAGTGTTGCTTAACTGGCAGCATTAATAGCTTAAGTATGGTTTAGATCTGGCTCATCAGATTTTGCTCGTGATTCAGAAAAATGATCCTAGAGATTGCAGGCTTTCAAAAATTTCATAATGCTCATAACACTGACTATTAACATAGAATAATTCTGTTCCTCATTTGTTGCCTTGAGAATTATAGCCAATTAAATTCACTCACAAAGAGCAGAGCAAGGTTCACAAAATTGCACAAGAGAAATCTGTTTGCTTCATTCTCACTCGAGCTGCCAAGCAAGTTTTAATTTCAGTCTTTGGCTGCATATTACTAGAGACATGCATCCATGTGAGGTAGGTCTTTTATCAAAAGCAGGAAATCTCATTGTCGCTCGTAAAACAAAGTTAACTGCTCCACAAAACAACGGTAGAAATAAGCCATGAACGTCAGTTTACTCAACTCAGTGAAGCTTCAGGGCGACAGGCCTATGTTTATCAACTGCATTTATGCCCAACAAAGGACATCAAATTATTATTGTATCAATTCATACTGGAAATAATCTTGATAAAGTACTCAACTTGGAGCTCTGTAGCTTTTAACCCTCATTCTTTAAACTAATCTACACTAAAAGAGGTTACATATTATAATAATGTGACTTTTCACATGTAATTATACTAGTCTAAAATCCAAATACACAGGCCATTAGGAAAGTGCTTTACACTGGTACAGTTAATTTCAGTACCCAAAAGGGATGAGCTACGTAAGTAAAGCCATGCACGTTTGGGGATTTGCAGTTTCTAGGATATTTTAGACAACACTGGAATATTTAAATAGCAAAACGTTTAGGCCTACAGAAGTTCTCACACATTTGTGAAAAATCAGACTCTTGGATGTTTTTCCAGTTTTCAATTACATGCAGGAGGTTTTGAAACTTTTTACATATTCATTATTATCACTCAAAATTGCTCAATGGCCCTCTCTCATCAGCGTATTTGAGCTCATACTTTGCACAGTATCCCCTGTGCAAGCTATGACACCTATCATTTAGCTCAGATGGCAAGATTCCTGCTCTTGAACTTGAACTGACTTCCGTACGCGTAACAGCATCCCAAAATGGCAGCACGGGTACATACACAAACAAGATTGAGTAAGCATTTTTGTTCCTCTATGATTACTGGCAGACAGAAAAATATTTTCCTATTCTCTGCATGTTTTCATTAAGCACTATGTAGCAGGAGTGTACAAATAAGTCCATTATTAAACGATGAAGAAAACTGTAAAATATTTTTGAGTTTTTTTTCAAGAGAAACTGTTAACCTAATCTTTTAAAGTCACAACATTTGGAGAAACATTACTAGATCCTTTCAATTTGTTCATGTATGCACAAAACAAAACCCTCACCAGACAGACCCAGCTTTTTGGAAGTGAGCCCCCTTAAAAGGGGCCTGAGACCCCATAATAATTTTTTTCAAAACAATAAGATCCATAATAATCAAAAGCATTGTCTTTTCTTACAAAGCTTCCTGGAATTTCCGAAGCACTGTTGGGATCTCAAGGTTTCGCCGTCTCCTAAACCACTTTTCCACCAAACGGACTGTACAGTTGCACTTTTTGGCAAGGCCTTGAATCTCTGACTGCAAAAAAATGGAATAGTGTTAGCAACAAGATGTACTCCACAGTCATTTTCATTTATTTTGTAGTTTACAGATCTGCTTCCCACTGCTGTAAGTGGGAAATAATATTAAATAGCGATATTAAATAATATTAAATAATAAATTATTAGTAGTAATATTTAAAAATATTACTAATGTTAACTATCTATGGGGGTTAACCTTGCAGGCTTCCTGGTTTAATTTTTGAATGACTCTCAGAAACCCTGGATTTTTGAGACACTAAATTATAGTAATAAAGCAGGCATGAAATGTACAGATGCACAAACCGTGCTGTTGTCTTTCTGGTAGTTTCTGGTAGTCTTCTGATAGTTTCAAAGATGCAATTTCTACTGCTAAGCAAGAAGTTGGGCTGCAGGAGGAAGTGCCAGGTACCATCTACACACGTACTGATATCTAATATCTTACCTAAATATAACTATTAAATTATATTTAAATAAGTCTCACAGATGAAAGGCAGGCCTGGCACTAAGGTGACCTAAGCTCCATTCTCCAAACAAATGTCCTTCTGTGGTACAGGGCAGATCAGTTTAATCTTACTAAGCAAAACCCAGACTGCCTGTTGCCACCTAAAAATAATTTAGGACTAGAGCATTGCCTAGAAATGCATCTATCCTTCAAGCACTCTGCCATGCAGCCATGCTAGCATGCTCTAAGCAAAAGGCAGTGTGACTCTTGGATTTCTGGATGCTCAGTGCTCCATGGGCAGTAGCCTGTAGGTTTTCTCCCTCTCCTCCATCCCAAAGTGCAGAAGGTGTGGGCTGACCTCCCCTGGAGCTGCTGCAGGACTGGAGGTAGCCTTCCACTCATCCCTGGGGAAGCTCTTTCCCAGTAAGACTCGTATGCAAATAGTGGGTGGCACCAGCACTGCCTCCACCAAGGTAAGTCTAGTTCAGTTGGTCTCCTACCCTCAGGGAAAGCTCTGGTACGTGAGCAAAGGCACCTCAACTGCCAGGACTGGAGGTAGCCTTCCACTCATCCCTGGGGAAGCTCTTTCCCAGTAAGACTCGTATGCAAATAGTGGGTGGCACCAGCACTGCCTCCACCAAGGTAAGTCTAGTTCAGTTGGTCTCCTACCCTCAGGGAAAGCTCTGGTACGTGAGCAAAGGCACCTCAGCTGCCAGGGAGGGCAGGAGCACAAACAGCCTCTGTGCTCTGCCCACCCTGCTGGCTGCAGAGCTCTCTACTTGCCATGCAGGAATAATGACTTTGTTTTGACAAACAGCAGGGCCGAGACACCCTCAGTCACCAGCCAGGCCTCTGGGTGTTTTCTAAGGCACCGCCATGCAGGAATAATGACTTTGTTTTGACAGACAGCAGAGCCGAGACACCCTCAAGTCACCAGGCATGCTGGTCCCCAGGCTGGACACCTAAGGGAGGCAGCCTGAATCCTTCCCGTGTACTGACAAGTATAAAAATGCTGTGTCTCCTTCCAGAGACTAATTGTCAAACTGTACTCATGCAGAAGGAAGGTATGAAACAGAAAGATTGGGATACTTGCCCAGATAGAGAAGAGTTTATATGTGAACGTGAATACATCTAGTCCTGGTGATATCAGGCAAAAGACACAGTAATAGAATAGCAGAGTTAGGGATAGAAAGCAAAGTTCCATTATCAATAATTATCAATATCCCTCATTACTAGAGCTCACAGATTTCTTTTCAAAACAGTGTAGGAACACTGCAATTGTTTGGTAACTGTAGTGAGGTAAGTGAACTTTCTGACACTGCATCCACAGCAAAGTACCTGTTTTCCATCAACAATCAAGTTGCCTCATTTTTTGAGATAGTAAACATTGGCTATTATTTTCCTTTTGTTCAATTTTAAAAACAAACAGCAAGGTAACAGAAAGATTGCCTTTCTTTCTCACATAAGCCAGGATTAAGTGTGCAGCAATGTAACAGATCAAAAGGCTTCCATGCCAGAGTTCCAATATTATTCCTTGCAATAAATATGATACCACTTTCCAACAACAGATGTCAGCTGATGTTTTCTCCAGACAGAATGAGTTAAAGATGAAACACTGATCTTCACTGGAAACATTATTAACAGCCTAACCTAGAACAGCATGCCAGAAAATTAAACATCTTAAACATATTTTCTGTTTTGGATTCTATATGCCCTCGTCAGCAGAACAGCAACAAAAACCCAAATAAATTAAGTCATCTGTCAATCAGCTGGAACTCATCCCGTGATGTCACTGCTGATAGCTGATTCAAACAGTAAGAGTTGGGATTTTCCAAAACCAAAACCAGTTTATAAGAATGAGAATCCTTACTTGGGATGGATGTTTTGAGCACTCCCGGAAATAACTCTCTAATACAGGATTGGGCTGCGGCTTCACACGTCTTACATTCTTTATACCTAAGGCTTTTGCTAGAGGTATAGCAATGTATCTGAAAAGACATACCGTGAAAAACTTTAAAAATGCAACACAGTTACAAGACCTTAGCTATTCTTATGCCAGCCTATGTAGAAAATAAATCTGAAGCAATTTAATCTGCCATAGGATATGACAGTGCAGTGTGAGAGAAAGGAATCTCCCTCTAGCTAATCCCAAGGGAGAACCCTAGCATATTAGCAGTTACGCAAAGAAACAGTTTGTGGGCCTGAAATGCTGTAAAACTAAAGGAAAGGTCTTGATTTTTGTGGCCTTGCGTTTTTCAGAGGCAGATTGGCATTAGGGAACAGTTAAGGGAGAGTGAAACGAGGACGGATGCTCTCTCCATGTGAGCTGCTACTGGGATGCTTTTTCCTCATGACAGTCACTTGGCACGTTGCTCCACAGGGCAACCACTGCTCAAAGACACTGCGTTCTGCATGAGGCCTCCAGCCTGTGGCACACAGCAACCTCCCCACAGACTGAAGGCTTCTCTTTCTCTTCCACTTCCCAATACACATGGCTGCAGAGCACGCCAAACGCTTCACTCTTCTACTCAGGCAGGCTTTTCTGAAAAAGCCCCCCGCTCTCCCCCCCACCTCCTCCTGCTGATATCAGCAATTGATTCCTCATTACTCATAGCAGCAGTCGGTTTTCCTCATTCATGGGCAGATTCACTGCAGGCCAGATGTGTGGGCTAATTATTCACACGAGTGATTTCCAATAGCAGCGCAGTGAGAGACAGTTGGGCAAGTATTTACTCAGGAGACACTGCGGATGGTTATAAACATATGACCCAAATTACTTTTGATCTCTAACATGAATGATCTTATCTGGTTCTGTTTTAAGTTTGTCCAATTTATGACATTCCAAATTTCCTCATTCTATCCTGAAATGATTATGAAAACCTACTAATCACATTCTTCAGAGCAAAAAAAGAAAGTCAAGCATAAAGTGCACAAATAAATAAGTCAAAGCACCGCAAATCTTAATATATTCGTAGCTTTCTTCTGTGGAGTCAAGCTCTGCCGGTCCCACAAGATTCCAGCTGCAGAAGCAACCCATCTTTCAGTGCCAAAGTGAGAAAAAATAAGGAATCAGCATTACTAGATCTGCATAAAATGTTCACAGGAAACCTTGAGATCTCTCCAGTCTGCCTATTTTTCCTACAGCTAAACACCTGGGATCTATCAGCTTCACCCAAGTATTCTGGTGGAGGACCAAATGAAAGAAGTCTGGTTTGGAGGATAAATACCTCTACCCATCCACCGAAGGAGAAAAAGCAAAAGGAAATCCAAATGGGTTTGTATTAATTGCATCTCTAATGAAAGGAGATAATTAGAATTATCCAAACGCTGTTCTAGAAGAGCTAGATAGAAATCTTTTCCTTCTAGATTGGTCCACAGCCAGATGTTCCCAATAGTGAAAATATTTCCCAATTTTTCACCTGTCCTATTATCTGTACTAGATCTTTCTAGCAAACCACCAACTAATCCTCCTTTATAAAAACATAAGAACATTAATCTAAGGAGACCTTATTTTTTTTTAAATTTTTTAGCATTAATGAGGATTAACCTTAGCATGAAATGTGTTTATGTTTCTTACCTTTCACTGAAGAATCGGATGATCAGCAATACAAAAGCATATGGTATCGTGGCATATAATTGATGTGGTTTTGGAAAGACAAGTCCCTCACGGTCTACAAAATGTTCCCATGTGCAATTGATAGGCATCCAGATATTCTCCCACCAGAACCAGCTGTTGAGTGTCTTTAATATGTGCGCCATGCTAAGCAAATAAAGAGATAATGGAAAATTATTCCTGACGTATTAAAAAGAAAATGCATGAAATAAAACATTTGAACGTTGTTGCATAGAACAGTGGTTCCCAGCTGGCAGGATGTTTCCTAAAGATAAGGTACAAGCAAATAGGAGATGAGGATTGGGTCCCATGAGAACAAGCTGTCCTGGCCTGCATGGGTTGCACTGGTGTTGCAGGTCCAGCAGTGGCATCTACAGAGACCCTACAGGCACTGGAAAGATGCTCAAGTGTCCCCAAACTATATCAACAGCAAACAGACAGAGCCAGGAAAGTCCATTTTCTCAGGGAGAAAAAGATTAAAATCAGTTACAGGAAGTTGAAACCTCTTTGGTTTAGAGCATGCAGGTGGGATTATAATCCATCAGAAGCTAAACTAATAGATCTAAATTTTGAGCTGGTATAAACCAGTGCAGGGGCTTTGAAATCTGCGGGGCTGGAGGTAATCATTTCAGTCACTCCCACCAGACTGCTTAGTGCCTAATCAAATCTTTTGCAATAATCATTTATAATCTATCAGAACAATACACAAAAGATAGTAAAGAGAACTGATCATCCTCAGGCTGCCTTCATGAATTAAATTTAAGTGGTTGGAAGGGTAGAAAAGAAAGTCCAGGGTGTGACTCAGTCCCATAATAGTGAAGACATTTTGCTGTTGAATTACTGCTGCTTAATATGCTAACGGCAATATACACCTTGATCCTCATTTTGCAAACACCAGTGCACAGCAAGCTTTTTTTGGGGATTTGCAGGAAATACTATGATTGAACTGTGACCAAATTCTAGATCGGAACAAAATGTCTAAAATCAGTTCTTGAAAGAAAAAAAACCAACATTCACTTAAACCAAAACATTTCATTCTTGTAGAACTGTCGTTTTTAACCTTTGCATTCTATATTATATAGTCAGAGATTTCTGTTATCCCTCATTCAGTTGTAAGGTCTTTACAGTACAAACATGTTATATGTCCTATAAAAATATCCTAAAATAAAATGAAAACATAAGTTACTATAATGTCTTCCATAAGGCTGAAATAAGCAATTTTTCTAAAATTTCTAAAAGTAATAAATTTAAATAACTTTTTCCACAATAAAACATCCTGTAAACCAGAACAAAAAAATAAATTAGGAAACAACTGGTTTCACTGAACTATGGTTTCAAGGAAGAAACAGTTGAGCTGGGAGATTTTCAACCAAATCACCTCCTCATTGCATTAGACGTCCCATCAGAAGATCTCATGGTGATGTATTTGTATAGGATCAAGCAATATGATCAAATCATGCTGAGGACAGATAGCAGGTCAGGCTCTTTAATGTTCCTCCACCATTGAGCAGAGGCCACACCACTTTAGCTTTGCTTCCACCCACCCGTGCTGGATCAGGACACCCAGCTTCGTGCACTCAAACTGGCTTCCGAGATTTGGGCAGGGCTGGCTCTGAAGCCCAGTTTAATCAATAGCTAACGAGCCATCGCCACCATCCACACCGGGCTGTTTCCACTAAGCCAAAGCTTTGCAGCAGCAGGTTTGCGAAACGGTGACTCGTATCCATCGACCAGAACTGGGTTAACAGGCACTGTGAATCCATTTACTGGCCAAGCACAGTAGTCAGTATTAAAATATTAATAACCCAGCCATTTAATCTTTTTAAATGCCAAAAGGGGACAGTAAAAACCCACTGAATGAATTGTGTGTGTATAAGCAAATGCAAAAATAAAGGAGGGAGAAATCGCAATTGTTCCCGCACTGAGACTTTATATGCCAAGTTTCAGCCTAGAGCAATTTTTTACTGCAGAATTATAAACTCCTGGAAGTAGGGATTTATAATGGGGCTGCTAACAGACCCTTAACTAGAGCTAGCAGGCGCCATGATAATGAAGCAGGGCTTTGAAACGTGACATTTTAGGTCAGACAGAAAGGCTTGCAGATGAACAGCCCCAAAAGACCAGGGGAGAGACTCATTACACAGTTCTCTTTCCTAATATATCTATATTTTTTTAAACTAGACTGTGCATTGCAGACTATGGCAAACTGTAACTGTAATAAAACCAGGGCAGTCTATTATAACACAGTGGAAAGAGCACTAATAGTCAGACTAAGGTGAGATGGGTTGTGACTAAATACGCACCCAAAATACCTAAATCCTAGAAAAATCCAGTGGTGTATGTTTTCATATTGGATTCCAGGAATTTCACTAATTCATGTTTTCCTTTTACACAGTTATGCCTTACTGCGTAGCTACCTTCTCAAGTCCTAATTAAATTAAGCTAATAAACTAAGCACATAAGCATATGCTTACTCTTAAAACTTAAGGGAATTCTGAGATTTGGGGTCAGATCCATAGTCCACAGATTTCAGTAGAAAACCTTCCTGACAGAGAGGTGGGTTCTCTGAAACTCCTTCTTGCCTAATCCCCTGTATTTCAACAAAGTCTTGGGCAGCACATGGGGGATTAGACTATCCCAAATGAATGCTGTCTGAGTAATTCTTAGAGAACTGTTGATGAGATTCCACATTAGGCTGCAGCCTATTCTTATGTTTCATTACCTTTAAACTGGATGTTCAACCTACATTCAACCTGTGTTTTCACTGCAGCAAATCAGGCCATTCCCTGGGCAATCCTGGAGATTTCCATCTTCCTAATAGCAACTGTTTAGGTAGTTGAACTGTCCTCCTGTCTCCCTTCAGCTTCAGTTCTTATCATGAGGTTACTGGAGCACCTGGAAGGTGAGGAAATCCTTCCAAACACACCTCAGCAGCACTGATCAGAGCATTTTACAGTTTCTCCCCTTTTTGCTCTTAAACAGCTGACAGCTGTGGCTCTGTGATTGAGTAGTTTTATCCCTCCTCAAATCACGGAGATCCTGAAACATATAGGAACTCCATAAATACTATTTTGTGGCATACATCATATACAAGCAAGATTCTCTTCTCCTGCACTACAAACAAGCTGTGGCCCTATGAGCTTCCTGAGAGATTTCTCAGGAAACCCACACATACTTGGTATGTTTTTCTGTATGAAAAGGAAGCTGATACCAGACAGAAGTCTCCATCTTGGGAAGCACCACTCAAGGCAAACTAACCAGGAATAACTCTGTGCTACCTATATTTATCGTCTCCTTCTCCACAAATACCTATTTGCTACTACCTAAAATTAAAATTAGTATTGGAACTCAATTACACTTTTAAAGATGAACCCATCTATTATCCTATCCCCTCTGCAAAAAGGTTCTTTGAATGCTCCCACAGCATCACCGAGACAAACAATCCAGCTCTAGGGTTTACTCACCATATCTACAGCAACTGATGTCCCAAATGCTAATCCTCATTATCAGCTTTCTCCACACTATGACTTGACCACTTCATTCTAAATTATTTACTTTGAATCCTTTTGATGCTAAACAATGGCTGTGTAAATCATGAAAGAAGAGGCCAGAGGATGGAGAAAAGGAGACAGACAGAAAGCACACAGGTCATTTGTCTCTAGCGAGCTTTGTCTGATAGAAAGCCCAAAGCTGCCATTTACTGATCACTTTTCCTCCTGATTAGCAGCTGCCTGGGACAACTGTGCCTTCTCAGAACCCCTAATCCCACATCTGTGTGAACTTACCAGGCAGAGTATGAATGGCCAGAGAGACCAACCCCTGCCTTCAGACCACACCAGGTTGAAGGCACATTGCCAGTGCCACAGGAGAGAAAATCTTCCCATTATTGTTTGTGCGCAACTTTTTCTGGAAAAAAAGGGTTTATCTCCACAAATGCTATTGTTCTGGCATATTACATATAGACCAATCTCAAACACTTACATATTTTAAATTATGTTGTCTAGACTGTTTAGTTTTGGTTTTAACCAAAAGAATTTAGGCAACTTGTTAGATCCTAACAGGCTAGGAAGGCCAGTAACCCCTTGGCCATACAGTCTTACACTGAGAACTCCTCTTCCAAGCACCCATAGTGTGAGCAGGGAAAGGAAGGCCTCCACCACAGATCCTCTTGTGGAAGTGACTAATAAATAGGTAGAAGTCTTTCAGCTGTCCCTTCTGCCACCCAGGGGCTATGAGCAAGTGATGGTGAAGTAGACAGGCATTTCCTCATATAGTCCCTGAAATCTGGGTGAGAAACGGGAGAACCAGATTCTTATCACTTGGGTGAGTGGAGTGGGTTTTGTAACAGGTTCATTTTATGCTGCCGAGAAATTTTTGCCTCCGAGAAGAGTTATGACTGAAGTCCTTGGGACCCAGGTTTGTTTCCCAACTACATCACCGTAAAACTAGAGTACACTTGAGAAATTTTTGCCTCCGAGAAGAGTTATGAGTGAAGTTCTTGGGACCCAGGTTTGTTTCCCAACTATATCAGTGTAAAACTAGAGTACACTTAACTTTTGTCAGGAGCTTGTTACCACACAAAGGCGTATGTTCCAGTGTAACCACAAGTGGTGGCAACCAGTTCCAGCTCTGGGATCAGGCCGTAGATACTGGGTTTCAAAGGCAGCTGATCTTTTCAGTTTGCATAAACTGTCACAAGTTGTTATCCTCCCTAAACACACTCTGCTTCCAAAGAGCGGGCAGCAGATGCACAGGCCCAGCTTGTCCTGATTTGGGACCAGCTCTAACAAGAAACTTGAAAGCCTTGCCAGCCTGAGCCTCCCGTTGCTGGGAGTGCTGAGCTCAGAGCCTTTTGCCCTTACTGCTCCTAACAGCACCAAGCAAGCAGCAAAATGTGTCGAGTGAGTAAGAAATGACAACAGCCAAGTGATCCACATTCTGCCCAACCTACAACGAAAAAAAAAACTCTGCTTCCTCCTAACAGCACCAAGCAAGCAGCAAAATGCATCGAGTAAGAAATGACAACAGCCAAGTGACCCACATTCTGCCCAACCTACAAGGAAAAAAACTCTCCTTTTTCCCAGATTCCTACCCATACACCAGCAGCACCAGTATTATTTTCATTGACAAAACTGAAGTCGTTGCCATTGCTCTAAAGTCAGTCTAACAGTAAAATAAAGGTGTTTTCGAAAACTGGAAATTTCCCCTGCATCTTGAAAATTAAATACTCCAAATAGAAGAAATCTAACCACCTCCTTGCTGAGGAAGGATCTCCTCTGTAGGCTAATCTAGTTTTAAATGGGCTAGTGCAAAACAAGAAAATCAGGAATGATTACTTCAGTGCTACATCCTTTATAATTAAAGGGAAGCCTACAGAGTTGGGAAGTACCAATGTGAAGCTTTTTTTTCAAAGCACTGTTCCTTGGATCCTTGATATAGTCAGTTTAAAAAAAAAAATCTGGTATTTTTAATGCCATTAAGCAAAAAGGGACAATTTTTGGTTTGAGAAAAGCTACATGGCTACTTTTTGAAAAACAAAATCAGGAGCTGCTTTGAAGTGGAATTTCTGGCTGCTGCAGTCTGGAAAATGAGTAAGATGAAACAGAGCCAAAGTTTTGATTGTGTTCTCTGAGCAAAAGCTCTCGCTTGCAAAAACTGAATTTCCAAAACCAGAATGAAGACAAGACAATATCCAGTTTTGAAGAATGTGTTGGGAGGATTTCTTATCCTTATTTACTGGATAAATTAGAAAACCCAAAATTCACTAACAAAAACATGCCAATGAAAGAAACCTTAATTTCTCTAAGCATCTTATTAGACTGTCTACTGGAGGTGTAACAGGAAAAGAATGAAATCAGCAAAAAGAATAATAACGTAATTCTCCTATTTCTGTCCTCATTTGGTAGAACTGGTAAAGCTGGTGCAACAACTGTTGGGAAAAAAAATAATAATCAAGTCTCACGGGTATCAAAAGAGATAGCAAAGCTGTTCCAGGCTGTTAATCATCAACATTAAACCAAAGTGGTTTAAAGGAGTAAATAAAGATCAGATCCACCATATCTTGGGTGGCTTTGGTTTTGCTTAAGACTAAGCAATATATGCAACAATTAACACACAAGTTTCAGCAGCAGATTTGTGTTCTGCTACAAAGAATCCCAACTACCATCACCATCGTGAAACAGGAGAAAAAATAGGGGACCTGTGTTTTGTTGCTCACAGTTGTGCAACCTTTTTCCTACTGAAGACACCAGAAGCACTACCTAAGAGACACCTCTTAAAAAAAAAATCCCAATAGCACAGAAAAGTGAGTTTTAATAAAAATCAAAAAAACCCCATAAGTACAAACAATGACTTGTTAATAGTTTAGTATTCATGCAAGTGTTGACAGTTGATATTGTGCCATACAGCCTTTCAAATGCACAACAGCTGCTTTATACATCTTCTGGACACACTTGCAACTCGCAAGTTTGAGAAAAGGCAGGATGCAATGCCAGATTAGCTTTTCCACTGATAATTTTTAATGTTAAAAAAAAATATTACTAGTCCCTAAGGCAGTAAGAGGAACCCTGACCTCCACTGTTGTTTTTTTTTTTTTCCACACAAACACATTCATTCAGGCATCACTTATTAGTTGTAAGTGTCTGCCAGTTGGAGACATTGCTTATTCCTGCTTCTTGGCGCTGTCTTTTCCATTTGATCAAAGTGTTTTGTGCCCAATAGGCATAAAGGGTTTGAACTATGGTCGGTGGAGGGAAGAACTGAATGAAAGATATTGGGTTGGCACCACCATCTCTTTGCATCTCATCTTTTCTCACCTTGTTCATCCAAATGTGACAACACGATTCCAGTTAAATTCCACACAACCCAAGCCACAGCAAGAATGATCTCTCACCAACCAAGAATGATCTCTTCTACAACCAGTGGTAACACGGAATAAAAGAGCTGTGGGACTTCGAGGTTCTTATGATGAAACACTGAAATACTCCATGCACATAAAACATCCGAATTAAGATTGCTATGAGACCTTTCACTTCAGGTTTACTCCCCATCTTGTAAAAATCTCAACTGTAAACAGTTTAACTGCCTAGTTATAGGGCAATTAAGAGTATTTTACTTCTTTTACTATTCTATCACATTACCTTGTAACTTGGCTACTATTGTATCAGGCACTTTGAATAAATCTCAATTAAGGTGGCAAGCGAGTTTTATTATATTTTTCTCTGTTCTCTGAGGGAAAGAGAACCAGAACCCTTTGAAAGAATTCATTTTCTGGGAGAAAGTTACCATGCTGTCTCTACTTAAAGGTAAATCACTTTTGACTAGCTAAAATGGTTTTACCTGATTGTAGACAGCTGAGGAAAGTGAAATCCAGTTCTCGCACTGTACAGTTACAGTGCAAACTATGTCTGATTTTAAGCTTTAAAAATCCATAATATTGATAGTGTTGAATAAAGAGCTATGAAATAACTCAAATAATTTTGAGGTAAAAAAATAGTTCTTTAAAAAAAAAAAAACACCACACACACACCACTCTATCCAAAATACAGGTTCTTAACACATGCTTAATTCATAAAACGTTTAAACAGACCTAGAGCAACACCACCAATTGCTTCAAGAACTTGTTAGTAACACTTGTCAAAATGTAAGGAAAAATCTTTTTAAGTATGACAGTTTTCTTCAAATTATTACTATTGGGGAAAGATGCAAAAAATATTATTTTTGGTAGCTTACCAAAATCTTATTTGAAATATAAATCTGAAGCCTAACTTAAAATGCTAAGCTATGGAGATTTGACTAGAGTTGTAAGCCTTCTTGGTCACTAATTTAAGGGTTAAAGGCAGAGAAGAATAGAGCAGAACGGGTGCACAGTAGGCAGGATAAGCACATTATTAGAAGTACAACAGCACCACAAAACATGTGGAGACAACAAAATAGTAAGGAACCAGAGAGAGGACCTGAGGGTGCAGAGGCAAAGGCTGTTGGCTTCTCCACCTGTGCAGTGGATGACTCAAAGTTTTAAATTAGCCCTTGAGAGGTAGGGAAAGGGACAGGGTTGGTGTATTTGTGCTCTGGGAAACCGTCTGATTTGCAGCTTCCTGAAACAGGGCCTTCAGCTGTCACTTACATGGAGGGGCTTAAATTTGTGCCATGAGTTTAATGATCTCTACACCACCCTGAACAGTTAAACCAGGTCTATTGTGCTCCACTGTTCTCAGTTCTCCTCCTGTTGGTTATCCCCTCCTTTGCAGTTTAACCTGCCCAGACACTCTCCACCCACAGAGACAACTAAAGGAGGAGCCAGAACGTAACTGGTATTTCATTATTTCAGCCACTGTTTGGCATCCTTTTCATGTCCTAACAAATGCAAGAGAGAGACCTTCTCCTAAAGGTGTACCAGCATAGCTTCTTCGCCAACAGTGGCACCAGCTGAAGAGAAGACCCAAGCTAGGAAGCTAGCTAAAAATACGTTACAAAAAGTAAGAGGAAAACCAATGAATGGGATTCCTCCATCTGAATGTTATAGCATTACTATGAAAGAACCCTTTCTGACAGCTTGTTTAAATGTATTATTTATAAGCACTAGCTTCTTCAGATCTTCAACAGGTAAGTCTTATTAAAACCTGTTAAACTAAATTTCTTACAGAACATTTTTTTCTTAGCATTTTACAGACCAAAATTAGAATTAGCTTTTTCAAGCAACTTAAATTCAAGGGGATTTATGCAATCTTTTACATCATCAGCTAACATTATTTTTCCTGTTAATAAACTTTTCTCCCTTCCAGTTCAGAAATAAGTGATCTTAAATGCACTTAATAAAATAATGATACAAGTAGTAGAAAAGCAAAACAACTACTGCAACCCGTACTATTTTGCTCTAAAATAAAAAGCAGTTCTCATAGGTTGGAATAGTAACAACAATACAGTAGCAACAAATAAGATCTCATTAACACCTATCCCACTCTTTATCTGAAGACTAATGCACTTAATAGAATAATGATACAAGTAGTAGAAAAGCAAAACGACTACTGCAACCCCTACTACTTTGCTCTAAAATAAAAAGCAGTTCTCATAGGTTGGAACAGTAACAACAATACAGCAGCAACAAATAAGATCTCATTAACACTTATCCCACTCTTTATCTAAAGACTATATCAAAGAGCTACTCTAATTTTCCCTTATAAAATAGACGATGTTAGAGACCAGCACATGCTAACAATTCCCACCAGGATCTGATGGAGGGAGGAAGAGGGGGGAAAAAGAACACGAAAACCCCATGGAACAGAAAAAAAAAAAAAAAAGAGAGAAAAAGAGATTCCTACCTTTATGATGTTGCAGTCAAAGAGAACATAAGCACATTAGCAGGGAAGAGGCATTACGCTCACTACTTTGTCAAAGGTAAACACGCCCAATCTACAGAACTCTTTCAAATTCTTCAAAGACCCACCCAGCAAAGCTGCAGTTCAAGATTTCTGACTGAAGGCAATCCTGATGTCATATGTATCCACTCGGTGAAACTCGGGGAGCAGTAATGCCGAGTGCCTTCCCCTGTGCTTGTTTCAACATAGCAGGTGAAGAAATGTTTGAAGTCACATGGTATTTTGTTGCGCGATGAGAGTTCGTCTCAACTTCTATTGCTCTCTACGTGCACAGGAGGACGCCGCGCCTGCTGATTGTGCACAAAAGGAAACCCCAAATGCATCGCTTCACACTCACGTTTTTTGATGCATTATTAGGTGAATTATGGGTTTTCAACTAAAGTTAGAGAAAGGTTTCTGCTCCTATTGACCAGCCTCAGGAATACTTCCAGCTTCCATCAACTGTTTTATAGAAAGTGTTCCAGTTCCTCAGAAGATATAGAGGAGGATTTTTGAAATTCCCAAAGCAGGGGGCAACATACACTGAGTGTATGTTTGGTTAGAGATACTACATGAACATTTTACTTGAAACACGAGATTTTACTTAACCCTATATGATCTTTATTTTTTTTAATAAATTCCATAACTAAGGAATAAGGCTGAAAGTCACTCCTCACCAGCTCCCCCCAGTTTCAAATAATAAGTACCAGCATGTTAAACCCTATATGATCTTTATTTTTTTTAATAAATTCCATAACTAAGGAATAAGGCTGAAAGTCACTCCTCACCAGCTCCCCCCAGTTTCAAATAATAAGTACCAGCCTGCAGAAGTGTTGGCACTACTTAGCATTCTGGTGGGCAGGACACCTTAATGTTGTTCAGAAGGAAGGAGAGAACCTCACCCTGTCAGGAGCAGAGAACCCTCAGCCCTTTCTTCCTGCTTACAGTCAGCAAATGGCAACCCATGAAGTAGGAAAAGATGCATCAAAGCTGAAGCAAAGTTTCACCTCACCAAGCATACTGTCTCTGAAGGACACTAAAAGCATATGACTACAGAAGAGTCCAAGAACAAAATAAACATAAAATAGTAACTGATGATACCTCCAGCCTTTGGTAGTTCGGGGCTCATAGACTTCCTAAACCACAGATGGTGTCTATGTAAATAACACCGAAGTTCCCCACCCAGCCTTAATTTTCACACCTCCTTTTGAGTATACTCAAACTTTCATCATAGCCCATAAGATTGCAATAAAAGATGTGACCCTGACAATATTTGGATCCTGTTCCTTTATTTGCCCAGAGGAAAGTTTGGGCTTGTTCATATAGCTACTTTTTCCTTTTTTTTTTTTTTTAGATATTATATTTTGCAGCTATTGCAAGTCTTCAGTCCTTCCATAAAACCGGGAGCCGTATTCAATAAACTGATGCACCAGAGAAATATTAAACACGAAGGATGATTTCGGAAAGGTAGTATTATGGCTTTGCTGTTGCTTTAAATTATCTCCATACTTTCCCACATCTGAACCACTAGTATGAACCAAGCAGAACATTTAGGAACACTTTGCCAATTAGGAAAGCCTAGAGCAAGCTGATTCATCTATCGCTTGGCTAACACTGTGCCAGTAATGTAATGCGTAATTGGCAGAAACACCTCTTTATTATGCCTTAATCCACAGTTTCTTCATTGTTGCACTAGATTGCAAAAAACATGCTTGTCTGACTGGAGCAAATGTGGGGCTGCTCCAAATAATAAAATGGGAAAAGATGTTTTTACATACTTTTTGAGGAGCATTGGTTAGGTAGCAACTCCCCACCTACGTAGGACTCTACTACAAGATTAAAGATATTACATGGTGTATAAGAAGCTAACCATAGCCTCTTGATCAAAGCTGCCCACTGACCTTTCAATTATCGCTGCACTTTCATAGTACTTATCTTGCAGGTATCTTAAATTTGAATGCTGCAAAAAAGAAACCCAGAAAAAAAAAACCACCGTAGACTGTATGTCTCACTGAGAAGGAAAAAATAAAATAAATCTAAGTGTTACTACTCATTACTTGCAGCATAACGCCTACTCAATCATATGACAATTAAATATAAGTAATGGAGACACGTATTTGAGCCAAGTAATTTCCAGTGATACATGAAATAATTATGTATAAGTTTTCAGGGGGAAAAAAAAAATTAGAACTAGAAAAATTCACAAAATTCACTTCTGTTTTCCAGCCAGTTAAACACAACAATTAAATTACAGTAAATCCACACATGGGATGTGAGCTTTCACCTGAGCTTCTAAGCAGTTACATAAGAAAGCTTATAGCATTAGTTAGCTTTCTCAATAGGGAAAACCCTCTTGGCAAATCTTTGAGACTATATTAAATCTTAAGCTTCTAGAATCAGGTGTTGCGTATGATGGCACCTGCAGGGAGAAGAAGAAAAATAAAACAATAGAACACCAAACCCACAAAACCTAGGGGTTTCTTTTGTTTTCCTTTAAAAAAAAAAAAGTAAAAATTCATCTGGAGAATCCACAGATGTTTTAAATATATTGCCTATTAGTGCCTAGCTATTTTTCCTAACTGATTATCTCAACGGCAGTTAATCAAATCTCAGTCATATGTATACACACAGGAAAAAAAAAAAAAGAACCAATTTGATCTAAAAAGAATAATTTGGATTATCTTTTCACCACCAGTGAAACCCATCTGCTTGCCATCTGACATTCCTTCAAGATTAAGGTAAAATACCCTGGATATTCATATACTTTCCGCTCCTCAAGAATCAACAAAGATCTGAAAATGAACCATTCCAAGTCACATGTTCAAGGACATCAATATCATAACTCATAATCTTGCAATCTGTAGTTATAGTCTTCAAGTGAATTCACATCTCTTAATGCACCAACCTTCTCCTACATAGAAGGGATGAAGAAGTCCATTTGCAATCTCTCAAAAAGCTTTCTCCTCAAGACCTTTCTCACAAGAATTATGACCTGATTCATAATGCATTTAATCATATCTAATAAATTGTGTCAACTGCCATAACTGAAGACTAGACACATGATTTTGAACACAGCAAGCATTACGGTAATAAACACTTATTGTACATGAATGCCATCGCAGGACTAAATCAGGAATACACACAATTTGAACACAAAGGCTGAAATCTTCAAAACCCTTAAATCTTTTTTACAGTATTGTTTCAGAACTCGGCTTCTGGGAATTTCAACAAGAATTAGAAAGCTCAATACTTTGAGAGTGGGGGTCTTAAGGAAGATGACAACTGGCTAAAATGGGGATGTCCCTAGTAATACTGAAGAATAAAGTAAAGGAGCAGTTAGACACTCTACAACTGACCCAAGCTGCCATCGCTTCACTTAAATGCAAAGAACAGGATCATTAATAGGCTTCAAATATGCCTTAGAAAAAAGCCTCCAGCAAAAGACACCAGCATTACCTGGGGACTGCTTTCGAACCAATTTCTCTCCATGCTTTGCAATTGAGGGATATAAGTACCACAATTATACTATCTCTTTGAAGTTGTTACAAAGTCTTGGCTGTATTTCATTTAAATACTGATCATACAATGTATCAATAAGCCTCCAGGGCGGCAATTAAGAATGTTCTCATATCCAGAGGCACAGAGATGTACGTGAGATTTAGTGAAGACTTCATCTGGTTCCAGTTTGGTCAGCATTCTTAATGCAAAATCCTGGTCTGTTTTGTCCTTAAGCTATCTTTGGTGAGAAGATTTTCTTTCATTCCTCTTGATTTAGCGTCACCTTGTCCATATGTGTCAAATTCACCTTTCTAACACCAGAAACACTATAGCAATTCAAATATATAGCTATGCAGGTATAAGGTACTTCTATTAAGTATGTTCTAATATATTTGAAAAAGTAAATACAGCAAGAAGAGTAACTTTGGTTGCTTACATTTATAGTAAGCAGTTTGTTAAAACTTGTGTGCTACTCACAAAATCTTAACAAGAACTGTATCAAAGGTTTGACTTCCATACTTCACACTTTCTACTCTGAATACAGCACTACTAATTCACTCAAATAATACTCCCATGTGCTATTACTATCTTAAGATGCAGGAAACTACACAAAATATTCTGGCTGGAACACTAGATATTTAACAGTTAGTCCAGCCAATCCCTTCAGAGAGTTTTTTAATTTGTTATCAACAGTCCAAATAATATAGGAATTAAACAAGATGTCTTGTTGATCCTTGGAGCTAGAAGCACTGGTTTAACAACCATATAAAAATAAACCTCAACAACTTGTAACACCTGCAGATGTTGTTTGATTACATTACTAGAAGACTCTTTAGAGCATCAACCTTTATCCATCCACAGGGAACAGAGCACAAAATATAAGCATTTGCTAAGTGAAACTGAAAGGCAATCCCTTTGATGCTCCACAGCCAGGAATTCCCCCCTCCACATCAGCTCATAATTGAAAATTATAGAAAAATACTGGCATCATACTAGTCAGTATTTTTAGCTTAGGTGAAGAACCACTCTTTTAGAGGGACCAATACTCTGTTGAAGACGACCAAGCACTAGATTCTTCTCTGAGGAATTACATATATATAAAAAAAAAATATTGATAGAGTTTCATATTTGCTGCATAATGGGTCTTTGCCTAATTCTCACAGCAGCTGTGGTGGCTTCAACAGAAAGAGAACACCATTTCAGACATAATTTCCTTTGACTAAGGAATGCTAACTAAGTTCTCCACGCAAGCTTTTTAAAACAAAATACATTGCTGTATTCCTTCCTTCCTCTATGTAAACCAGGAGCAAAACAGCTTGTCTGTTAAAGAGCGTCTCTGACAGTTTTCAGCAATAAACTTATTTGCACAACATTTTAAAAGACAATGACTTGGAAAAGCTTAAATCCCTGAGATGTTACTCAATCAGCACCAGGTCCATGCCTGCTGTTGAGCTAGTGATACAAGACTGCTGAGGCTTAGTGAGGTAAGACTGCTGTCATCCATTCTGACACACACAGTTGGCTTCTAGCAAGATTTCAGAGTGAACCAGGTAGCCTAGAAGACTTGTACAAAATATAACAAGAATTTACAAATTCATTTGGACAACTCTTTAAGGGAAAATGCAGAGAAGTAAAATTGTAACCATAACACAGTATTTTCACTCCTACTGACAGTGAGAGGCTGTGGTAAATACTTGATACCAACTTCAGACACCATCCCAGATTGACTTTGGAAAAACTACAAACAATGCTTATCCTGCAGCGACAAACCCAGGAACAACCAAGGCTCCTTATTCCCAGCTCTGCAGCAAGAATAAAAATTCTCAAGGTTGGTTTTTATTCTTGTATTACAGGATTAAAACCCGTATTACAAGTCTTAAAACAAGAATGGAGAGCAGTCATAAAAATATTGGAGGAAATCCAGTCTGAAGAACCACAAACATGGAACCACCTGGATTCAGCTGTAATTGCAATCAAGCTCTGCAAATATTCCAGTTGAAGAATATTGCTTTTAAAAAGCACATCCAGTAAGCAACTTCTACTGCTAACTGCTTACCTCATTAAAGCATAATTTATTCTATTGATGTTGAAGGTAAATGCCTCAAAACAACTGCACAGACATAAATGGAAACTGTGGACATTTCAGGACAAGTCCTCAGACAGAAAACCGTCTCCAGACAGGTCTCATGAGCTGTTCTGTGTCTTGCTTTGAAATAATATAAGCAAAACTGTTAGATACCAACAACCAAAGGTGAGGTCTATCAACCTCCTAGTAATGGTACAACTGATCAGCTTCAGAAGTTCTAATTTAACATTGGTTATAGGTTCTGCAGCCAAGTTAACTTGTTCTAGCAAAATAAATAACAGCTTTGCCTAAAAGATTTAGATAGTAAAAACTCAAGACCAAAAAATCCCACCTCCAACTCCACCTTATATACTCACCAATGGATTAAAATACAAATTATTTTGCAAAGTGTTTTCTTTGTGCTAGACTTTTTGAATATAGCCATAGAACTACTAGTTACCTCCACTGCTCATGCTTATTTTGTGTGCAATAAAAAAAAAGTTGACTCACATCAGTTTTACTCCAACTCAGGTCCTTCAGTTCATAAATGGTAAAATATCAACACATTAAGGTTGCCAGATACAAACCACATTTACCCATTTTTACCACTAAAACATTCTGAGAATTAAAACAATGGCTTTCTGATAAGTGAAACATGTGGGAATGATCACTACTAATAAGCAACTGGGCACACAATCAACTTCATGCCTGTAAGAATTAAGTACAGTTGGATTGCAATTGGATTTGCTGTACTCAAAAATCAAAAATCATGGCTCCTACACTTCTTGCTAAATTCTACACACTGGTCTGAGATGTCTAAGCTTTTACTTCAAAAAAGTTTTGATAGCTGTAATCACTGACAAACAAGATGACTAGCACTTAATAAAACCTACATACTCTCCTCATTCTACCTTTCCCACCCTGCTTATCTTATCATTGTTTGAGAAATACTGTTGCAATTTAGGGATTTCCAACTGGCAAAGTATAGACCAAGAAACACTGAACACTACTATGCTGAGAGAAAACAGTGAAGTTACTCAATTAAAATAAAATAGTCAGCAAAGGCTAGATTAGAAATTAGGATAGTGGAAAGGATTTCACTGAAATCTAAGTACTTACCTACGTTTAAAACTGTGATCTTGAGAAACTCTTGCTCAACTGCTTTGCCAAAGGCACTTCCCTTGTTTGAACTGAAAAGTTCCCAAGTTGTCTAGAGTTGCCCAGAGGCATTTAGTCCTGACAGAAACGAGCAACTCAGCGTCTAGAGCGTAACCAAGTTCAAACAGCAAAGAGAAACCAGGTATTCTTCTCTATAACTCAGTTAGGTTTTAA
The DNA here is from genome assembly GCF_001431845.1 of Calidris pugnax. Lineage (NCBI taxonomy): Eukaryota > Metazoa > Chordata > Aves > Charadriiformes > Scolopacidae > Calidris > Calidris pugnax. The sequence goes on along the minus strand of NW_015090873.1, from coordinate 1,593,845 downwards.
CTAAAGTAACTATAAGCATAAATGGAAAAGTTTCCATTCATTGGCATTCTCACCCACTCCTATGCACAAGTTACCTCCGAAAGAAACTGAAGAACAACAAATGCACAGAATATTCAGATCTCCTACATGCCAGTGAAGCGCATCACTTGTTCCTGTAGAACTGCCCAATGATTACAGCTGTCATCCAGAAACAGTAAGGCTGAGTTCAAACCTTCCTGTCTGAAAATTCATACCATTCAAGTGTCTCTTGAGAGCACCGTGATTTCCAGCTAAGTAATCCCATAAGCTTCACCTAGTTTTCTTCCTCTCCCAGTAGTGTTGATTCCTCAGTTCAGAGCTCAAGACTACTCTAGATGGCCACAGAGATTTGGGGGTCAGTCATGTGCTCCAGAGACTGTTCATCTTGGTTAACCGAGTCTTTTAATTTAACACTAAATAGCTATTTAAAAAGAAGATAAAACTTACTTGGTTTTCAATCAGAGCACTTACCTTCAAGAGGTGATCCTGAAAGGAAAACTTCTTCTTACAGTTCTGATGAGGTCAGATTTTCACAATAGTCCCTGTTGTCAGTGCTTTCCCACCGCCTAACCCGTGTAAGATCACTACAAGCTGCTCATTAAGCGTCCCAACATTAGGTGCCTTCCTCCTAAGTGCACACACTGTTTTGGATGCTGTTCTGAACAAACTCTCCTCAGGCAGTCTTAGACACATACTTTTCAGGTTATTCAAATTAGATCTAATAAAAGATGCAAGTAAAGAACTTAAATTCAATACCAATCTCACTGCACTGCAGACACTTAATTTCTAGTTATCTGTTTCTGATTTAACAAATCCTAAGCTTGATTTTAGAGATAATACTCCACTAAAATGTTCTATAAATAGCCAATATATGCGTTAGTCCCACACCTACTTTTCCTTTTAATTAAAGGAATATACCATAAAATATCAAGAAAAACTAAATTCAGTTTTCAGTGAAATGACAATGCTGCTGATTAAACCAGGCAAACAGTAAAAGCTTAAAAAGTACATCCTAGACATCAGCTTAACACTTCAGCCAAGAAAAGTGTGTCATGTATTGTTGTGATTGTGGTAGCACATCTGAACATCCACTTACAGCAAAGCACCAATGCAGAACACATACTATAAGGACCAAAACTTCCCCCAACAACAGTATTTTATTTAGCTCAACCTCTAAGCACTCAAGTGTTACATTAACACTGTACTGCAGTCCATAAATCACTACCAATCTGTCAACGGCTTCATATATAGAATGACATTAAGTATAATTGACAATACTTTGAGTACATGTGGTGTTGATACGCTTTCACATCAAATTTTGAATACCTAACAACTAATCCTTATATAGCATACACTGACATACATACCATGAATAAGCTTAGGACCCCAAGGTAATGGATGATATCACTGAGTGCAATTGCAGATTTTTAAGGTGTCAACCAAGCACACGTTTATCCTGTTTCAGGTTAAAGACACTGACAGGTGCAAGAGGCATGAGCTTTAGTAATCATTAATCTCATAGAAATGTTCCCTAGTGCACTAGTTATAAAAAAAAATAAAAATCACTAGAACACTTTTTTGGGTTATTGTGGATTCACATTCTTACTGATCTTCTCAATGTGGCTCAGTAGTTTTAACAATGCAGATGGATTATACGGGAAGAGATTTCTTCTCTGCAACCGAGAAATAGCTTTTTGCAGTTCTTCCAAACATTGTGTGGATTTGTAAAACATTATTCTTAGGGGAATGACGTTATCCGAAGATGCCATACAAGTCAAACAGGATGAGGTATTAGATCCCTTTTGTTTCAGAGGCAACACTTCTGACTTCAGTGTGTTCCGTTTATCATCTGTGTAGCTGCATCCAGTTCCCCTTGTCCTCGTCTCACTCTCATTATTTAAAGGCACCTGCTTTGTGTTTACCAAGCACTCTGTTCCATCTGATTCTAATTCAGAGTCGTCTGAGCTGTCATAATTAACAAGGCTTTGAAGAGAACCCAGCAGAGGTGTACTATCGTCGCATATCAATGAGTTAGACTGGTTAGACTCTGCAACTTCATTATCACCTCGCTCTGTTGTAAACACTAAGTAATCGTGAGAAGGTGGCAAAGGTACCAACGTCTGTGGTTCTAGTTCACAACAAGCATTTTGCAAACTCTCACCAGTCATACAGCTTTGGTCTTCTAGATGGTGTGGCTTGACAGAAGAAATTGATTGAAAAGTGTCATGTTTTGTATCAAAGTGGTTACAGACATCTACAAACTGATGCCAGTCTTTTCTAAGAAGCTTTAAGTACCTTACAAAGTACTCCAGAAAGCAAGTTTCTGATGAAATCAAAAAATCTAGAAGTACTGTGGAATCAAATGCAATTTTTTCTAGAAAAAATAAAAAGATACAGTGAGGATTGTATCCACCTGCATGCGTAAGGAAGTTCCAGGTTTCCTCTGCTTTTTGGCTTAAGTTGTCAGCAGCATCATGCCGTAACCTGAAAAGTAAGTCACAAAATGGATTATATTCCATGGAAGTTCACAGTTTTTTAACAAACAGATGTCAAAAACTTTGGTAAAATTTTTTTATTTCACCAAAAATTAAAAACCAAAAAAGTTGTTTTGATATTAGAATGAGAAAGAATGAAGGCGGGTGGGGGTAAATCAGACAATTTAGGAAGCCAAAGCGCTTAAAGCAGGCCGCCTTAAGCAGCGCTCCTCCTTAGGAAACATTCTGGAATAATCAAAGTTATTTACAATACATGAATTGCTATTTTAGTATTTTTGTAAACCTGAACATAGCCCAACTTTCAGGATGCTAAGCATATAGGGAAAAGTGGCCTGCTTTCATTTAGGTGTCTAAGAAGAATTGTCTGTATCTAAGATACTACTTGCAATATCTTCACATGGGAAGCTTGAGGAATCTTTTATAAATTAGGACAATATTTTATCTGATTTAAACAACAATGAAACAGTGAACATCCAGGACAAATTCATAAAGAACAAATTTCAGCTGTCAGCAGTAAGAGTAGTTAGAGGGCTACTTTGCCAGAAGTCCCGGAATTCTTGAAGTTTAATTATTATATCACATTCTTTTCAAACTCCCAGTGCTGAAAGAAAAGAGTCTCGCCTTTTATCTCTGTCTAACCACTATTTTAGATTGTGAGGTCAATTATTCTGAATTACAGGATATGATAAAGTATTTAATAGGAAACTCTTGCATAAGTCCCTCGTTTCAATCCAAAAAACACTTATTCAAGTTATCAGCAAAGTTAACAGCTCTTACATCACACATTATTACATTGTCCTGAGGTAGGTTGGGTTTTTTTCTAATTATTAAAAATATTTCGTCTTTATACAAAAAGTCATCAATGGAAAAGTTACATGAATCACAATAACATCACTAAATCACAATTCTTCATAGTTCTGTCAAACACAATGTACACTAACCTATCAAATTTTAAATAAATGAGTAATAAAGCTTTAGCAGCTTCCCACATATCATCATCTTGCTCTATGAAAATCAAGGAGAGCCATTCACAGTGATGTACAACTGGGTGAGACTCTGGGCAAGACTTCAGATGACTCCTCCAGAATATCAGCAGCTGGGACATGGAACTCTGAAAGTCTCCTGAAAAAAAGAAGTAACCATGAATTTTGCTATACATTTCTTGTTACTAAACAACATCCACTTTTTATTTTTTAAAGTGCATAACAGTTCATAAATGCATTTATCATTCCTTAGCACAGCTGATTTAACACAGCATCAAATTCTATTGATTAGTTCTTGCTTCTCAGTACCAAATCAAGAAATACTTTGCCGAAAACCTTTTGCATTATCTAACCTTAAGTTCAACGTGAATGGCTACTCTATTGACCTCTAAACATATCAATGTTTAGATGCCAATGATAACAATTATAAGTAACCTGCAGAAAATTATTTTACTCATTAGGTACAGGACTCCTCCCTCCTCCTTCCCCACAAGACAGATAAAACTTAAGGACACAATTTATTCTGCTGACAGCTTTGATTTGCTTGGAGTTCAAGGAAAAACAATCAGAGGCGACCTAGAAAGTTTTGGGTACAACAGTGTGAATCCTCTTGCACCAAAGCTTGCAGGGTAGTGAACAAGATTACACCTCCAAAAACATGCATTTATCAGGAAACCTACAAAAATGTTACTATACCTACACACCTGGGATTCATACTTTCCTTTAGCATCCCAATTAGGTAGCTTCATCAATAAACCACAAACTAAAGAAATGTGAATTGTAATCAAGTCAGTGCTGCAGAACAATCCAATACGAGCACTTTGCTGAGACTTTGTCTCAGGTACTTATTCCCACATGAAATAATAATATAACCATAGTGTATTGATAGCACTGATGCTAATCCCCCCTCCAGTGCGATTGACTGTAGAAATTAAATGCAGTGATCTATAGTTGATGGGAATAAATTTCATTTCTACAATAAAACAAAGTATGCATCTTGTAGTACAGCCATATTCTTTATTAAATGACTTCTTTATAGATGATTAACATTTTCACACATACAGGCTTGGGATAAAGGTACCTTCATGACAGGATAAGAAATCCTTGCTGGAAGAATTAACGTAAACAGCATTTTTCCTGGCAATCTGCTTTTTCCCCATTCCTCTAAACTCTGCACTCTTGAGCTGAGAAAAGCACCTCAAAATTTAAGCCATTTTAGAGCAGTAGCTTACTCATAAAAATAACTTTGTATTTATACGACAGACAGACTCTTTCCCTTAAGTTAAAAAATTTCCCCTTAAGTCAAAAAACTTACCTCTTCAATGCTAATGACATAGGGTAGCATGGTACAGCGTAGCAGTTTTTCATGTAACACAGCATATGTTTGATGCTTAGAAAACAGAAGTGATATAATGACATAGATTTTTACCCCAAAGGTACTCCTTAAGTAAAAACCCTAATACTGTTGGAAGCGACTATGGCTTGAAGAGCACAGTTGCATCATTTATACAAACAGTGATTACTGCTTTTGAAAAAATTCCTGCAACATAGGAATCAATTTTACTTACCACATCATTATGTGGTTTTCCTTAATATTTGACTTTAAGATTTGCTTTTCCTCTTAGTAAATAATAGGAACAGAAAATTATCTTTGTTATTAATAGTTGCTATTCAGACTGAAATTCTTCCCTATAAATCAAAGCTATCTGGAAATTACTCTCAAAATTGAAATGAATGAAAGTTAAGCCACTGTAATTCACGTTAATAAAAAAAGATAAGATCAACCAGCTACCCAGAAGGGAAGTTAACATATTAGAGCATTTTGGTGCTTGTTTTAACCACTTAATTCAATGTCACTAAAATAGAATCACCATTCCTTTCAACTTGAAATTCCTCTTGACAGTTGAGGTATTTGAATCTAATTAAATAACTCATTTTTGTGTCATGAATCTGGAAAAGAAAGAATTTTTTCTTTGAGAAAAAATTTTCACAGAGATGTCTAAAATAGATTTAACCTACATTTTTCCTATTCACTTCTTCTTAGACAATCTCAGTCTCTATACATTTTTCAGAAGGTGGATCATAGGTAAAATACTCTCTACAAATACTTAAAAAACTCTAAGAATGCAACTGGCATCACAAATACAACATCTTCCAAAATCTGGAAAAAGTGTCAGAAGCTGTCATACCGAAGTCTGTAGCTCTTTTGCACAGTGAGATGAATTATGATTTTATGCTTGCTACATAACCTAGAAATATAAAAAGTAAAATAACATTTAAATCTAGAACTTGTATTAGAAAGCCTCAATATATTGAAAATGCTGTAACGTTGCACCCTTGTTTAAAAAGAAACATAAGTTATTTTTCACTTTTTGCCACATCATCAATTGGCTGACATAAGGAACACCCATTCTCATTTGTATTTCCCTAGAAACACTGCTTCAGAAAGGCCTTTCCATTTCTGCCATGAAGCCTGTAACCCAGGGACAGCAAGCTGCTTTGATCATAGAATCCATGCATCCATGTTCACATGGCTTAGCATAAGAGGACGTGCACCATGTGCCTCTCAGAGGTAAAAAGGCAAGTGGGAAGATGGGATTCCAGCAGTGTCTCTCAAGCAAAAAGCCTCACCCCACCACTTCATTACAGCATAGGAGAAGACTACTAACTGGCTACCAGTGTGACACAGCAATGCATTCTCTCCAGTCAGGAATGCAAGTTACACAGCATTCCCTTGCCATCCCACCGCCTGCCTTGTGGCATAGCCCTAGCACAGGAGCCAGATCTGCTCTGCTAATAATCCAATTCATCTGTTCAGTAGAACAAACAGACTCATGTAAGCAGGTATGAGAAGTATGCCTCACACCTACTAATTCAAAGGACTACACCTGTAAGTCAGCGTGAAGAACATAACCACTATATTCTGCCAAATCCCATAATTTTCCTGTCTCTAACTTCATAATTTTTATCTTTTCTACCACTGCTGGTTTTGCCCTATTACATTATTTGCCTGATGGCAATGCCCACTACCTTTAACCAAGACAAGTATATAATGGTATTTAAAGTTCTACTTCCACATTAGAAAACAGGAGAGTGTTACCTGCAGTTCCTTTTCGTTCTCCACCCTGAACAGGGTAGATGCCTGTGCTATGGGCTCCCTTCTTTTCAAAACATGTAACAGCCTGGTGTTCCCAATACAGCTCAACTACTTCAAATTTTAACAGGAAAAGTTTTCAATCCTACATGTAACTGTTTCAAGCCCCCCATATTGCAAGGATAAAATGCCAGCAGGTGACTAATTAGGCAGAATGCAGTAATAGCAGGTTTCCTGGGTGGGTCTTCTCTTTCCTCCCTCCCACCACCACTAATCCAGCTGAATTCTATTTGCAGTCTTGATGAGCTATGACTACAAAACCTGAAAGCCTTAGAACTCTTGCCGCTTAACAAACAGCACTAAAAGAGAGTATTACCTTTGATTTCAGCTTCTGTAGCGGAGTTCTGAATCTTGAATTCCAATGCTTTAAGCACAACCAGACTTAAGGCTCTGAGAACAGTCTGGTCAGAACCACCTGGAGTATCACCTCCGGGAGCAGCTTCGCTGCCTCCAAAATAGCTGGTCTTTTCACTGAGTGGGATCCGATTAAGCCACGTCAAATCCACAACCTGCAGAACAGCGTTACTCAGCGCAAGCACATCCTCATGTAAAGATGGGTTTTGTAAGAACAGCGATCCGCTTTTAGCATCTTCTCTAGACTTGTAAAGGACACATTTTTTAAGGAGCATGATTAACTTCTTCTTGATTAAATAGTGAATTGATGAGCTAATGAGGTTCAGGACATAAGAAACTTTCAAAAATAATACTCTCTGGCACCTGAGGGGTAGTTCTAATTCAATTCTGGAAGCCAAAAGTACTTCAAGCAGATCTATAAAGCTGATCAAATTGTTGGCAGCTTCGGAATAAGGTGAAGTATAGTGGTGACTGTCAAAATGATGGAACAGAATGGAATTATAAAATCCTTCAAGCACAGCATCAAGAGGAGCCAACAACTTCTTCAAAATATCTACAACAACAAGAACAACGTTATGGAGTTGGAGTGTAACAGAGTCAGCTAAATCATCAAATAAGCAGAAAACAGGTGATTGTGACTATTCTCAGTTTTTAAGCATGTTTAAACCACTACATTTTTAATAGTACTTTTTTCACCCACTTAATAACAAAGAACATAGGTGTTCTTTAGACAAGCTGCTCTAGATGAGATTACAAGTAACATTCCTCCCCCTAGTGGGCACTCGTGTATCGATAGCATCATAAAATTGCTACAGTACCTGCTTTGGGTAAAACTTTATCTTTCATTATGTCCTCGATAATAGTTGTAAGAGTCCACAAACATTCTGCTACCTGGGTATTCACAGGGAATCCTGAAAGAGTCTTCAAACTGAAGGTGAGCCAGGTGACATTTAATAAGTTCTACGGAAATTAGTTCAAAAAAACAGTCACGTGTGCTTTACAATTCTCAGGCAAATTAAATTAAATCATAATACAATGATTTAAAATTGTACATTTAAAATATTCAAATGTAGACATCGAAAAAACACAAGTAGAAACAATGTATCGGTCCAGCGCCTTTTAAGAACATATGCTTATATTAACAAACGTGAGGTCACATACACATGCAAGAGAAATTTCCAGAAAGGGAAAACCAAACCTCCTAATGTCATGTGATCTACCCAAAAATCAGATAATACTGTAGATCAATCATACCTGAATTCATAATTCCCAGACAACTTTACAAGAAATATTAGAAACCTGTTTCTGAGAAAAACCCATGCTCAGATATGCTACTGTGGAGGCTACAGTATTCACCCGACATGCAGCAAGTAAAAAAAAAAACCCACCCTCAAGTAACTGAAGTATTCAAACAAGAAATGCAGAAAAGCATTTGGTTAACTTTCAATAGGTTATTACCTATTTTTATCTACTGCATCACCTAACAGATCTCAAGTAACTTTACAAATATTGATAGCGCAGATAATTTGGTTTTTTAAATACATGTACTGCAACCTTAAAGAGAATATTTCTTATTATCTAGACACATCTTGCCTTTAAACAGTTTCATAGAACTCCAGATTTTTACTATATAAAGACATTTTGCCTCTCATTACAAATTTCTATTACACACCTGATCCCCTTTCTTTCTATACTCTATGCCCCTCCTAACACACTTGAAATACTCCCTTGGCATATTTATTACATATTTTTTCCTATCCATCACTTACAACTCAAAGACCTTTAAGACACACTTTATGGGAGAACTATCACATAGCATTATCTTGTACAACTTCCCCTTTGTTCCTGATACTGGAGCTAAACACACTGCAACAAAACCGAGTGGCATTTTGAGGAGACCAACAGTCTGTGTGTTGAACCACGAGCGGGCTGGAGATGTGCCTTTCAGAAGGCTGGATGGAGCAGAGCAGACGCGCAGGCAACAGATGTTACTCTGTGGGTCTACTTATGAAATGAGCCTCTTTAGAAGCACTTTTAGATTTTACAGTAGTCGTACTGTAAAATCTAAACTGCTTTTGTGCCATGTAAACACTATAAAAGGTTGGCTCTAGAGTTAAATGGACCAACTTGAAGGCACACACTCCCCAAGTCATTTTTTAAGCTGGGAAAAGTTATGCCATACTCACCTCTTGCTTCAGCTGGAAATACACTAGAGATGCTAAACTTTTTGAAGCCATGTGAGATAACAGCCGATCACAACTACTGAGCAGACAAATCTGCAGACAAATGGAAAGAAAAAGGATCTAAGGCATGTTTCTTTTTAATTTTTTCCTTTCTCCTTTCACAAAAATCTTTCCAAAGTTTATAAAAGCTTACCAATTTTGAGTCAATTCTTGCCTCCTTCAAAAGAAGGACAATGATTTCACAGTACTTCTGTCTCGTATTGAGTTCAATTTCCTGGGACTCTGCTTTAGCAACCATCATCTTGATCAAGGTTAACTGAAGCAGCATCACTTCTCGTGGACAGAACGAGGAGCTCATGTTTGCAAAGCTATTTGATATGTCATCTGTTGTAGGGACAACCACATCTGACATATCAGCGTCCTGGTGGCCCCTAATGCCACCATTAGTAGATGGCAGATGCATCCAATTACATGATTCATCTCTTTCTGCTGACTGCTCAATACACAGGTTAAGTAAAGAGGTGTAATGATGGCTCTCCTTTGCTAGTGGAATGCCTACCAGTACGTCCTTATACATCTGCTGCAGAAGAGAGATCTTCATTCTAGAGAACATTCAATATTCCAGAAAATGCTGTTATGTCTTCACTGATGATCCACAGCCACTGCAAATCAGCTTCCAAGTTATTTTGATCCAGCAAGAGAAACAGAATCACTGTCAGGCATTTCTCTTCCAAGTTACCTAGAAATAAATATTTTGCTATTACTGAACTTAAAAGGTTAACTGGAAAGATACAAAAGAACATATATTTTTTAGAGTTAATACTACCATTATTTAACTTCTTTTGAAAGTAAGAATTCATTGTTTAAAACCAGCAAGAGCGACAGTTACACAAAACTGTCTCAGTGAGACATTGAAACGACACAAGAATGGCTACGTGGTGAAAAATTTACAGTTCCAGTATTACACTACTGACACCAACACTGGTTTCCTGGAACTAATAAAAACAAAGATGACTATTACTAGGGGCTACTTCTCAAAGCTTTAAGAACTTGGATCAAATCTTTCTCTACATTGCTGAACTACTAAAACCTCATTTCTTTTGTGCCAGATTCCTCCAAAACCAGGCACAAAGTTTCAACTGAAAGTTTTCACCTGAACTGTCACTATTTATTGCTCCACTAAGGGTGGGTACAGTAACACCTCTTTAAAAAAATGGAAACCAAAGGCAAAGTCTTGTCTTCTGCTACACATAGGCTCAAGGTGAGTAGTGTGAATAGACAGGAGGGGAGAACTGGAGAATTTAGTAATGAGAACCAAAGAATTCCTTTATGTCTACAAGTGCAGAAGTCTTATTCTGAGCACCTAAATCTTGAAACCCAAAGCGGGTTTTCAGATAATGTGAAGGACCAACCATGCCACAGGGCTGGTCTCAAGGGACCAGTGACCAAGAAGTTTAAAATTCAAAAATACTTTAAAAACAAATGTAAAACTTATTCAAAGCCAATAAAAATACGTTACCGTATTCAGGAAAGGTATAAATTTATTTTTTTTTAATCACAAAGTCAATGGAACAGATCACAACCCTGGCATATTTACTACATTATGTATTTTTATATGTATATATGTATTTTTAAAGACATATTCAGCAATGGCTGACCTGGTAACTCCAAAAAGGCATAGTATATTTCCCACCTGACAGGGCTAAGAACCTTCTTCCCTCATCCTTTCCCATATTCCACATTTCAGATGTTAAGAATAACACTCATACATCAGACAATAAATTCCTTCGTTTGCAGAATCTATTTAGAATTCTACTTGAGGTGGAAATTTATGACCTGAAACCTTGTAAAATTTCTTCAGAAATCACTCTGAATATTTTATATAGCTATTGTTCCTATCTTTGACTTTCATTTCTTCCTAAATGAATACCTAATAAAGTAAAATTATCTCAACACATTTACTTCTGTGTTCCAAGATCAACTTGAATTATCATTCTACATGGTAAATGAACACATCTCTTCTGCACAAATTCATACCATATAGCAAGGTTGTTAAGGCAGAAGAGATTTAGAACTCCTCTAGGACATGCACTATGAGATTTTACCTTCACCACATGATATTGGTTGTGCTTTCCCTGATCCTACCATAATACATTTATATTATACCATTAATTTGCAGAACACTTTACAAAAACATCTATACGATATGTCTCACTCGCACATGACAACAGTTCATGAATAGAAGTCATTAAAGGAAATGAAATGAGGGGGCTTATTTTGAAGACATTTACTTCAAAGAGGGGGGAAATGTCAGACAATGACTAAATTTGTTTCAGACTTAGTAAGAGAACACAGTGAAAAGCTCAAAGCTGAAAAGTAAAGAAAAGCAATCACGTTCATACACAAGAAGTGACAAACTCCAACCCTTACTTGTATTATTTATTTGAGTTAGTCATGACAGCATCTAAAACCAATTAAGGTAATGCCTCACAGTGCCAGACTCCTGCATGAGGAGTATGAAACAGTGCAAAAACCCTTATCTATAGATTGATCAGGCAAAAGACAGGAAGGAAAACTATACAGGAAAAACCCACAAATAAATATTTTACCATACATTATTTTCATGGCTTCTTTAGTTCAGCTTTAAAATCAAAGTCATGTGGAGCTACAAACAGAATGAGGCAAGAAACTTGAGGGAAAAGGAAACAAACTGGAGGCGGCAGTTGAAGCTTGTAAGATTTAAGGACAGTCATAAACAACGCAAGGGACATTTAAGTGGTTGGAAATGCCTCCAGAATATCCTAAATCAGAATTATAAAATACGTACATTTTTCCAGGGTGGGATAATTAATTTAGCACGAAGTCACATTGAATTTCCTGAACTAATATTTTTGATACCACATTTTATTTTTCTCTTTTTACTAACACAAATGGCTTACAGTGACAGATAATTACTCAGAGATATTAGTGATGAGGCATGATTAGAGGAAGCTATTGTCAAGTCCCTATTTTAGTTTTTTCCTGTTATTTACTATTAAATGTTAATTGCATAAGTAGCAATGGGGAGAAGACAAACTATCAAAAAAATCCTATCTTCATTAAAAAATTAAATTAGATAAAGCAAAATAAAACCACAGTCCATGATTGTTGGGTACAAGTCTGAAGGTTCTGGATCTCCTTACAATGCAATGCTTGAATCAGTTAAGGAATAAAATACACTTTGGACTACCTGCAATGACTTCACAGGCTCATCTCTCAATACAGAATACGGTTCCGCTTAGTGCTGAAATACTGTAAAAGCTTCTAAAATAATGCCACTTCCTTCCAGAGGTTGCAACTAGCCTCTGCTGCAAGCTGTCCAATCCCTGACTGTTAAGGTTGAGACCTAAGCATGCCAGATGCCAAATCTACTCTTCTGTGAGCATCTTTAGCCATTAGAGACAGGACTAGACAGACCCAAACAGAGTTCTTATTGTACCGCTCACGTTGTACCGGGAGGAAGGGCCTAGCACAGCGCTGCCTCCACCACGGAGGAAAGGGGCCTGCAGGCCCTCTCCCCCTTACCCAGCTCCAGAAGGCCCCATCACCCTCCACAACCCCGGCCTAAGGACTAGCGCAGGCCTTCTGTCCCGCCGCTCCGCTCAGTGCCGCTTCCACCCCTCAACCGGGGCGGCTCCACGCTCCTTCACCCACCCAGGCCAGCCCCGAGCTCCCTCAACCCACCCAAACCCCTCGGCGGCCCCCTTCGCCTGCCCCTCAGCTCCCTCAGCCCGCCCGGAGTCCCCTCAGCTCGGCTCCCCCTCAGACCGCCGCCGTGAGCCCCCTCAGAGCCCGGCTCCCCCTCAGGCCGCCTTGAACCCCCTCAGAGCCCTGCTCCCCCTCAGGCCGCCCTGAGCCCCCTCAGAGCCCTGAGCCCCCTCAGAGCCCCGCTCCCCCTCAGGCAGCGACTCTGAGCCCCCTCAGAGCCCTGAGCCCCCTCAGAGCCCCGCTCCCCC
>NW_015090873.1:1532094-1579763 GCF_001431845.1 Calidris pugnax | reverse complement strand
CCCCGCCTCGACGGGCTGCAAGGGGGCTCCCCCCACACCGGGAGGGGGTGCCGGCCCCCCACCTCCCACCCCATCCCCCGGCCGCGGCGGGCAGGCTCTGGGCCACCCCAGCCGGCTCCGGGCCCGCTGCCGGCGGAGGGGGGGGTGCTTGGGAGCCTGGGGCCCCCTCCGGAGCGCGTCCCCAACCCCCGGCGGCGCCCTGGCTTGGCTTCCCCCGGCGTCGGGCCTTGGAAGTCGGACGGCTGTTGTGTGCGGTGTGTGTCGGGGGTGGGGGGTGTGTGTGTGTCTCTGCGCTTGACGGTTCCTGAAGCACCAACTCCTGCAAGGGACTGATTTTGATTTCCCAGCAGCTCTGCTTTCTGGGTTACTTCCTGTCCCGTTCTTTGGTACTTATCTTTGACTTCAGCTCCCTGCAGCAGCTGCCTTGACAGGGTAGCGGTCCTGCCGTTAGTGCCCCCCCAAAACTCCTTAGTATCCCGAGAGAGTGCCCTTCTTCTCCAGTTAAGGTCCCCATTTAAATAAATAAGCCTGTCCTTCCTAATTTTTTGCAGGCTCTTCCTATTTCGACCTCCTATTGCTTTGGCGTTAACCATTTTTGTTCTCCATTTCTCTCTTTTATGCCTTTTGTGCCTCAGTTCTACTTTTATTTTTTTAGGTTTAAGCTGCCTTAAAGGAGAATTAAAAATTGCGGCTCCAAAGAACAAAGTAAGAAGAGAGAAAACGGCACACGAAAAGAACCCAGAAAGGTGGTAATTCATGTAGACTCTCAGAATCGTCCTGGGCACATGGTTTGGATGGGATTGGGGCCTCTTCTTGTGTTTTTGATGGATTTGAATAGGTAGCATTAGATTTCTTTGTTCTCTTAAAACCTACTTGCTATTGAGCTTTGAAAGTTTGAAAGCTCTGAAGCCCATTTGAAGTACGGTGCCTCTTCTTGTAGTGATTTGTCATTTTCTAAATTTAATCTGCAAACGTTATTTTCATTATGAATTGCTGCTTTATGTTTTTTTGTGTCTTTTCATCTCAGGAACGTCACTTAAAATTACTTCACTCCCACTAGTTAAAAGGGTCTTTTCTTAAAGCCGTTTCACAAATTCATGGGTGCAACACTGGATTTGTTTCTGCTCTGATTCTAAAATCTACATTTGAGTAGGTCATGGTAATTGCATTATGTTGGTTCAGTTGTACCTAACTTTTGCATGGGTGTTTGTATTGTAACGGAGCTGCAAAAATTGACACTCATTTCGTTGGACGGTGTTTGTTTTTGAGTACTTACTTTTTGGGTTGAGATCACAGAAGGAGATAATGCTGTTAGGTGCTTAGGGGGGAAAAAATGAAAGGAGTCATCAAAAACTGAATCCTGCTGGTAGGAGGAAGGTTTGGTTACAGGGAGAGAGCAGTTCATAGGGAGAATTGCTTGTTTTACGTGGTAAGATGAAGAGATGCATTCTAGAAGGAGAGAGAGTGGGGGGGTGAATGATGTCAGTCAGCTTTTTTCTGCATCCTACTGTTTGTGTGCTCCAAATAATGGAGTTTCTGCGCGTTCTTTTAATCCAAAGTCTGTCTTGAATCCATTCTAATCTGTTAAAAATACAGATGAGTTTAGGTTATTGTGGCAAATATATCCTCTATATAGGTCCCTCTGGTCTTTGTCGTGTTATCAGAGATGTCATTGACTGTACCAGAATGTTTTTTTATTGTCAGCAATAAATTACTTTTTATCATTAGTTGCAGGGGAATGAGCAGTACCTATTGCCAACAGTCTTGGTCAAGGGGGATGATTTTTCTAATATAGGTGTCTTCAGCATATGATAAAAAGTAGCTGCGACGCATCAAAGATTAAATAGGAAATCCCCCAGTAACAAAAGTGCAACAAATTCTGAGATGTGTTTTGAAAGTACAGGGAAGAACTATCCCATGTTATTTTGATAGCATACTGCTATCAAAACCCACCAGTAATAGTGGAGCATGCCCAGGATTGCAGGAGGGATTTTTATGCTGATAGGTGAGACAGATGCACATTCCTGCAAACTTACCAGTACAGTTATGGCACACCTGTTTCATCCAAAGTTGGTTTATTGCAACACCTTCTTTACAATCCATCCGGGGCATCTAACGTCGGGGTTTGCATTGACGTAGCTACTCCAGCAGGACACCTCTCGGTGCTGATAAGATCAGATCTTTGGGATTTATTAATGGAAGGAGATGTAAGTTTTCATTTGATTTGTGAAGCCCTTTCCTAATGTGAAATGCCAGTGCAGCAAAGTTTGATTCAGATGCAGAGACTGCAATCGAGCTTGCAGGAATCAGGCAATGAACTTCTGGCAGAAATTTGCACATGGGCAAAACAAGGAAGAGAGAGAAATGATATGCTGAAGTCCTGTTCTTGATCTCTGGAAGCAATGCAGTACATTGCAAGTATAGCCCCTCAGATAAAGTTTCACATCCTTTTTTTTCTTTTTTGTCTTCAGGCTGTATGCTAGTTTTGCAGGGTTTTTTTGCCTTATTGTGTATTCTAAATCCTTAAAGAAAACATGTTCTCTGAGAGGTTGTTCTTCATTGTTCCACTATTTGCTTACAGAATGATACTATCGCAGTGAAAAACTTGCTTTATCTGCTGAAGTCATCTAGTGAATTTTGTCCACTTGGATTCTTTTAGACTATATTAAAAAGAAATACAGAGCAAATACAAGTCTTTCAGAGATTGCTGAATGAACTAAACTCTATAAGTGGCGCTCACTTTGTTCATGAGATGTGCTACGAGGATTAGAACTGAAGTAACTACTTTAATGTGGTCTGAACTGGCCATTGTTTTCTGCTTCTGTCATTCTATGAGATATTGGTGTTTGGATTCTTTAGTGATTGCGAGTCATGTTAAAATACATAAACCTCATACATTAATACGTGCTATGAGTTATTACTTTTAAGGTAGAGCTTTCATCTGACTTCTACTGGTTAAAACTTAGAAACAGCAGCGCTGTCAGTCGGAAGAGAGGTTGTATTTTCTGTTTGGTACAAGAGGATCTCCAAGTGTGCTGCAGAGCACAAGCTCCCTGCAGTTTGTCAGCGCGCATCTGGAGGGAGGAGAGTTGTGGCTGTGTGAACCTGAAGCAGCATCCTCTACTGAAAGGGATCCGTAAGGCCTTGCTTTAGCACTAGCATTGAGGTCCTTGGCATGGAAGGATTTGCAGTGTTTTCTTCACTGGGCTGTGTTTGTGACTAAGGTTGCCAACGTGAGGGTGGGAATTTTGAGGATGGTTAGTAGCTGATGCATTACCAGTGCTTTCTGAATGTGAGGTCTCTCTTCTTATGCTCTCCAGTTTGAGTTGGGTGATTTCACTAATTCTCCATCGTGCCCAAAAGTCAGACCTCACTATCTCTCTGTGAAATGGATAATAGTTGGTAAAATGATACCTCTGTACTTTAGTTTCAGCCACCTGCAGAATGTAACAACACGAGAGCTGTTCATTAGTATATAACACCACCAGTCAGCATCATACAGTGCTGTAAACACCTGGAGTTGATGGGGGATGTTTAGATTAACTCTTTTAGTTATTTTAAATTTAGTATGTCCAAGCTACAAGATGACATTACGGAAGCTCTGACGAGAAACGCGTAACTTCTAATGACCGCTTATGAAGAGTGAAGGCTTCTTTCCTTTGAAGTGGCAGTTTCTCTGTGATGTTTTGGATTCATGCACTGTTAACTCATTGCTTTCAGACCCAGCAATTCACATGTGTTGCTTGGTGATTTTCATCTCAGCCACTTGGATACCTCACTTGATGTCTGTCTGGGATGTAGCATAGAACATCTAGCAGAAAATATATTCAGGATTATAAGGCTCTGTGAAATTTTAATATTTCACATGTTATTTTCAAACTTGACGATTGTGATATAAGTATTTGCCTTACTGTCTTGTCTGAAGAGCTCCTGAAATAGGAAGCTGAGCGACATATGAAGATGATAGTTGCATTTAGTTTCTTTGTCAAACACATATTGACCATTTTTAAAATGCCACTTGAGTGAGAACACATTTAGCTTGTTTGAGTTTTGAAATGGGTGGGAGAAGTGGGTTGTGAGAATAATGAATGCTAATGTGATTATCCTTATTCCACAGGGCTTTCTCTTTTTTTTTTTTTTCTGTTTATTTGATTTAAATGTCTTGGAATACTTCAGCCACAGACAACTAGGATCTACGCTGATTAGGTCTGTGCCAGATATTGAATGCCATGTGTAATGGTACACTTTCCTTGTGGCATAGAGTTAGGCTAACATCACTAAATTATGGTCCTTATTCTGCTCTTGGATGTGTAATCTTGCAGTTTAGGAATCAGGTCTATCTCTTAGCTCATCTGAATGAGCAAAATACTGCATTATAAGGTCTGGCTTTTAGAACCAGCCTTGAACTTTCTTTAAAGTAAGTATATACATATGTCAGAATTAATTTTCCACATGATGTTTGCAGTGACTTTAGTGAAGTGACACATTGATGTAGAAAAGTCTAAGATCTCTTTGACAACGTGAGACATTATCAATAGATAATGAAGATGTTTGGTTTTTTTTTTTATTTAGTGTGCTATTTCTACCACAATTATTAGTATTTTAAGCAAACTTCGTTAACTCATTGAGTAAGTGAGCTTTACTTTCACTAAATATGACTTCTTTTTATTAAAGTTGCAGATCTTACTCTTGCCATATGCAGCTAATTTTCCTTTGGGGGGAAAAAAGCTTGTTACTTTTTTAGTGGAGCAATCTGTTACCTTGTCTGTAGTCTGTGAAGTCAGTGCAATTCTAATTTGCATCAGCTAATAAAAAATGTGTGGGTTTTAAAGTGAAAATCATGCAAAAATAAAAAAAAAAAAGGTGAACTAACGACTGATCATCTATGCAAAAAAAACAAGGCTAGAAATGTGATCAAATTAGGTCATGGCAGTGCAATTTTGTGCAGGGCTGTGAGCATATCTGCAGACCTTGTATGTTTTATCTTGGGAAGCGAAGCTCTTGGAAAATGTGCATAAGAGGGATGAAAAGAGCTTTTTTCATCCTCCTCTTCTGAGCTATTGTGAGGAATGCAAGATTTTATGTTGCATTAAGTGACAGAAGTTTTAACTGAAGCAAAAAGCTGCACAGTTCACGTAATTGCTCTGGTGCAACGCGTTTGCAGAAGAAACAAGTCACTGTTGGTTTTGTGTGACCTGCTATACAATGAAGAAATTGATGCTTTTATTATTTATTGTATTATTGCAGTGTTCACACATGATGAGGGGTCCTGTCGCAAGAAGTTGGCAGCCAAAGTGAATAAAAGGGCAGATAGACAAAGGTGTACAAAGAGTTAATGAAATAACATTGGTCAGTATGAGCTCTGTGAGAAATGGTCAAGCGTTGGGATTGATCCTGTTAACTGCAGATGATGGATAGAGGATAAGGAGGGCTAGTCTGAAGAAGGGAGCTGAGTAAGGGTTGTAACTGGAGTTCAGTAAACTTTGATACTAAAAGGACAGTTTTTATAAATGAAGAAGAGAGGGAAGATTTTTGAGGTGGTGGTATTGCTTGTATTGTGTTTGTGAAATGCAGTGTGTGTTAGTCTGATCTGTTGTGTAAGGGAGAGACGACTGTCTGGTGGAGGCAGAAGTCCACTTGAAGGACAGAGAAGTCAATGCTGTTTGTTGTCAGGTTTTATTCTTCAGATAGGGAAACTTAGATGGGATGGAGATTAAAAAAAAACCAAACTCCAACCAGAAACCCCGCAAAAATGGGTTGGGAGAACTAAATGGATCCTGAAGGGTTTTTTCTGGCTCTTGACTCCTGCAGGGAGGTGTTGGGCAGTCAGGCAGAAATACCTACTGTACCCTTTGCATCCATTCTTGTTCCTCAGCAGGAGCAGATATGCATAATCCTTAGAGTTTAGACTCTTCATTCAAGGTTTATTCAGAAGAGGAAGCGCATCTCTCGTTTCTCTTGTTTTCCCTAAAATATTCTCTGTAGCCTTTTCCTCATCTGGCAGAAGCAACCTCTCTCCACCCCAACCTCTGGAGGACTGTCTGATAATGAAGGAAAGCACACTTTAGGGCCTTTTCTGGCATAACTGCATTAAAATGTAGCATTCTAACACAGGTGCAAAGTAAAAGTAAGTAAACCTCTCACTTTTACTCTTTGCAACTAATAAGAAATATCTGTCTTTTTTTTTTTTTTTAAGGGATAGCAGGTTTTGACACGCATGGGCACACATGATTATGAATAGTGAAGACAATGAAGAGTGGGACATCCGTCAAAGAGTAACAAGGTAATTCAGGAACACATTGAATTTATCCTATTGTACTTACACAATCAATTTAGGTAGCTGTTGTTGTCCTCCATTTTCATGGCACTATACAATCATTATAGCCAAGAATGTAAAGGTACGTTTTCTGCCCCCCCCTCTGCTTCATTTAATTTTTTTACTTGCATGGAGAAAGCCAATATGTAGCAATCAAAATGCATAGTGTGTTCTGAATGAGATTGATTACACTTGCGAAACATTAAATATTAAATGCCAAATGGCTAATGACTTCCAGTAGTCCTCCCTTCATTCTCCAAAGATTGATGCTGTAAATGGGGATTTGCAAACAGGAATTTGAAATGATCTATGGAGCAGAAATGAAAATGTTTTCAAAGCCGGTGTGTACCTAGACCTATCCTGAAACCTTTAATGTTACAGTTCAGTATTCTTGTAATTTGAATTTCATTGCTTGCCATAGGGGTGAGATAGAAGAGTAGATATTTACAGGAACTGTGCAAGTGATAAAGGGAGCTGCTTATGCCTGACTTTGTCTTCTGCTTTGTATGTTTTAGTACTTATGTACTTTAGTACTAGCTAATTTGAATAAGCTCTGCTAGTCACATGCAACATATGGGGCCGGTGCCAACTTTTTATAATGCTGCATTACAAATATACCCACCAGCTGAGAAGTGTGATATAAGGCACTTTGCTTTTTCTTAACCAACTGTCTTCATAGATATTTGCTGGGGGGATACTGCTGTCCCCTTAAATGAGAATTCCCATTTCTCCTCATCTCTTTAGTCACCCTATCTTTCTGTAACATTTTTGAGCAACTAGTTTGACCTTAATTTTCAGATTTTCAGTATCACATGAGATCTTGCAAGTATTAGCCCTTTACTAGAAAGGACTGTAAAAATGGCAGTAGAAAGTTTGTTTATATTAACTTTTGGTCAGATATTCTCAGATTGAGAGAAAAGTTTTCATATCTTATTTTCATACACATTCAGAAAATAGAGCTAAATGGGCACACTGATTTTATTGGGGTTTTTTTAAGGATCTCCCCCTGGCTCATACTTACCATCAGTCAGGGCTTACTACCAGTTTTCCAAAGAAAGACCTTGTTCATGTAGTTGGAATTTCATTAACAGTACTATTAATGGTGTGATCCAGAATGAAGTCAAGCTCGCTGTCTTACAGGTGAGCGTGTTCCAAAGTACTAATTGGAGTTTAGAAAAGAGCTTAGCAAAAGCTTATTAGACTCAATAGAAATACTTCCATTGTCATCAGATTAACCAAGTTTGATTTTGGAATATGCTGCAAAAGCTGAACCATTGAGTTAGCAGTTGCTGGCTTGTAAATCCCCTTTTCTTCCTGTGTCAGATAATAGAGTTCAAACTATAAAACAAAACAAAGCCAGTACCTAAGCTGTGTATAACCTATTGAGCTAAAAAGTCTTCTTTCCTAACCCTACGCTGAAATAGTGATTGTTGCCAGACATGGTAAGTTGAAGCATTTACAAATGTCAAAGACAGGCATTTGCTGTATGTAATTTCCATATTTGCAATGTAAGTAGGGTCACTGTAGATACCTGTTAATTGTGAGTTTATATCTCTCCAAGAAGCAGATAAATAACTTCTTTGCAATGGGCATGACTAGATTATAGATGAGTGAATATGCCTTTATCTGGAAAGATGGCAGAGAGTGATGTTTTCACTTTTGTCTGTGTATATATGTGGATCACAGGAAAACAAGTGCCCAGTGGGATACAGGGAGTTGATTGCAATGTCTTTTCAATGACCTAAGAATCACGAGGCTCTGCAAATCCTTATGATATTTACGTAAAAGAAGGTTTAGGTGATGATGTGGTTTGGCATCCTAATAAAGTGCTGTAAATTTTAAGTTTTGCTTGAAATTAATTTTTGTCTTAGAACGTTTCCTTGTGCTTTAATCATGATTAACTTTACAGGAGTCTAAATACATTTTTCTTTCTCCTTTTTATCTTCTAGTTCTGTGTTAATACCCACTGCAATAGTATTTTAATATTTTGGGGGATTCCTATTGCTCAGCATTGCCTTTCTAATAGCCTGCTTTTATTCTCTTTCTTCTGATATTTCTTTCCATTTTAGGAATGCCTGTTAATGGGATATGATGCACAATGTATGTGAAAATGTAAATGCTTAACAGAATTTGCGCACTGTGGAAGAATCTCTAAATACCTGTGTTTTTTCTCTCATCCCCAGCTGGGTAGCAACTAGTACTGCAGATGAATACTTTACAAACAGAGCATGGAGTATAGTACTTATTTTTTTCCCAATGTATGCTTATATCTAGGCTTTTTTACAGTGGCTATTTTAGATAGCCTTTTGGCCCAGCTCTCTCACATCCTTGTAAATTACCTGTATCGAGGTAATTATAAATTTAATTGTTCTGGGGTGTGTTCTTACGGTGTTTAACAGGGCTATATTAACTGCACTTACATGTTTTTAGGTCTTGTATATTGTCAGCTTTGTGTTTGATTTTTTTGGAATATAGAGGTTCTCTGCAATCTTTACATACTGATAAAGAAGTCCATGAGCCAAAATACAGACAGTAGACTAATTTAAAAACAAAAAAGGGAGAAAAAGAAAAAAGAAAACTAAACTTTTCAGTTTGAACATTAGCGTTACTACTATTCATGTGCAGTATGTCACAGGAATAGATTATATTAGTAAGATGAAAATATTTTCACTGGAGCTTAGAGGTGATAAATTTCTAGGAAAAAAACCAGTACAGTTCAGTTCCTCTAGCAATGTAGTGATGTTTCATGCAACAGTTTAGATGTCTATTTAACCAGTATCTCTGGAGTTAGTGTACTAACTGTGTTGTGATGTTGGGTTCTGGAGATTTTTTCATTTTGCTTATTGCTCAGATGCTTTAATTGTGGACTGTTGTTTGATACTGTCATTTCTGACGAAAATGTTTACTATTTATAATCTGTAAGTGTCCTTTTCTTTTGCAGTTCAGTGATGTGAACCATGTCCTATGATTTTGCTAGCAACAGTGAGATCATTTGGGTTTTTTTATCCTATGTATAAGATGACTTTGCTCTGCATACAGAGAGTAAATTGTAGGATTGCTTTTCATTAAAGTCATAGAATCGTTTTGGTTGGAAGAGACCTCTAAGATCATCAAGTCCAACCATTAGCCCAGCACTGCTGAGTTACCACCAAACCCTCAGCACCACCTCTACAGGTCTTTTAAATACCTGGTGACTCAACCACTTCCCTGGGCAGCATGTTCCAATGCTTGATAACCCTGCCAGTGAAGAATTTTTCCTGATATCCAATCTAAACCTCCCCTGGCACAACTTAAGGCCATTTCCTCTTGTCCTATCACCTGTTACTTGGGAGAAGAGACTGACCCCTACCTCCCTACAACCTCTGTTAGTTGTAGAGAGCGATAAGGTCTCCCCTCCTTTTCAGCAGGTTGAACAACCCCAGTTCCCTCAGCCGCTCCTCACAAGACTTGTTCTCCAGACCCCACACCAGCTCCATTGCCCTTCTCAGAACATGCTTCAGCATCTTAATGTCTTTCTTGTAGTGAGGGTCCCAAAACTGGACACAGCACTTGAGGTGGGGCCTCACCAGTGCCGAGTACTGGGGAACAATCACTTCCCTAGTCCTGCTGGACACACTATTTCTGATACATGTCAGGGTGCTGTTGGCCTTCTTGGTCACCTGGGCAACTGCTGGCTTGTGTTCAGCCAACATTACTTGGGAGAAGAGACTGACCCCTACCTCCCTACAACCTCTGTTAGTTGTAGAGAGCGATAAGGTCTCCCCTCCTTTTCAGCAGGTTGAACAACCCCAGTTCCCTCAGCCGCTCCTCACAAGACTTGTTCTCCAGACCCCACACCAGCTCCATTGCCCTTCTCAGAACATGCTTCAGCATCTTAATGTCTTTCTTGTAGTGAGGGTCCCAAAACTGGACACAGCACTTGAGGTGGGGCCTCACCAGTGCCGAGTACTGGGGAACAATCACTTCCCTAGTCCTGCTGGACACACTATTTCTGATACATGTCAGGGTGCTGTTGGCCTTCTTGGTCACCTGGGCAACTGCTGGCTTGTGTTCAGCCAACAGTCAACCAATACTCCCAGGTCCTTTTCTGCAGAGAGTAGAGAGCGATAAGGTCTCCCCTCCTTTTCAGCAGGTTGAACAACCCCAGTTCCCTCAGCCGCTCCTCACAAGACTTGTTCTCCAGACCCCACACCAGCTCCATTGCCCTTCTCAGAACATGCTTCAGCATCTTAATGTCTTTCTTGTAGTGAGGGTCCCAAAACTGGACACAGCACTTGAGGTGGGGCCTCACCAGTGCCGAGTACTGGGGAACAATCACTTCCCTAGTCCTGCTGGACACACTATTTCTGATACATGTCAGGGTGCTGTTGGCCTTCTTGGTCACCTGGGCAACTGCTGGCTTGTGTTCAGCCAACAGTCAACCAATACTCCCAGGTCCTTTTCTGCAGAGAAGCTTTCCAGCCACTCTTCCTCAAGCCTGTAGCACTCCATGGGGTTCTTATGTCTCCTCACAAGACTTGTTCTCCAGACCCCACACCAGCTCCATTGCCCTTCTCAGAACATGCTTCAGCATCTTAATGTCTTTCTTGTAGTGAGGGTCCCAAAACTGGACACAGCACTTGAGGTGGGGCCTCACCAGTGCCGAGTACTGGGGAACAATCACTTCCCTAGTCCTGCTGGACACACTATTTCTGATACATGTCAGGGTGCTGTTGGCCTTCTTGGTCACCTGGGCAACTGCTGGCTTGTGTTCAGCCAACAGTCAACCAATACTCCCAGGTCCTTTTCTGCAGAGAAGCTTTCCAGCCACTCTTCCTCAAGCCTGTAGCACTCCATGGGGTTCTTATGTCCCAAGTGCGGGACCCAGCACTTGGCCTTGTTGAACCTCACGCCATTGGCCTTGGCCCAGCCTGTTAAGATCCCTCTGTAGAGCCTTCCTACACTCAGACAGATCAACACTCCTGCCTAACTTGGTGTTGTCTGCAGACTTACTGAGGATGCACTCAATTCCCTCGTCCAGATCGTTGATAAAGATATTAAAGGGAACAGGCCCCAATACTGAGCCCTGGGGAACACCACTTGTGACTGGCTGCCAACTGGATTTAACTTCATTCACCACAGCTCTTTGGGCCTGGCCATCCAGCCAGATTTTTGCCCAACAAAGAGTACACCCATCCAAGCCACGAGCAGCCAGTTTCTCCAATAGTACTGACTTTTTTGTTCTAGATCCTGGTCCCAATCCTAATTTATTCATGGTTTATATTGATTCAAGGTGACTAGTGTGACCTCATGACGCTTCTGTAAAAGCCAGATTCAGCTAGGATGTTACACCATCACTGTCGGAGAAACCCTGAACTACAGGAAGAGTTGCAGATTCAGGCTGCAGTTGCTGCTGGCGATGTCCACACCGTGCGCAAGATGCTGGAGCAAGGATATTCTCCAAATGGTCGAGATGCCAATGGCTGGACCTTGCTTCATTTCTCTGCAGCAAGAGGGAAAGAGAGATGTGTCCGTGTTTTTCTTGAACATGGAGGTGAGTTGCCTGGAGAGAAAAATCTTGATACCCATCTCACAGCTTTCTATCCCAATTTCCATTGTAGGGCTTTCCAGCACTGGTTAAATATAATAATACTTCTGATTTTTTTATTTTTTTTTTTCTTTCTTTGGAGTAGTGATTCATCTCTTTTTCGTTCTGGTGCATACTTGGTGAATGAGGTAATAAATTAGCTCTATATCTTTAATACCTTCCTACTTTTGGGGAGGGGTTGTTGGTTTTGGTTGGGGTTTTTTTTCCAGAATTGTCTAGGAATTGTTAAAAGAATGAATAAGCATTATGAAAATGGGGCAGAAGGGCTCATTAACTGCACTCAGCAGTCACTATAAGTGAGTGCTTTTATTCTCTGTTTGGCAGTATTATTAGAGGAAGGCAGGTTCTTGAGTTGAAATCCTAGGGAAGTTTATTTCCTTATTCTCAAGCAAGTCAACAAGTCACATTAAAGACTAAGTTTCTGTATGGGCTTTAACACAATCTGCTAAACTTTATGAAAATAGTACTTTTTGTGCAAGTACTTTATTGTCAGCTAGTCCAGTTGAGTTTATACTTCTCCTGTTTCCATCTGTAGCAAAGCTTTATTTCAAGAACTGTCTTGTCGATTGAAGTGACACATTTGCTTGGGTGATGACTGTCACCCCCCAAACGGTGCAGTCAGAATTTCTTTTTGCTATAGTTTCATGGCCATCTAAAGTGTTAGAAATGGATAGACTTAATCTTTTAATGTGTTACAGTATATGTTCTCCTCATTCTGAGTAGTGCTCTTAAAAGAATAGCATCCTGTATTGTAGCACTGTTCTTATCACAAATGAACTATGAGCTAAGATGCTTCCAGTCCCAAGGAAACTGAAATTATCTTTTTGATACTTTACATACCTGTGGCCATATGGGCCCCTTATGTGTATCACAGTATTTGTCAGATGTATGGATCATCCTTAAAATTAAAAGGCATTAATAGTTTATGGTATTTGCACAATCAGCGGTATGTTCCTTACGAGGAATAGTGAAATACAGCCTTAATAACTGGGCCCCATTGATATACCTACTATGGATTCTAGCCATGTAATATTGGCAGCCCCTCATGTCCTTATTGGAAGCAGGGGGAAAGCTACTGAATTGCTCTAATAAATAACTTTAAATTCTACTTTTTAAATGTAAAGGCTTGAGATTATCCACATATATTAGTTTGATAATTGAAAATTTTTAGGCTGTAAGTCTTGAAATATGTTGGGTTTAGCTCTGCAAACTTGAAAATGATCTGAAAAAAAACCCAACAACGACCCTTACGTATTCCTATGTATTTTCATTGTATATGTTTTGGTATTAAATAGCTGCTGATGCAGTGTTTGCTTTTTATTTTTGTTCTTACTCTTTCCTATATGAAGTACCATCTGAATCTGTTGCCTTATGAAAACTGGCTGTAATGCCTGGAAGCAGTATAGCGTTTAATCACCAGGACTAGAAAGTTGAGTAACAAATAGTGTGAGGGTTAGTCATCTACAGCAGCTTTCCTGTAGCTGTGCCTCCCTTCAGAACATTGGCACTGTTTTGTGCCTTGCCTTGTTTTCCCTCAAAACAGAGGCATAAAAGATAATGAGTATTTAAAACATAATAATGTCACAAATGAGCTATTAAGCAATGAACGAGCTGACTTAAAAGCTGAGTTAATCATGCCTGCCTCATTAGTGAGAGGTTTGTGTCTACCTTTCTTCACACAGTCTCCGCCTTCCTCCCTCTGAAGAAGTAGATTATTTTGGTGTTGGAGCTTAATCCCTGTGGACCAAAATGGTACTGGAGTGAAAGAAAAAGTCATTTTCTGGTGTGAATTTTATGGTAAAAAGAGAGTTTCGAACAGGGAGTTGAGTATTGAATATGTAGTCAATATATTAGTAATAAAGATGATGGTGAGAGGGAGTGGATGGCGTTCTGGAGGGACGACAGAAATGAGATGTTAGTGGGAAAGAAGGGGCAAGTGGTGGTAGTTGTGGTTGTCTAGATGAAGTTTAGGAGAGCTGGAAATATTTTCATAGAATGAGGAAACAGCACTGGGCTCCTCCTGAGGATAGAGTGCTGGAAGACTACTGAGTAGTCCTGAATAGTAGTAGGATGGGGATGAGTTTGGCTCATAGAGGCTGAGAAGGAATTTGGTCACTGACCTGGAAGTAAAAGGTAGCTTCTTATGGGAGTCATGACCTGGCCGCCTCTTGCTTTTGCTCTTTTTCTTCTCTTCCATCATTGCTCACCAGCAAAGAAAAGAGCCACGGGACAGCGTTGTGTGTGCAGATTGGCTGGTTTAAGTGGAGGTGGTGGAATAGGAGGAAGCTTTTGATTATCTGCTGAGCAAGGAGACATGGATAGATGGGGAAAATGCATAAGAAGCCAGTCCAGACTAGAGGGTGACACCAGCAAAAATACCAACTGGATACAAAGGTAGCAGTAGGTCAGGTAATAAATATTCTTTAGCAGAAAGTTGATCAGAACCGTGGAGAACCTTAGTTCTCATGAAAAATAGTGAATTTTACCTTCTTAGTGTGTTTGTCTCATTTCAATAAAGTGAAGAGTCTATGAAGCTACCTCTTCTCATGAAAAATAGTGAATTTTACCTTCTTAGTGTATTTGTCTCATTTCAATAAAGTGAAGACTCTATGAATCCAGCTCTTTCTGTTCATGGAAACAATCTAGAGTCACAAAGCTCAACAGGAGAGCAACACAAAAATAGCAAGTGTAGTTTTCAGTAATCTTGCATTTTTGCATACAGTGTCTTTTTGCTCCCTTTAGTTTACTTTTTTAAAATTTATTTTCAAAATGACATATTGAGACAGACAGTCTAACACTGGACAAGAACTATGTTTTATTGATCCATAACCACCAATATTAAAACCAGCTAAAGTTCTGAAAGCATGTAATTGTTACCTGTCCCTTAGCGATAACTTCTCAGTACTAATTGAGCACATAACCACCAATATTAAAACCAGCTAAAGTCCTGAAAGCATGTAGTTGTTAGCTGTCCCTTAGCGATAACTTCTCAGTACGAATTGAGCGGGACAGTTTCTGGTTACTTGTATTAAAGTGAATAAATTATTTATTGGATCTCCTAAAAATTGTAGAGTAGCAGAAGAAAGTAGCCAAACAGATGTATTTATTTATTTTTCATCTTGGCTGCAAGGTATCTAAATTTCTGTAAAGTCATGGAGAATCTGGGAGAAACCAGAGAATGCCAAATGCTCATCCCCCTAAACCAGCTCATCAAGTGTTTGTGTGTCTGGACAGTAATGCTCTCCTGGAGGTCTTTTGTATCAATGTTGTCCTAGAAAATTCAAAACAGAAGCTATGTGTAGCCACGTTTCTAAACCTTGTGATCAGAATTAAGCCCTAGTTGGAGGAGGTAAGCTTGAAATAATAGAAGTACTTTATGAAGCCAGAAGAAGCGTTGCTTTCTTGGCTTCCCAAATTAGACTGTGATAGAATAACCTAATGAAGGTGTCATGAAAGAAGGGAAACTGTCCCACTGAGCTGTAAATTGAAACTCTAAAATAACTGGACTCTTGTTTAGGAATCTATGTGTCCTCTAGATTACAGTATTAGAAAGGAGTTTAAGAGTAGAGTTTAAATGACTAGTTTAGGTGCCCAACTTCAGTAAGAAGTGAACTAACCTGAATATCATTCAGTGTTGCAAATTTTCAGTCTGATGAGATTGACTGCAGTAATTTGGTACCCTTGATAAGCAGTTAAAGGGTTATGCCACTGTCTTGTGCCTTATATTTAAGAACATAAGAAGTGACCAGATGCAGCTGTTTCTATTTCTAGATTCTGCTATTCCCAAATTAATGGGAAGCTTGAGAAGAAATTACTGTAATTGCTTGACAATCAGGTTGGCAGCAAGAAAAAAATGCTGGCAAGTGCTGGCTTCATCCCTTCTGAGTTAAATAAGTTTGTACTAGGTACTTTTTTTTTTTTTACCCCCCTGCAGATTCTGAATTCACTTCTACCTTGTGTTCCAGGGGCAGACAGCTTCTTTACAGCATGATCCAATACCGAAGCCTTTTAAAAAACAAATAAAATAACGCACAAAAAGCCAAGTTCTTAAGGAAAGATCGGTTTTTGCAGCATTGCTTTTCCTAACACAGGGACTGAATGGATGGGAGTTTTAAGTCTTAAGGTAACGCAGGTCCGACTTCTGCGAAAAGCCCTTGTGAAGTTCCAAAGTTGTCCAGGAGGTGGCAGCAAAACATTGAATGAATAGCAACTGAGGAAGTTTTGGTCTCGTTAAAATTGTTTCCCTGGTCAAGGGGAAGATTTGTACGACTACCTCGCTACAAACCCCTAATCTTAATGGAAATTGGAATAATTTTATCATGAGGTTTTGCTACCGGATTTACTTTTGGAAGGTTGGTTGTTTGTGTTGCTTGGTTGCCCAACCTAAAGGCTTTTTTTCCCCTATTGTTGAGATATTTTCTCTTACGTGACTTGGTATTTTTTTGGTTCACTTCAGTGATCAAGAGCAATGAAATTTTGGGAGGAGGGAAGGCGTAGAAAGTTACTTAAAACCATAGGTAAAGGGCATCCTTGTGTTGCAAGTGAATTGTTTGGTTTGGATTACAGCAACTTGGATAAAAATGCATATACATGCACACACAAAAGCTGGGGCATATCTGATTGAATTTGGAAATAGCGTAGACTAAACAAGCTGGTGGCAGTATCCTGCACCTCACTTGGGGGGTAGAAGTGATTGACTTGTGTGCCCTGTGCAGTGTGGAAGAGAGAAGGCAAAGCATGAATTTATAATAATTTTTTTTTTTAAATTCTTTTTGTGAAAAACAGCCCTGGCTGCTGCTGTCTCCTTTCTATTATGTCCATCTCTCTCCTTAATTCTGCCTCTCAGAAAGTATCATCCCTCTGCATCTTAATTCTCATGTTTATGCTGATCAATTTATTTATCAACAGTCAGGAGATACTTTACAATATTATCTTCTAGAATATAGAATACAATAGAATATAGAATAGTTTGAGCAGTGCAAAGAAAGAGATCCTGGGAGCGGTGAAAATCACTTTGAAATAGTATCTTTGTCTTCAATGACTCTGTGGGTTGTACTGATTCTTTGCAGTATTTTGGACATCTCATGGTAGTGCAGGTTAGGAACCACCTATTCAGTCACAGCTTTCATTTTCCTGCCAACCTGTGGATGCTTCAGCGATTACTTTAACTCAGGTTAGTGTAACTTTACAGAGTGCTGAAACTTCTGCTTTCACAGGAGACTAGGATGGCTGTCACTATGAAGGGACTGAACTTTCCTTAATCTTTCTCTTGTTATTTCTAGGTTCCTGTTCTGTACACTAGAGGCAATTCTCATGTTTTATTTCTCTGTACAGTCAGGCTGCATTAGTTTGTATGTTTGATTTTTTTTGTTTGTTTGTTTTCATCCCCTCACTCTTCACTTTAAATGTAAAAAAAGTCTTTAAAGTTGCTGGATCACCTTTGCAGCTGTATTCTGTACTCTTTCTTGCCAATCTTTTTATTTGGGGTATTATATTTTGGTATGATACCTATTTCTTTGTGTTATCTGGGTATAGTCACAGTAGGTCCATATTGGGAAGCTCATTCCTGTTGTTTTGTGTTAGCACTTCTGTGTGTTAAGATGTGTTCAGACTAAACTAGCTTGCAATTTATATTGTATGGTGAACTTAAATTATAGTAGGTCTGAATTTTGAGATGCAAATTCCCACCTTTGTCCCCTGTTTGAGTGTTGTGGCAACTGAGCAGAAAACTGCCCTTTCTGTGTGGTACAGGAGAGCAAGCACTTCTCTTGAGCAATGTGTGTGAGCGTTGGGTGTTTGTAGCCTTCAGACAAGTTTGTTTTAAACCTGCATGGTCACAATATCCTTTTTTTCTTGTTTTATTTTTCTTTCTTTTTTTCCCCTCCAGACCACTGCTACTTTCCTTCTAAACGCAGTATGTATAGATGAGGAAATTAAAAAGTATTCAATGTGCAGGGCTGCCAAGGTTATGGAAGGTGGGCAGACACCCTTCTGTTTGTCTGCACTTGATGATGTGCTTTGTGCTCAAATGTCCTGTGGTTACAGAGCAGACACTGCCACAAGCAGCTGTGAAGGACAGACCCCAGCAGTTGTTTCAGTAGATACACAGGAGTACTGAAAACATGACAACTTAAGGCTAGTGTCTTGTGCAGATAGTATCTCTCGTTACCAGCCAGGAGACTTAGGTTAGGAAAGTGCCTCAAAACTTCCAAACTGTAGTTTGTGCCTTTTAACATCCGACAGGCGACATCTCCGGATGGTGGAAGGAGAAACCTCGCAGCCTGGCTTGTTCTGTAAATGGTAACGAGGCAAGCGCCTTTCCTTTTAGTAATTAATTTGGTACACGGTAATAATCACTTGCTTTAGAAGTCTGGGTGTATTGAGCAATTTAGGAAAATCGGTTTGCTTATTTTAATTTTTAAATTCGTCAATCAGACTGAGTTTTTGTGCTGTGTTAGGGGGGGAAAATAGAATCTGTGTAATCACTTGTACGCTGCACTAACATTTTTCCTGACTCCTTCCATAAGTGGATGCTTACATTCTTGTAAAATCTTAAATTTTTGTAAAACTATAAATTCAGAACAGATTCATCATCTTTAAAAACAGACTTTATCAAGATAATCTAAAATAACATATATCCTACATGCTTTGGAAATCCTGCAGACCACAGAGAAACATTTTACCTAATACAGTATTACACCCTAAAAACAATACAGTCCTGCCAGACCACAAAACATCCGCAGTTTGGGACAGCAGATGTTTCTACACATGCTTCTTTTTAAGACCAAGATGCAACACAAGGGAAAATAAAAAAGTTGAACATTGAGAAAGAAATGTAATATTGTAGAGCTGGAGGAAAACTGGATGGACAGAGAGATTTGAGTAATTAGCCTAAGAGTGCTAGGAAGATGTGGAAAACTATTTGTCAAATGGAAACACATGTATATGAAAGAAAAAGTCTTTTTTTTGTGTGTGACTTTCTTAAATATACTTTTAGCTTTTTCTTAAAAATGGCATGTTCATGAAAGCAAGAATTAGTTTGAAGTACAAAAAACCCTGTCATGCTATGCCTGAGAAGACTAACATTCAACCATTTGATTTTTTTTTAATTTTTTTATTTTTTTTTTTTTGTGCAGCACTGGATTACTGTAATGCCTTCTAATTATTTTCCAATTTTATTTTAACTTCAGCTGATCCCACAGTTAAGGACTTAATTGGAGGCTTCACTGCTCTGCATTACGCAGCCATGCATGGCCGAGCGAGGATCGCGCGCTTGATGTTGGAATCTGAATATAGAAGTGACATTATTAATGCAAAAAGCAACGATGGTTGGACTCCCCTCCATGTAGCAGCCCACTATGGCCGAGACTCCTTTGTCAGGCTCCTCTTGGAGTTCAAGGCTGAGGTTGATCCGCTCAGCGATAAAGGTACTACGCCGCTTCAGCTGGCCATTATCCGGGAGAGGTCAAGCTGTGTGAAAATCCTCCTGGATCACAATGCCAACATCGACATTCAAAATGGTTTCCTGTTACGATACGCTGTGATCAAAAGCAATCACTCTTACTGCCGAATGTTCCTTCAGAGAGGGGCGGATACAAACTTGGGTCGCTTGGAAGACGGACAGACGCCCTTACACTTGTCTGCTCTTAGAGATGATGTGCTTTGTGCACAAATGTTGTATAATTACGGAGCAGACACTAACACAAGGAACTATGAAGGACAGACCCCACTGGCTGTTTCAATAAGTATTTCTGGAAGTAGCCGACCCTGTCTGGATTTCTTACAAGAAGTGACAAGTATGTATGTAAGAGAAGTTAATCACAGGACGCAGTGTCCTCTAAAAGCCTTCTTTGAATTTAGCCCCCAGAAAAAAAAAAAAAAAAAAAATTGCTTCCTCTCTGCCCCTTGATGCTATTTAAATGCACTAGAAAATTTCTGGGAAGGTGAAGGGATTGTGATACTGGGAATCCCTTACTCAGCAAAGGTGCTAATGTTAAGTGTATTTCATTTAAATTAGTTTTGTTTAAGTATCTACAGGAAGCAGTAATTTTTAAGAAGTCAACTGTAAAATCTCATTTTTTTTAATGGCCTTAGCACATAAGATGTTTGAGGTTTGGGGTTTTGTTGTTTGGATTTTTTTTTTACGTCTTTTTTTTTTTTTTTTTTTTTTTTTTAAATCATCATGCAAATACTCTGCAGTTGCTGGCGCTACGACTAGGGCAGAAAAGAGGTTTTTTTGCTTCTTTGTGTTCTCCCCCATTCTCTCCCCTGCTCTCCCCTGCACCAGACAACAAAACGGCATAGTTTTTTTTCAACTTGAAGGGGTTTCATGTGCTGTGTAGCTTTGATTTGATTTTGTTGATGTCTTTGAAATATGAAAGAGATTTTAACTCATCGTGACTTCTGGTATTTCAAAAGAGTATTAGGCTCGTAATATTCTGGTCACTTTTGATTATCAGGTTTTGGTGTATTAGATCTACTGAAAGTTTTCTTTTCCTCTGTCGTTCACCATGCAATGCTATAATAGTGTTTTGTAATTACAGTATTGCCTAAAGCGTTTAGGAATTGCTGATAAGTAATTACCAGGAGTTTGCTAATTCAAACATGTAAAGATGGCCTGATAAATTATCATCCTACAAGGATGATCTCTGCACTGCTGAGGACAGGGTATTTCATATATGCTTTTTCCCCTACAGAGCCTTTTTTTTTTTTAAATGTGGTGGTTTTTAATGAAAATTAAGCACCCCTTATACTCTGTAAAGAAACTGAAGTTTATTGAGGACTGGGGGTGAATCAGCTGAGATCCGTTGTCAGTAGCTGACACAAAGAAGCACTTGGAATTTAATTTCTGTCTTCATGGTTTGTGATGTTATTTTTGCTTTTATCTGAAATCTAAAGAGTATTTTTTGAAAGGTAGACATTGGTAGTAAGAAATACAAGCAACTAATAGATTTTTAATTCGCCTGCCCCTTCTAATTCAAACACTTTTCTTTCTGGTTTCCTTTTTGGAAGCCTCTTACTATATATGAACACCATAAGGGTTATTAGTAGATGATACAATATCCAGACTTGCAGTTTTTCACAGGCTTAGGATGTGTCCGTAGGTACGAAGGCTGAGACTGGTTTGGGGTTTCTTCAGTGTCTAAAGACTAATTCAGCAAGTTGGAAACTGGTACTGTAAATTACTTTTTGGTTGCAGATTCCATACCTTAAGGGTTTAATGTTAATTGAGAAGTAAATTCTGCTACAGAAAAGTAGCTTAAATTTGTGGCTAATATAAGTGTTGGAACTATCCCAGTTTTATGCTGATGGAGGGAGAAGTGGGGAAGCAGGGAGGGCTAGTGCTGACAGAAACACTTCAGCTTTGTACTGCAGAGCAAAATTATAATGAATATATGTTTACAAACAGCTATAAACAGACTCTGCTGCCCTTATCATAACTATCCAAACACTGTCTTCCATGGTTTTCATGAATAATCACTTTAATAAGATGGTGTAGGAGAGATGAAATGGATAAAGAGAGAGCTGGGATTTTGGTAGCGGAGTTCCCAATTAGATCAGACTCTGTACAGGGAATTGTTGAGATCTTATGCTGTAGCACTTCGGAGAAGAATCTTGTTTATTGTCTATTGCAATTTATATTTACTAGAAGAAAAATTTACAAAATTTTTAGAGAATTCTTCTTGTGGAAGCCTTCCTGAAATTACCTCTTGTGGTTGGTAACAGTGCCTTGGTCATAGGGCTTAACAGGAATTTCTAGTTTGCTTATTTGCACATTTTACCAAGTACTTAATATAGAAATCCATAGCTGTAAATTTCATATGTGCATCCAAAGTTCTGAAGAGTATATTTGATATTAAAACCGGAATTAACTTTTACTTGTGCAGTAGATTAAAAAAATTAAACTTAAAGATTAATATAGTTGAATTAGGAAAATTATCAAACCGATTTGTGCCTTCAAGTGAAAGGAGTTGCATGCTTCATATAAATGGGATACTCTTTAGCAGTTTACAAGTAAGTAGCTTTTTTTTTTTTGTAATATTTGGAAAACATATTTGTACATTTTCAGTTCTTCAGAAAACATCATATGTGAATTTCTTTTTGTTTTGGTAGGTATTGTAATCGGTAATAATCGCAGCCTTTAGCCCAGGTCCCCGGTTGTGAATAACAGGCAAGAAACCAACTCTCAGAAATACTCAGTATTGGCCCTGAGAGTCTGCAAGAAGATATTGGATTTTGGGGTTTGACCCTGAAGGTCTGATATTCTTCCTGGTTACAGGTAGAGATTCCTTTGCTCCTAGAATAATTCCAAGAGGAAGTTATTCTCTGGTTGTGTCTCACTATTTAAGCACGAAGCTGGAAGTTAGGAACAACAAAGTTTTTTATTGCGAGTCTGCCGTTGACTTGGTGTTTAGACAGTCACTCGTGTCTTTTTCCTTTTAGTTTGTTCCTTCTTTTTTTTTTCCTTCCTCCTTTCTTTTTTACAATACAAAAATAAGTAAAGTCTACCAGTGAAAAAATTTTGAAGGTGAAAGTTGCCCCAAAGATTTTATTGATCACCTTCGATTTCCGTACATGTATTACACTTCCCTACTCCAAAAAACATTTATTGGTAACCACCCTGGTATCTGAAATAGTCTGATAAAGAGCTGTTTTGTAGCACTGCAGTATAATGCTTCAGTTTTATGAGATCTGAACTTCTCTTCAGGACTGTTAATGGTTAGGCTTGGAATACACTAATGCAAAATTACGAGAGGTACGTGTATATAATATATATGAAGATAGTTACATGCAGACATTTATTTATATTTTTTTTTTAGTAGTCTATATGTCTACAGAATTAAATGTGCAATTACAGTCCTGGATGGAATGATTATGTTGAAGGTGAAGTTAAATAGAATTTGAGAATATTAAAACATATAAAGAGAATGCTGGAGGCAGGAAAAATCGCAAGTATTAGAAAAACACTGAAACGTTTAAAGAAACTTTTAAGTTACTAGCAATTCAATTATGATCTCAAAAAGGGGGATAAAAAAGTTCCAACCCTTCCCCCTCCTCATAGCTCCCATTTAATTTAATCACTGTTCAGATAATGTTGCGGAGCAGAGAGTCTATGAGGAGCTCTGCGAGTTGCTTGTCTGTGTCGAGGCAAATAGTGGAGTAAATGGATACGGCCACAGCAGTGTCATCTGGCATGTATGTTAACAGGTATCAAAGAACTAATTCCAGATCTGGAACAAGATCTAAAGGTCACCAAATGAATTAAACTACAAATATTTCATCTGCATTCCTTTTTTTTTTTTTTTTTTTAAAAACTTTTCAAAGGGCAAATCTTTGTGTTTAGATTTACATAGCACTGTAAATGTGCAGAAAAAATTAGACAAAAGTTCTGTTAAGGTAATCCTTATACATTCTTCATCTCTATTCCTTTGCTAAATAAAGATAACTTTTCAGTAGGACTTTTTTTTTTTTCTTCTTCTTTTACTGGAAGAACGTTTTAGAAAGGGTCTCTGCATAGTTTTAACTTTTATGAATACGGAAATGTCATAGTGAATTAAGTAGAATTCGACATATTTTAGTACGTGGATAATTGCAAAGGAAACAGTATCTTCATGTTTGTTGTAACATAGAAGAACTTTACTGGAATTGCAAGCTCTGTCAGCTTCCTTGGGTGTCTTGCCCTAATGACTGTGGGCTGCTTTGTCATCCAGAGTTATGCAGGGAACTGGGGCAAGAGGCTTATTTTATAGTTTTCATTTTATCTGACTCAGCGATAAACAAATACCGTCTGAATCACGATTGCTTTCTGCAGATTGCAGGTATCTATTTGGTAAAAACCAGTATAGTTTCTGGTACCTTTATAAAGCCATAGCCCAATTTTTCTTTTCAGTTAGAGGGAAGATACTTTTCAAATACTTGTTTAACTCTCAACTTGGAATTGCCTGGTGTGATATTGAAAAATGTAGATACGAAATCAGAGTGCAGTTGACTGTTTAGATTAAGCAGTTGAGTCATTTTTATATATCTATATACAGATGCATACTTTGGAAGAGTTTTTTTTGGAAGAGGCCTCTGTAAAAAATAAAAAACTTCTACACATGGCACGTACAGTACAGCCACCCCCCACTCCCATTTGCACACCTATGCTGTGCTCTGTTATAATGTAAAAATAGTGCAAGAATGCATCTTAAGCCTGTCTTTATGGTCAAAGCACTTAACTTACTGTCTCCTAGAAACAGATAAACATTATGGGATTGAAATTCTTAGGTGAATTTTCATAGCAATTTCAGTAAGACTGAATTTATAGAAACATTACAAAATCTTCTCCAGTTGTATTCAAATCTTAATCTCATTGCTAAATACACCTGTTATACTTTGAGCTTTACTGGCACTCTGCTTTTCCATATATAAATTTTCAGTCCAAAATACACTCCTCCTTAGTACATATTTTCCATGCCAGAAATACTGAAATTTAATAGACATCTAAAACTCATTGTGGGGAATTATTTTGCAGAGAGCAATGAAAACATACTTCAAGCTCAAGTATTCTAACGGAGGCGTACTGAACACAAAATTGAACTAGAACTTTTAAAATAACTTATATGATATCCAGCTAAAAAGAATTAGAAGCGCCTCTTTGTCCTGTGGAGCTAGGTACTGGTTCAAGAAGTTTGTTTATTTTCTCAAGGAACTGTCATTCTTTTTCTCTCTAAATTCAGCCCCATGTGTCTTATATTAATATATTTCAGACCTACGGATTCTTGATAATAGCTTTTTCTGGCATTTTGAATGCTGGAAAACCAAATATCCTCTCGAGTTATTTTGTTGTTGCTTTTTACAGAGTACAAGAGAATGAATTTCCTAAACGTAGACCTATTCTTGTTGCAATAAACAGCTCAATTCCCGTTCAGCTCAGCAACAGCCATTTGCAAGGGGATGGCATCCTTTCGGTGGCATCCTCTTTGCGTGTCCTCATCAGTGTGTTTCTCGTCTGGTGAATCAAACAGAATCATAACTAAATTTAATTGTTTAATTGTTAGCTTAGTTCCTTCACAGTTGTGAAATAAGGGATGGATTTAATAGTTAGCTGCAGATATAAATACTTATTCTGATACTCTAGAGGAACTGAGTTGCTGCCGGCAGCAGCAAAATGTTTTTAATGTTTCGCAAAACTTTCATTTTTAAGTTTCCTTTGTAGCTAAAAAGAAACTAGCAAATGGATTCTTGCTACTGTTTTCGGCCTTTCACAATTCCTAGGGGAGGCAGAGGCTCAGTTTGAGAAATACCACTGTAAGCTTTTTTTCTAGAGAAATGTACTAATATTGCAGAGAAAACCGTGGGCGGCTTCTGAAATATATCACTGATGTTATTTGATGTTATTTTTCGTTTTTTAACTTCTTCAGAAGCTGCCTCTCCACTTCAAATCAATGACACTGATTGTTTGCTTTTAAAAGTATTCTGATACTCTAGAGGAACTGAGTTGCTGCTGGCCGTACATCAGCCTGGTTTCAACTTTTTTTTTTTTAATGTTTCGCAAAACTTTCATTTTTAAGTTTCCTTTGTAGCTAAAAAGAAACTAGCAAATGGATTCTTGCTACTGTTTTCGGCCTTTCACAATTCCTAGGGGAGGCAGAGGCTCAGTTTGAGAAATACCACTGTAAGCTTTTTTTCTAGAGAAATGTACTAATATTGCAGAGAAAACCGTGGGCGGCTTCTGAAATATATCACTGATGTTATTTGATGTTATTTTTCGTTTTTTAACTTCTTCAGAAGCTGCCTCTCCACTTCAAATCAATGACACTGATTGTTTGTTTTTAAAAGTACTTTTCTCTTTTTTCTTTTTTTTTTTTTTTAGTAGGTAGAACAATACATCAGAGAGGATCTTTTCAAAGCCTACAAGTGTATTAATTTCAGTTACTCCTAACTTTTCTCTTGGGTAGCAGAAAGGGCCAGTTCATGATTTTTGATTTGTGCAGATGCTCTTGTATCTTCAGTGGAGGAAAGTGGTAGGGATTCCCTCTTTCCACCTTTACAGCACTTTTGCCTACAACTGAGGGAGGGTCCCTACAATGTTCTTGGAGGTACAAGGTCTAATGCTATGCCTTAATGATCCTTAAATATAGATCTATGAGGTTCGTTAGTGTTTTATTTCTTGGGGGGTATGGTCTGCATAGGAAGAACAGGCAGGCACGGGTCTAAATGCATAAGCTGCAGAGCAGTTGTAATGATGACATACAGTTCTCTGTATAGGTAGTAAATCCTAAATGTAAGTTTTGTCTGGCTCTGGGATAAACCAGCAAAGTCCCAGACAGAATAGCAGAAAAGTCTTGGAACTGCAAAAAGGAAAGAAATGGATTGTTGAGTGGAAATTCAGGATTAATTGTAATAATTTCGTGCTGTTAAAACATACGATTTTTTCACTTGCTTTACCAGAGAAGGCCAATCTATTAATAATAATTTAAAAGATTTATTTCATTATTTAAGTAAAATAATTAGTAATTACTAAAGGGGGGAGTGTGTGTGTCAGGAACTTTGTTAGCAGTTGAAGAACTGAGTTAGGAAAACGTTTAAGTTTTGTACGTACTGAAGTCTGCTACCTCTAAAGAGAAAAAAAAAATAATCAAAAAGCAGTTCCTCTTTATTTTCTACCCCTGTGTTTTACATTTCTTCTGATCGGAAGAAACTTTTCTGACATGCTTGGAAAACCATACACAAGAAGTGCGTTGGTGGGGATTTCTGCTTTCCATTACAGCACGTAGCGTGAGCTGTGGAAGACAAAAGATAAAACTATACATCTCTTTTTTTTCCCTCCTGCAATTAATCCTAATTATTTATTTTATTATCACTATAAAGCTTGCAAAATAAATGGACTGAAGTTATCTAACTCCTTCCGGTGAACACGTTAGCAAACCTTCAGCTCTGCAGCAGCAGCAGGTATTTGCTACCCTGATGGTAACTGTAAAACAACCTGAGAATATCCCAACTGCTCCGGAATAAGGGCACTGCTGTCATCAAGGTATCCCTTTGAGACCGGAGCAGGGATGTGGGGTGTTTGTTTTTAAGGTGATCAGTAGTTTTTATATCACTACTTTGCATGATGATGGTAATTAGGTCACTCTTACCTTTTATGTTTTTTGATTTTTTGCTTCTTTTTAATTGTCTTCCTTTCTAGCTTATTTGCCTCAATAACTTTACAGGCTTGTGTTGCAGGATATAACCAAAGTTGCTACTTCCTAATTGTTTTTAAACAGAACTTTATTCATTATTTAACTTGTCTCACTCTGCCAAATTACTAATAACATTTTTCATTTGCCAAACCAAGGTTCACTGACATCGGTCTGTAATCCTTTAATTTTTTTTCTTTTTTCATTCAGATGCAACCAAGAATGAGTAAGTGTTCTAGACACCGTTTCTAATAAATCACAAATGCATTAATAACCCTGGAATTTGCAAGGCGTGACCTAAGACACTAACAGCCACTAGATGTAGCAACTGGTGCTTAACACTGGCAATGGCCATTGTTAACACATTCCCAGGAAATATTTTTAGGCTTATCAGGGGAAAATGTCATACATTTGATAATCGGGTCTTTTTGACTTAACTGATGACCAATTTCTTCTGGGTATTTTAAGTTGTCTGTTCCATTTTGTTCTCAAAAAAAACCCGTAGGATGTTAATTAAAAGGCATTCATTTCTGAAACCAGAAATCAGTGTCTCACAGCTGTATTATTGTGTACTCTAACACAGAAAATACACGTGGAGATCTGTAGTTCTCTATGCCCTCTAACGCTGCTGTTTGCAGTTAACTTTTTAAAAGGTGCATCCTTTCTGAACCCTGTTTGCATTCACATTTAAAGCATTAGAACTATTTATCACCGTAAAGATTCCTCTGCTTGGTTTCTTGCCAAAAGTCACTTATCTTTCCCTGAAGCTTGAGCATTCAGCTGTTGTCTGAGTTGTGTAAATTCATTCCTTCAGGTGGAAAAAAAAAAAAAGGTTGCTAAGAAGAAACCACCAGTGGACAAAGTAAAATGATCTGTTTTCTAAGTCATGACTGAAGGAGATAATTAAAAATAAATTGACATTTAGATACTGTGGGGATAAGTGTAATAAAAGTATTTTAAACTTACTAAGGGAACTCAAATTTTCATGCTCTTTAATTTCAAATCTAATTTCTTTAAGACCAGACTGAGACTATTTTCATGCATTACTTCTGCCAGCTTACCTCGGATAATTCTAGTGCTTAAGATAAACCCTGGTGTATACCTGTCTGTCAGCCCATTTCTATAGGAGAACCCATGCAGGGGGAAAAAAGGGGTGAACTCCCTATAGAGGGTAACTCAAACCAAGTACAAAATGCCCAAAGTAGAAAACAGGAAATAGTTTCATTATCTCTTTACTCTGTGCTTACCAGGAAAGTCTAATAAAATAATGTCAATGTCTTTAGCTGATAGAAGGGTTGTTGCTGAATGAGGAGGAGGATGGAAGAAGAGAAGGGGTCTGAAGTCAGCTCTGAGGCTGACTCGAGCAACCAAAACCCCCCCTGTCCCCTCCAAACAGGTTTGTGCCCGGTGAGCTGGCAGCATCCACTGTCCACCCTAAAGCCTGCCCGCATCCCAGCCCCGGACAGGAGGCATTTCCTCTTTCAAAAACGTCCTGCTTAATTGGTGGCAGCTCAGGAAAGCTAATTGGAAACGTCCATCTAAGTTATTTAAAGTCACTTTTGTTGTTTCGTATTGCTTTTTAAAGAAATGATTGATTCAAGCAGTCAGCTCCATAAAATCACCAGGCCTTTCTTTGCAAAAGCAGGCACTGTCTTTAACCATTAACAATTATACAGATAATAAAAGACTGCAATAAGTTGCTCTGTTGGCAACAGATTATCTTGATACCGGAATAAGCACCTACATTGTTCATGGTGCCAAGTATTTTGACTCGGCACCCGATGGTTGTCCCATAACTGTAAGCCTTCTTTTTATTGTTTTTATTTTTTTTTTCTGTCTGCAGGCCTTGACATAGTTAAGTCGATGATCAAAATATTGACTAGCACACCCTCAATGTGTTATTTGGGGAATTAAAAAAAAAAAAAAAAAAAAAAAAAAAAAATATATAGCAGAATGAGGAAAAAGCACAAAGGCAGGCAGGTAGTTTGGTCAGAGGTTTGGAGCGGTTCCTGTGGTGGGAGGTTATTAAATAGAGCAAATGTCTTCAGCTTTGGAAAGAGGTACCAAGCATGAGTGGAGGACGGAGAATAATATAAAGGTATGTAAAATCATGACTGGTGTGAGAACCATTATTCCTTTTTTTTTTTTTATAACTCAAAGAATGGTAGGCACGCAATGAAGCGATCAGGAAGCAGATCTAAAATAAATAAAAGCACTTTGTAGTTTTCCAGCCAACGCCTAATTATATTGTGAAATTTGTTGCCACAGGATGTTTTGGATACTGAAAGTATGAATGGGTTCAAAAAAACATTAAAGAGATTTACAAAGGGCAGGCCATTCACAGCTATTAAAGACATAGATCAGTGTGTGCAATCTCTGGTTTAGAGAGGCCCAAAGGCACCGGTGCTGAAAGCTGGAAGGGTATATCGGGACAGGGTTTCTCAATGTCTGTTGTTCTGCTCTTTCTTTCTTCTTCCTTGGGATCCATTGCTGGGTACTTTCAGATAGAAGGCTAGATTAATCTTTCTGATGTCGCATGGGAGACCATTTTTCAAGGTGGCTGAATAGTTTGCTGTTAAGAATGAGTTTGAAGAGGAACCACTTCTTTTGGAAAGTCCTTGCCAGAAATTCTGAAGTTGATGTGATGTCAGTAAAGCTTTTCCTCTCTGAACGGTGGTTAACTCCTATTTTCTTTCTGTTTTACGAGGTTCTGGCTGCATCCAAAGCCTAAAGGCTTTATCTTTTCATTCGAAGGGAAAGACAATCTTTAACTCTGCCACGCGATCCGTGTATAACTTTTATAAAACCTCACTCTCTAAGGAAACTGCCCACTTCTGTTACAGTTGAATGTGGAAGTTTTTGTCTTAGTGTTTGAAAAGAAGCCAGACTGGGGGGATTATTTTCCCCAGGTGTTACAAGGATAGAAAAAAAATCCACAAAGAGTTAAACGGAGGAGTTATGCTGTTCTACAATGCTTAAGCGTATGTTGCCACCTTGTGAGAATCCTTACATGGATAATGTCACTTTACACTGGCATCAGGGAAAATTACGTGTGTGTAAAAATGTTTTTAGGATTCATCCATTGATTTCATTTGAATTACTGTTCATTAGAAACTTATTAACCTCCACCTTTTTTCTCTTGTAATTTTTCCCTTCCCTGGGCCTCATAGAAAACAGCAAACGTCTGTGATTTTACTGAGTAAATGATTTCTTAAACTATATTTAAAACGTGATCATTTTACTTCTATGTATTCCTTTTGTCTTTTCAGGACAGCCCAGAAACTTGCAAGATCTATGCCGAATTAAAATCCGTCAGTGTATAGGCCT
The DNA here is from genome assembly GCF_001431845.1 of Calidris pugnax. Lineage (NCBI taxonomy): Eukaryota > Metazoa > Chordata > Aves > Charadriiformes > Scolopacidae > Calidris > Calidris pugnax. The sequence continues at coordinate 1,549,369 of NW_015090873.1, read as the reverse complement.
TCAAAACCTAAAACTACTTGATGAACTACCCATTGCCAAGGTCATGAAAGACTACTTAAAACACAAATTTGATGATATCTGATATCCATGAAGACAAGAACTCTGAGCAAGATTAGTTATATTCCAGATACTGAAGAGGCTTGTTGCCTTGCACAAAGTATATCCTATGCAAATTCTGATTTTTCTGTGAAGTCAGAAGGCAGGTATACACTTCCTTGGGTTTTTTATACCACATGCTAGAAGGTCTTAATTTTTGGTTTCTTGGTCCAAGTTTACAAGGTCCAAGCTTTCTATACAATATGACATTTTAAAAATTGCTGTTGGTTTTTTTTTGTTTGTTTGTTTTCACATGAAGTGTGCAGACTTGCAGTGTGGAGACGGAAGGTAGCCTCTCAAGGGGAGCGGTTGGTTTGAATTGGCATGCTGAGCAATTATTCAAAAAAAAAAAAAAAAGAGTTTTGGAAATCAAGGCACCAGTCCTGCAAAAGGATACTAACAGAAAGACCTTCAGCGCCCTGTTGTCTGTTGGGATTCTTGTCTCTGCCAGGGTGTGTGTGTTTTTGCAGGATGGAGGGAAGAGTTGATAAGCAACACCTCCTAGGGTACTGTAACGTAATTTGGAAAGTAAAATAAAAATGCAGTTACCCTGTTCAATTTGAGGGTCTACACATTGGCTCTTTTTATATTCTTTTCCTAATTACTGTAGTTGGGATGCCTATAAAATTCAGGCCCTCTTTTTTCCTGACATTCCCTGTTAAATGGGCGGCTATTTGTAAGTCTATTTTTAACAGTGACAGTACACTACAAAGAGGCATAGCCTCTGTATTTTTTACATTAACTTAAGAGTAAACAAATTTAGATTTTTTGAAGCCAATGTATTCTGTTTCTCATACAGTGCCTCCTGTGCAATAATCTTTCTGATGTATTTTCCCTTTATGTGTGATTCCCCCACACATTGTTCCTCATTTAGTCTCAGTGCATTATTTGTGAGAATGGGAGCTGCTGCCTCGCTGTAGTGTTGACCTGACATTACTGAAGTGAAGTGGCAGTTGCTGTTCGTTATTACTCCCTGAATTTCATGAATGTATAACCTGCTTTATTTCACTTTCAGTTGAAATTTTATCTACGGGTTCTCAGCCAAATTGTGTCCACTTAAAAAAAAAAAAAAGAAAGAAAAGAAATTGGCCAAACCCTTTTACTTTAAAGGCAGTGATGGATTTTATATTTTTTTCTTGGTTGGTTGCTCTGAAATTCTGTTTATTTCAGGTTAGAGAGTGGGAAGTGCACGTAAGTTATTAAGATGCATTTTATATGTGCACTAACGAGCCCCATCCATATTGAAAATTTAAATTTTGCGGATAATCTGAAAGCAGCAACTGAAAGGAGTACTGAAATTTGGCTACTGAATGTGTTTTTCATACTTAGGTATTGAAAAGATCTGTTAAAGAGTTTTGTTCTGGTCATAAAAAGAAAAAGTGAAGTTCTCACTATCAAAAAAAGATTGGGCCAAAATATGCAGTTGTTTCACTCTCTTTATTTTCAAGGGATTACGGAGTCATCGTAAGGTTCTTGCCAGTGTCCTCTACTTTTGTTTTGCCATCCTACCGGCTCCAGAAGAGCCTCTCTAATATCAGGAGTGCTTTTGTACCAATTACACCAATGGAAGCGGGGAGATGAAAGGAAGGGTGGTGGCTTTTAAGTTAAACACTGTCACTTTCAAAATATTTAATATTAAAAACATGAAAAGCAAGGTGAAGCAGGTATACTCATATTATTTAACTGTGCTAGTTCCTTTTAATATCTTATAACCCTGGGCTGCAGTTCCTTGAGCACAAACCTTATCACTGACAACGGATGCACCGGAACTCTGAGGAGCAAGGAGGATTATCTCTCCCTATTGTGCCTGGCATTGCATCAGGTTTCCAAACAATAAGTGATTTTGGGGATTCATGGCTCAGAGGATTGGTAATGGGATGTTGAACCTCTTTTATCTCTAGCTTGTATTGGTTCAAGTCCAGCCTGCTTGTGAAGAGTGACCAAAAGTACCTCCAACCTTAACACCACGCAGTACGAGCTGTGGTCACCTCCAGGCAGGAGAGCTTTAGGGTGCTTCCTCCAGGTTGTATTTAAGTGGTGGCCTTCCAGCAGGGACAACCTGAGAGCATGGGTGGGCTGTGGGTGTGAGCTGGTGTGCGTGATGGTGTCCATCACCTCCTACAGAAAGATCAGGCATCGTGATCTTTAAGCTCTCCGGTGCTGAGACAGGACAGGCATTAACATTGACTGGCAGGTTTAAAGTCTTCAGTTTTGTCACATGAGATCAGAACCTTAAAATTGCTTTCTCTTTTTTTTTTAAAAAAAAATAGTATTGTTCCCTACATTTGTAAGTTGGTCTAAACCAATGTCCTTCCCCACTGAATTTTTACAGTAATATTTTCTAAGGTAATCTAGAGTATATTTTAGTTGCAATCTATATTAAGGCAAATTATTTGTTCTGTCTGTTGCTGTGACTGAAGAAAATTATGGAAGACTTTGTTGGTAACATGAATGCTATTTAATGAAGAAATGTGTAATTCCATTATTTATTATTTGAGGTTTGTTTTTTGGTTATTTCTTTTGACTGACATCTAAAGGGAACACACTTACATTTCAGGCCAGTAAAAAGCCTTTCTTTGAAATTAATTTTCATCCTATCCTCTGGACCCTCCCCAAGGTGGAGGGGAGCCCTCACCCTTTCTTGCAATGCTAAGCCATCTCTTGTAGCTGGTTTCTCTGACTTTGATTCTGCAAAGCACCACAGCACCTGTGTGTCTCTGGACCTACTGATGGTAGGTCTGTCTTGAGTTATACACGTGCTCGAGTGCGAGTGAAGTCTGATTATTCATTGATAATCCTATCTCAATTTCAATAATGGGGAATTCGGTCTTTTTTTCTTTTTTTAAAATTAATTTAAATATTGTGCACAAATGCTTTGAAGAACAAACAACTTTTGTTTTTCATTCGGACTAGAATGTGGAAGGAGAAGTGCATAATATGGACTTGTTATGTAGCCTAGTTCCATTATCTTAAAATTCACAGTTGAACGCTTTTAATAAACCTTAAAAAATTGGCAAATACACCAAAGAATCAATATGAGTAAAAGACTCTGATCATTAACAAACTGCAAACCTCATCCTTTAAAACAAAGCAGAAAGTTTTTGTAAATATTTATGTTTATAAATGTACAGCAGAGTAAGAGTGTTTTTTAGATTATTTAATTACCATATTTCTAAACTATTTACATTATAGACAATACTTGTTAGTTTGAAAAGCTCTTGAGTGAGTGTTTTTTTTTTGTTTGGGGTTTGTGTTTTTTTTTTTAAATTCATTATCACTCATGCTTGGAATAACTCTGGCTTCCTTGGGATAGCGTGGAAAATTCAGTTTTCTGGCTCTGGTTGGCAATTGTAGGAGAACACATCTGGACAGATTCGGCAGATAAATACCCAAGGGCAAAAGAGAAAATGTAGCGTGCTCACCAGGGTGGACCTGGGCTAGACGAAAAAATTGGATCCTACCATTCTCAGTTAAAGCTGTCAAGAGCCCCCAATGACATTGTGACAAGAGCAACTTGGAACCTACCCACAAGTCTAGCTTCCATGCAACGCTGTGTTACCGATACCATAATGTATTTTGTTCTTCCTTTGCAATGTAAGTTTTTTTTTTGCTTTGGGTCAAATAGTACAGATCTTTTTAATGGGATTGTGCGACACAAGATTTTTTTTCCCTGTGTATGACTTTCATATATAGGCTCTCTGAACTGTCAGTGGTGTGGGAAGAGCAATGGTAGTTGCAATTAAATTTAAAGAAAGGGCTTTTCAGCAGCCTTCTTGCTTGATTCATCAAGCAATAATAGACATAAATATGTTTAATTTCTGAATTTTTGTGGTTGATGACCTTTATTAGCCAGCTTACAAGTATGAACATAATGCAGCTCCGTGACATGCAGGCTCTAAAATTTACATCAAACCCCAATTTTCTGAATCATAACAAGTCTGAAGTCTGTAGTATAGCAATACCTGCCTCTGCAGTTACCATTAAATATAAACATCTTGTCTCCTCAATTCAAAATTAAAAAAAAAAAAAAAAAAAAAGAAAAAAGTTAAACCTGGTTAAAAACCTTCTTTTGGGTTTATGTTCTGTTTATTTCTTCTGTAGTTTTAATAACATAATGCCACTTTACACATTTTCTCTCAATGTTTGTCTGTCTCTTCTACTCCTTTTCTCTTCGCGGATGCACATGACTCTGGTAATGTATTTGGTGCTCAAATTTGCCCCCACAAATGTGGGATTTCAGATGTCTCATGAATTGTAATGTGATTTCTAGCAGTAAATACGAGCATGAAACTCACTTTAGAGCTGGCCTTCATAAGGGGGAACAAACTGGTCTTTAGCTATGAGTAATTGGGTTTTCCCTGCTCAGATTCCAGTGCACCCACTTCAGGGTTTTCTGAAAGGCTCAGCTTTCCTGCTCAAGTTCATGTGCTAAGATAGAAAAATGGACCAAACAGAAGTCATATTTTGCAGTTGAATCTGTTTGGTGTCCATTTACTGCTGATAAAAGTTGGATAAGGGGGATGTCTATGAATATTCCTGGCACACAAACGGGAACTGGAAGCATTTGGTTTCAGTCATGAGAGCAATGTACACCCAAAAGTTGCAGTAAAGTTTTGGACCCTAAAAATTTGGAGAGGAAGGAGGCTAGATTTAAAGACATCACTGCTAAAGGGTAGTAGGGAGGGAAAAAAAGATGTTTTCCATTTCTCAGTAGCAAACTATACAAACATCCCTGGGCGTACGTACGCTGTACAACCAACAGTTGTGTTTAGAACTGTTGATGATGGTTACTAACAGATTGGCCAGACTCTGACTGGTGTATTTACGGAATGCTGTGTTAAAGACTTTGTTCCTGTTTATGTATCATGTTTCCTGTTTGAGTGTTCACTTGTTAAGTTTGAAACAATTAATGACTAATGTTACTACTTTAAAAAAGAACCGATTTACAAGCTGTTGACAAATGACATGTTCAGAATACACAGTCTTTCCCTATATTGGTATAAGTGTGCGAGAAGGAAGAGTACGTATTTTATATGGCAAAACACTTTATTTACCATAGTGTTTAAGAGAAGTTTTGTACCTTTGAAAGCAGAGGGGATAGAGCTGATGAAAGTCAGCAAAGAACAGGCTCTGCCTTGTCTTTCCCCAAACAGCCTGGGTTGAAAGCATCTAAATTCTCTTTGCTCTAGTTTCTCCCCTCTGCTTTGGTGGTTGGGGTACCACCACCTCAAAGGTTTTATACTGTTCTTTGGAACTGGAATAGTATTGAGAGGCTAAAGTTTGTGCTTTTCCTATGTCAGTGGCTTGTTGAATCTCTTCTGTATCATTCTGCTTCTTGACTTAATGCTATTACTCAAAGTAAAGCTCAACATATGATTTAATCCCATGACAATAAGAAACAAACCAGATACATACATTGCTTTATGAAACCATGCTACCAGGATTTCCTCAGCCAGTGCATTCCCTAGGGATCCACAACATGCAGCTGGAACAGCAAAAAGTTGGGATTGAAAGCTGCGTTGACCTTTATTGGGGAATCTCCAGCTGTCTAGTGAAGAAATCAGAACTCCAGCTGTTTCCTCCACATCTGGGATCTCTAGTGCTGCCGACTGCTGTTTGCGAGGTCCCAGGTAAGTTTTAAATACTGTTAAGGCTTGTCTTCATGTTTGCAAGAGGTGTATTTGACACATCTACAGAGGAGATTGCAAAGGGTCTGAAAGCATTTCTATGCCTTCTCTAAACCTGCTAGGTTTTTCTGTATAGTGGAGTTTGTGCAGTCTTACAGCTAGTGTGTTTGAGAGTGATGGGTGCTACAGAGAGGATTTCCCAGACTGACTCGATCTGTTGCAGTGTGTTGCAGACCCCTCAGCGTCCATGAAATATTACTAAAAGATCTGGGAAAGCTGAATGAAGAGCAAGCTGATGGGCAGTAAGTTATGCAAGGGTAAATGCTTGTAAAGGAAAATTTAAGTCTGTAAACAACTGCTGTACAGCAAAGAACATCTATTCTTTGTTGAAAACCACAAAATTGGCCATAACTCTTCTGTCTTGACTTGCAAAAATAGATTGTTTGCAGTCTTATTACTCTCCAAATGTATCAGAAGATCATCTCCTCCTGTTCTGTCGCAAGTAACTAAGAGTTAATGGATGTGTTATACTAAATCCTGTCCTCATTTCTGACTTAGACCATTGTAACTTCACTGAAGGTGGTGGTTACTCAACATTTAATCTAGTGTGAAAGAGGAAATAATTGATTTGGATGGCCAGCTTGCAGTCCTGCTCCTTGCTTTATGGCCTAATGAGGAGACTATTTTTGGCAAGTATTTGCAAAACGCTGTGAAGGAGAACTAAAAGAGATTCTGTAGTTGGGGCCAAATCTATAGGCAATCAGTAGACAATTGGGTTTTTTCCCCTAAAAACATGGCCTGTTCTGATAGAGTTGCTTAAATGCTTTGATACCTAGTTCTGAGTAGGTAAGAGACATTTCAGTTTGATTGTCTTTTTTGCATCTTGAGAAACTTAACGTATCTGCTTATTCTCTAACATGGCGGATTAGTCACAGTAGATCTGCAGCAAAATGTAAAGTCATTTTATTTTAGAGGCTTAATTAATTTTAAAGCCATTACAGATTAAATTTTATATACGTCAGTGTAACAGCACGTTTTTTGCTGAATGCATATTTGCTTGCAGCCAGCAGTCTGCGGTCACAGCGTGTTCGGAATACGCGGTTGCGAATTTGAGTAGCATCTTGTTGGCTGAAAGGGTTAGAGCTGCCCTTGTCACCGACACATCCATGGCCAAGATAAGGCTGGGAAAAGTTACATGTCTGTCCTGTTCCACTACAAGCCAATTCTGTGTAATTTTTAGGTTCTCGTCTGTTACTACCTGACTACAGCCTTTGCATGGGATAATAGATATTTAGATTCAGCTTCCTCTAGTGCTTGATTTTTAAACCTCAGAGGGTGCCCAGCTGCAGGACATGGGTTATTGAAACGTGGCTTCCAAGCCATGCCTCTCTCAAGCAGCTCAACCTGAGAGCCATCCCCTGGCAATCTGGATATTTCCCATCTCGTAATGGGTTTTAATATAGCTATTAGGAAGCAAAATCAAATAGTTTTTAGAGAGCAATCAGTCTGAAAATAAAGTGACCGGGATGTTTGGTAGGAGGATGAAGTTGAGATGTGGGATTGTGTGTGAGAGAGCAGAAAATGTGGCTTTTGATCTTAACAGAAATGTTTGGTATGTGGGTTGTTGGGCTCAGAAGTTTGAATGTCCTTAATATAAAATAATCTGCATGAGTATTTGAGTCTGTTCCTTTTCTACTCTGTGTGAGCTATTTAATGGTTAGTGAGCCAGAAAAAATCACTGTGTTTTCTTATGGTTGAGGCCCCCTCCTGATAAGTGGAAGACTTGAATTAAAGTTCCCACTCTGAACCAGGCAAAGCAATTAAGGATGGGGATTTGCACTCGCGTTCCCACCTTTTAGTGCTGTGATTATAGGCTTGTAAAATTGTGCCAAGAGGGAGACTGTAACAAAATTGTTACACAATCTCCGAGGTTGACCCTGAAAAGTCATTCACAGCAGGTACCCAGCTGGATGGAGCTCACCCGTATGTCTCTTGGATGTGTGAACAAACCTGTGATGCTCGTGGGTTTTATTTTAGTCCCTACTTATCTGTAATCTACGTGGAAAAAATAATTCAGACCTCTTCTGGTTCCCCGAGCACCTTACCTGGAGCTCTGGTGGTGTTTGTATTTATGGGCACCCACCTACTTCCAAACTCTAGTCTTTGATATCAGTGCTGACCTTCTCTTCCTCTTCACAACCTGTTCTCCACACCAGGTCACTGAGAAGGGCAGGGAATGAGACCTTCCTCACTCTGAAGGAGACCACCCAGCCAGGTGGATTGAGTGGTGGGATTTCAGGTGTCATGTAGGAGTGACAGTCACCAGTCCCAAATCTAGTGCTTGGCAGTGCTCAGAACCACCAAGGAGTGGATGGGGTGATCTCTGCAGGCATCTGAAAAGAGGGAAGGAGTCTGGGTGAAGCATATGGAAGGATATTTAGGCTGAGTCCAAAAAGAATGAATACGTATTTGTGTAAGTTGAGTGTGTAATAGGGTGGGCAGCTGTACTGGCATCGAGGAACATGGACCTAAGATTGTGTGGTTAGAAAAATGGGATATGATGAAAGCAGATACAAAGCAAATGTTAATTGAGGTGTATAGAGCAGGATTGAGAAGGGGAGGAAGGATATTGTCTGAAATACATTTACTTTTGTTATTTTGAAGTGTGCAGCAGCTTACACCTCCAGCTCTTTCATCAGAGAACGTACCATCAGCACAACTTTGGGATATTGTGGATGTAGTGTGTCAGTCTTAATGCCATTCCCTCAGCCCTTCGCCTGTCTCGGGCATTAGTTTCCTGCACTGCCAGCCTCTTCTCTACCATTTCCTCACCATAGGAAGGCAGAGTAGCTTGAAGAGGAACAGTGGTGAGGAAGAGGAGACTGGGGATGATAATTAAGGTGGCAGTGATAATTGTAATGTGCGCCTCGAGCAGTGACTGGGGGGAGAAAGATTATTTTTCTTCTTTATAAAATCAAGATATCTTATCCTGCATTTTCATTTACTTCAGTTCCTGTGTTTCATCCCAGATCACAGGTTTATCTTGTGCCATTGTTGTAAGACTCAAAATTGCTTAGCAAACTTCTTTTTCAGCACAACCAGTTACTATTTTAATGGGTCAAACTGACTAAGGGAACAACAAAATCTTACAGTGACATATCTGCATTATTAGTGCTATATCCTGTAGCTCTGGTTTTAATTTGCTCACGTCCAAGTAAATTAAATTAAGTGGCTTTCTTTAAGAGCCTCATCGGTTGTTATCAACCAACAGTGGAAAACACTTTAAATGATTCCACATAAGACTTCTTTGAAAGATGATCCAGGTATGGACAGTTTCAATCTTGTCTGGTAAATGGCTTCAGATAACCTCTGCAGCTAATTGAGCCGCGAGTTGTTTTCTTCTTCCCAAGCATGGGCACAACACTGGTTATTTTGCCCCTCAAGACATTTTGCCAACATTTTTGAAATCTACCTTTTTGGGCAAAGGAAAACTTTGCTGAGCTTGAATTGCTTTTGCAGTTCATTGCCCTTCCTTCTGTCTTGGTAAGAGAACAGCTTTTAATAAGAGCAGACCCCTTGTTTTAAAGGGAATTTTTAATGGCCCCTACATTTTGCCCAGATGTTCCATGTCTTATCTAGTACTTTGTTAATTTGTAGTTATCTTGTCAATAAAGTTGCTTTTTATCAGATACATGTAGTATAACAGTTATTAGTTATATTCATGTATACAGCTGAACTCGCTGGCTTTGAGTATTTCCTGTGCTTCATAAATACTTAAATAATCTGTTGTGCAGGCTCAGCTGTTCTTAATTCTAATGTGATTCATATTGTGCTTAGAAATCTGACATTCTTGGCTTGTCAGAAATATTAATATATGTTACTGCCATATCTATTGAAAATTGACATGTTTTTTGCAGTGCATTAATTTTCACTTCTTTATATTGCAGCATTCCATATTGAGCAACACAGCATTGTTTGCTTTTGAATTTCCCTCTCTCCTTCAGTCCTGAGAAACCAGAAATAATTAGATTATATCTTTCTCTTGGCTTGCATGGTTTTCACTTGTAGTGAATTATGCCATGCAAAACTGTATCCCTCCAGTGAGAATTTGGTTGTCATTGTTATGAGCTACATCTGGACTGTATAATACTTTGTACTTTACACTACAAAGACTCTTTGCCCGTGGCTCGGAGTCAGAAACGTACCTCGCCAGCAAGTAGGAAGAGCTCTTTCCTCTAGCAAAAGTGTCACGCTTGACCTCCCTGGGCCTTTCTGCTGTGGACAGAGCTGTTGCACAGACAAGAACGCTATGAAGCTCCAAAGGTGGTGTGACCTTGACTTTCTACTAGGCAGCCAAAATTATGACGGAAACGTTGACCTCCATATTCAGATCCCATTTTTTTTTTCAGTGGTCATGGGAGACCAGAAGGGAAATTCAGACTTCTATCTACTGGAGCCAAATAATCTATCCCGATAGCTGGATGAAAGTTTATCTTCAGGAAAGAAGTCTGAATGCACCTTTAAGATCCATGTGATGGCAAATCAAAAGCCTTTACTGTTCCACCACTTCTGTGTTTAATTACCCTACCGCAGAGGAGCTGAGGCTTTTGTTTCCAGGTTGAGTCTTGCTGATTTCAGCTGGAAAGTAATGAATGTTGCTGTGTCTCTGTAAGGTCTTTCATCTTGCTGGTGATATCATTTTCTTGTATAATCATGGGGACAATGATTACTGTTTGGACTTCCTCTTTAAAATGAGACTGAAAAGAGTTTGTTTCTCTCACTCCTCACATTGTTTTTGTTGCTGTCATCACTTATGCCATGCTCTTTATTGAACATTTGCATGGTAAAGACCTACCAATTTACTGAGGCTGTTTGATTCTGACAAGACACTATAAAACCAATCCTTCTTTGGAAGATTCATGGAATTACAGAATTGTTGGAGTTAGAAGGGACCTTCTAGAGACCATCTAGTCCAACTACCCTGCCAAAGCAGGGTTGCCCAGAGCACATCACTCAGGAGCATCCAGGCAGGGCTTGAAGATCTCCAGAGAAGGGGACTCCACACCCTCCCTGGGCAACCTGTTCCAGGGATCTGGCACCCTCACTGTAAAGAAGTTCTTCCCCATATTTGAGTGGAACTTCCCATTTTCCAGCTTGTGCCCGTTGCCCTTCGTCCTGTCACTGGGAACCACTGAAAAGAGTCTGGCTCTATCCTCCCTCAAACTGCCCTTGAGATACTTGTAAGCATTGATAAGGTCTCCCCTCAGCCTTCTCTTCTCCAGGCTAAAGAGTCACAGTTCTCTCAGCCTTTCCTCATAAGGGAGATGCTCCAATCCCTTAATCATCTTTGTTGCCCTTGCTTATGAAGTAATGAAGAAGGAATGCCACTTGGCTGCCCAGAGAAGAACAGTAAAAATGTATGGACTTTGGTTTTGGACGTTTGGTTGGGTTTTTTCCCCTTCCACCCTATCTGCTAGGTCGAGAGAACATCAAGTGCTCCAATGAAAAGTGCCCCTGTAGGCAGAAACCTTGGAGGTTGCTCTAATTGCTCATCCCTATAATTTTCCCTCACGTAAGAGCCATACTCAGAGCTGCTGCTGGAAGAAACACTCTCGTTGACGCATAAAGCTCTACTCATCTTGAATTGAAATAGCATTTAAGTGCTGTTTCTTTCAGTCCACACAGAAGAAAATCCACAGCTTGTTTTTTGAAGCCTCATCTCTCTTGTTTCCTGTCGTCATCCATGTCCTCTCCCATCTTTTTTTCCCCAAATATATCGTGGCATCAGCGAAGTCAACAATTCTGCAACAGCAACAAAAAAAATATTCTGTGGATTGAGATCTTAAATATCTGGTTTGTATGCTATTAAGAAACTTGGCGTTTTATGATAGAGGATAAATGAAGCCTGGATACAGCTCCACAAGTTGCTGTTGATCTCTGTAATGTGATTCTTGTAAAGACAGGAGATGAGCTGACGCTCGGTGAAGTTCCCTTGACTCATCTGTCTTACCAGAACATACGGCAGCAACGATACATTATGTTTTTTAAGTGGGATTTATTCTTGAAGTAGCTAGTCACAGCTGCCTTTTATTCCTGCCGTGCACAGATGTGAGGTTACAGTACAGTTCTTCCCCCAGAATGATGTATTGCTATCGTGACCTTGACTTCTGCTCTTACGGAGGTTCACGGCCATAAAAATCACTTTGTTCAAGAGCAGTGGCTGTAACAAATAAGCTTAGCTAAACCATCACTTTTTCACTCTTACTGATTTCACTCTTCTGCTTTATGACAGAGGTTAATACAGAGAATTAGATTTCAGTGACATTGTTTAAACCTCTTTATCCTTGTCTAATTAAACTGAATACTTTAAAGATGATTCATATCGCTTGACACCCTTGCATCTAAATACTCTTTCTTTTAGATGGAAAGTCAAGGAAATGTGCAGACTAGAAACTCAAATCAGCCTTCCTTTTAGTTATTGAGAGAGGGTGGGTTTTGTTTTTAAACTTCCCCTAGAAAGCACTGTACTTTTCCAATATCTGGTGTGATGATAGCTCCCAGATAGTCAGATTCCCAGAAAATGTTTCTTAAAGGGAAGATTTCGAAAGCCATCAAGGTAGCCCCGGTTTCAGTGCAGAGAAGCATCGTTACCTGTTGCAGAGTGGCACCGATGAGTTTTGAAGGTTGTGACTTCCCCTATTGGCACGTTGGTAGGACCCAGGACTAGGTCCAACCTTCCCTCAAGCCCACCACCCATCTCCCCATGCATCCAGCTTGCTGGGTCTTGGGACCTACGCTGTCCTCCAGTGAAGAAGTTTATGGGAGGGGGGAGCACGTTTGATGCTGTGGCCTTGTGGCAGATTCTTTCAGGTTTTTTCATCTCAGTCAACAAGGAGACACCGAAATGAAAGTTTTCTGCCGTATCATGAGTACTTCTTCCTGAGCCACCAGGCATTACTTGGGTTTGCATAATGTTTTTTGTACTGTACATTCCAGGAGGCATGGTGTGAGTAACAAGGCAGGGTTGAAGGATACTATGGTTTCCTTTTCTCCTCATTGCAGGACTTAATGGTATAAAGGGCACAGTATTCATTGATGTTTGTTGCTCTTTCTGCTTGTGGGCTTTTCACAATAGTGCGGTCAGGAAGATGACAAGATAAAGGATGACTAGTGTCGATCTGTTCCCTCGTTTAGAATAGGAATAACCTCCTTTTCTGATTATATTTCCTCTCCCCTCCCTTGGAAAAGTTGACTCAGAAATCCATCACAAAGGAAACAAGTTCATTTGAATTTCTATTGAACCTTGAAAAACCGCTTTTATGAAGTTTTATTTGGAGGCTTTCAACAGTGGCCCTCTGACAAGCTTCATGAATGAATGACAAGCTTCAAGAATGAATGACAAGCTTCATTCTTGGGGGTATGCGGTGTGATCCGAGTCCTCGATAGCTCTGATAGTACGAATCTCTACCATACAAGGCAAAATTACTGTTAGCTAATTGGGGAAAAAAATGCCAGCAGAAATCTGCTTTACTCTATTTGGAGGTAAGAGAAGAAGGAACTGGCTGAATACGATGACTTATTTCCCTGTGCCTTTACACGATTTCTGATGTTCTTCTACGTAAGAATTTGTACATTCAGCCAACATTATTGATGGCGTGTTGAATAGTGGTCATGTGTACTCAGAAGAAAGACTCATTTTTATTCTTTGATACAGCATAACTTGGAAGAACGAAAGTCTCCAACAGATACAGAGATGTCTGTTCCCCATCCCGTGCTGTGTGTGTTTCAGGAGCAAAATGGTTGTTCTCTGTTCTCAGCACGATGTGGAAAACAAGAGCAGCAGTTTTAAATCTAGGTGAGGAATACACAATAGGTGTGTCTGTGTGAATACAACTCTCATTGATTGCATCACCGGGCTTTTCATGCCAAAGGAAGCCCCAGTTGCCTTTGTCAAGGTTAACCCTTATGATTGCAAATGAGACTGTAGCTTCATTTCAAATTGTGTGTAAATCACAGTTACTGCTCCAAAGAGGCTGTATATTCTATACTCCATTGCCAGAACTTTTTCTTGCTGTGCAAAGAAGTTGTAGAGCAAGGATACTGGTTCCTTCAGCTGAAAAGATCTTTTTTTTCCCTTAATATAAGGTTTTAAATCCAACCAGATTTATTTTCCTCGGTCACTCAGCGTGGTACACGAAAGACTCATCACGTCAGTGTTTGTGTGCTTGGCACTGGGCAGAGAGAAGCCCCTTCAGGGTGCGGGGTTTGCGTGTGCGCTTCAGCCCTGCTTTCTTCTTCACCCTTCCCATCCAAAAGCAAACGCTTCCTCCGAGGGCTAGAATGGAAAAAGCTGTTTCTGCATTTTTCATCTTCCACAAAGTAATTGGATGCCTCTAGTTAAAAAATATCGGTTTACAAACTGAGCCCTACTTGTTAAGCAATAATTAAGAGGGAGGTGAGATTAGGTGTAGGCTCAGGTTGAGCTTACTCTTGGAGGGAGTGATCAGTGCAGAAGAAGACAATTGTCACCCTGTAGTTTTAGTTGGGCAAGAAATAATTTTTTAAATAATAAATAACTTTTTCCTGGTTAATTGTGATACGGAGCTGCTTATTTCAGTGCCAGTGTTTGTGTGCTGCTGTCCCAGGCCAGGCTGCCCAACTCTTTATGGATTGCACAGGTTCTTGGAGAACACTTTGTTCTCCACAACTCATTCTGCTGAACCACAGTTGATACCAACAGTTTTTCTTCAGGTAATACAACTCAAGACAATGTGGCAAGTCTTTATTTTTTTCCCTTTTGATTGATTGTCTTGTCTTGAAAGAGTTTTAAAGAGCAACCTAATGTGTCTGTAAGAAATGTCTCCCTGGTTTTGGACACGAGTTATAGAAGTCTGAAACCCAATGTTCAACAGCAAGGAAATTCTCTGAAGTTCAGAAAAATCTCTGAGTTCAGGCTGTCAAATTATTTTAGTACATCGAATTTCTGTCCACTAGACTAACTGCATGTTTTTAAAAGACATTTTTAGTAGTAGAGAAATAATGCCATATATAATAGGTCTGCTTTATATAACACTGGGTTATGTGTTTCTTGTATTTAAACGGTTCTCAAAATAACAGGTGGCAATAGGAAGGCAAATAATGGGAGTAATATGAGTATATTGAGAAATACTTTTTTTCTTACATCAACATTTGAGTTTATTTCTCAAGGGTTAAAATCTGACAAGCCACTTCTGTACTTGTCCCTAATTATATACCAGTCTGCATCCGTGAAACTCAGCACTCAGTCTCTGTAGCTTGTTTATCTGGCCAAAAACTTGACATTTCTACTACTGAAAATACCTTTTTTTTTTTTTCATTAAAAATGCAGGGAGCGGGGGAGATTTTGCAGATAAGGTCACTTTTGGCATTTTTTTTTTGAGCGGGTTGTTTTTGCAGCTTTCACACTGTTCAATATGACGAGGAGCCCCGTCGAGCCCTGGGAATCAGTGCTGGGTCAGTGCTGGCAGCCGCCTGCGCCATCCTCGCCCGTGCCAGGGATGGGGCACCGTGTCATTTGGCCCTGCCATGGCTGTCCCTTTCTCATGCCCCCCCAGCAAAAGCTGACCCTGAGTTTTCTAGACTAAACAGAAGTGATGTGTAATGGCCATTAGGGTCAGGAAGGACAAGAAAGGAGTGGGTTCAGACTTGGGAATATTGTGGGGATGAAAATGTGTATGCCTAATTCGAGTCTTTAAAGATGTATAATCTCTATAATGAAGCCTGCTCTTAATTAGCAGTCTGTTTTAACTTGAACGTTTGCATTCTGCCTTCCGGCTCCTGTAACTCAGGGCCGTGTATTTATAACAGTTGCTTGAGTCCTGAGGGTTTTCCCCTCAAACCACCATTTCTTATTGAGCGTTTCTAACACTGTTTTTTGGAATACAGGCACAGGATTGTTCCCTGCCTGAGTTCACTTCAGGCAGTTGTTTGCATCCACTCTTTTTGTAATAGGGGTGTGTTAAAAAGGCTTATGAGTGACAAATGAAGCAATAGGCAAGCAAGAAGCATTTGTATGCAAATGCTCTAAGTGCTTTGTCATGTTCTGTCAGCTGCCAGCTACCTCCATCCTTCCAAAACTTCATCCCCATCAGTTCTCCGTGCTGAGGCTTCATGCGAAAGTCCCATTGCCACTGGTGGGTTCAGACTTGGGTCTGAGAGAAGCGAGATGTTACTGGCCACTCTGATTTCACCAGGAGCTTCCCTGTATTGGGAAGGTTCTTCCTATGTTGTGAATAAAACCAACTGACAAGAGCTAAAGCGTAGTCCAGCTTTGGAAACTCTTGCGTTGTGGTCTGCATCAGCAGCTGTCTTGATCTGGTGACCTCAGGAGCTGGAAACGTTGAGCCTGCACTGCCTGCGTGAAGGAGCCAGCCGCTCTAGCTGGAACTGGAAGAGATTAACAGTTTTTGCAGCTTCTGGCAAAAAGAAGAGGACAGGAAGCGTGTTGACCGGTGCGTCAAAGCTCAGTTTCCTTGTGTAGAGTATATGAATCTGTTGGGTTCACAGTGAAGCTGTCCCTTGAGTTTGCAGAGAAGGTGATTTCCATCCTTCTCCCCCATCCCTCACGCCGGCAGTATCTGGTGTGACCTGTGAGAGCCCTGGGTAATCCCTCTGTTCTTCAGCTGGGACAGGCTGGAGAGCTTCCAAACTATGTCCCATCAGCACCGTTACCTTTTTATTACTGGGAATCACAAGGTGCCGTAGTGCTGGGGGGAACGAGTGAAATCTGTGTTGGTTTTATGTGGCTTTTGAGTTGTTCAAATGGCTGTAATAAGCTGCTTTGCATTATTGGGTAGGCAGATCAGTATCTCAAGAGATCTCCAAAGTTTGGCTGCTTTCACTTGAGCTCGATAAGCAGGAAGGATAATCCCTGATGGGAGGAGAGGGAGAGAAGGAGCAAGGAGACATGTGGCATGTGCAACCTGGAAAACTTGTCTATGAGCTTGACTTGACTCCATCTAGGGAAGGAAGCTGATGCTAATGGCTCTGCATGAGATAACAAATTATACTCGAGCATGTGTTTTCTGTATTCATTACAACATGTCATGGGGGGTGGAGAAACAGGATGTATAGTGTGCGCGTATTTCTGGAGCCTCAGGAGAGCTGCCCAGATGTTGAAAAGAAGTAAGGAAGAGTTGGAGATAAAGGAGAAAGACCTCCAGGGTGGGACCGTAAAAGCTGGTCCAGAATAGGAGTCATTATGTTTTGCTCACAGTCACACCAGCTGGCTTCAAGTGGTGGGGGAGCTTTCCAGATAAGCTGTGGACAGTAGGAGCGTAAATAAGGCATTTGTTCCAAAAGGGTGAAATAAAGTCTGAAGGATACAATACACCCATAAATAATTATTTAAACAAGCTCTCCTTGAAACAGCTGCCGGGTAAATTGTGCTAACGTGAGCCTTAGGTGCGGTGTGAAGTATTTCACTGAATTTCACTGAATTTTTAAGAGTTGGAAGGGACCATAGAGATCATCTAGTCCAACTCCCCTGCTGCAGCAGGATTGCCTAGAGCTTG